>NC_047534.1:26774846-27074846 GCF_012275295.1 Melopsittacus undulatus
CACCTAATCCCTTTACTGTTTGAATCAAGCTCACTTGGGTGTAAAACATCTGGAAATGGAGTCAGTACTGCAGATGAAGTATAAAGCTAGCTTCCTTTCAGCACCTTCCATCTACTGTTTGAAAAAACTTATTTTAACTGCACAGCTTTGTCAATTTTTTAACTGTGTCCCATGCTATGGAATAATAAAAAAGTACAAGGATAGGCTTGTACCTTCTCATTAGTCTCTCTTCTGCTCATTCATTTGACGTCTGGCCAGTTCTCCTGTTTAAAAAAAAAAGTTGAAAGTTGTGCTTTTAATAGGGAAAACTAGAAGTGCATTTCTGGGCAAACAATGCTGTGACTGTGACAGCAGGAGAGCTTAGGCCAAATGAGACTCTTAAAACTGGTCATATATTGTGTTAATGAAAAATGCCTGCTAAAAGGGCATATTCTCCACATTTGTTTTCCACAATCCAGAAAGTCAGAGTTAATTCAGTTGCAGTTAAAGATGCTGCATTGTTCTTGGTGGGTTTGTTATATGGTATGCATTTAGGCCTTAGTGTTTGTTGGTGGTACTAAGAAGTTTGACGGAAAATCTCAGCTGCGATTCATCTTCCTTCACGATCATTTGAGCACTTCTACTTCCTGTTCCTGCCAGAGGGCAGTGGCTGGATTCTGAACAGAAGTTCACTGTACATTTGAAGGCTTCTTACTTCCTTTTTTTTTTTTAATTCCCTGAAGTTACTGATTCTCTTCCCTGACAATCACAGATGAGAAAAAAATGAAACATTTTCTTACATTCAAATAAAAAATAATAGCAAAAATAAAACAGTGTTTACATGTGTTCTCTGTTACTTTGGCTACCCTGAATATTTCAGACATTCAATGATTAATGGATAGTTGTGCTTCTTAGCAATGGCACTTACACTGTGTATGCAAAGTGCATGTTATTTCTTACCTGCTAGTGCTGAATACAGATTGTACCAGCCCAACCTTACTTTCCTTTTACTGTTTGAATTTTTCACTGTAGTGTGTAGCCCCTAGTTCAACCCTTATCAACACTAACTCCTGTTTTATCTGTGCTGAGAACAGGAAATAAGTGTAACATACAGCTGCTGACATTCAGTGTTTAGTAGTGATGACTATTATGGTAAAGGTCATGTCATGGAGGTTTCCTTTTAAGCTTAAGCTTCTTAAAAAGGATGAATTATTTAGATGTCTGTGTAAAACTGGTGTTTGACCCATTGCCTGTGTAACTGAAGGTAAAAACTACCCCACCACTAACTAAAGAGTAGAGGATGAATCTACTTTTGGTGCTCGGGTTGGGAACACCAGAGTGAGGGATGGATAAACTTACCTGTTCATCATTATGCTGCCGCAGCTCCCACCATGTGGCAGAAAAGTGTGTAGTTGTAAAACCATCCTCTTGAAATTGCAGCTTTATTGTATATTGTGTACAAAGGGGACCGTGAAGAAAGGGGGGGGAGCAGCAAAACTGAAGCATCTTTTAACAGTCAAACCAGCATGTGCTAAATATATAGTTGCTTCTGGGCTAAGTAATTAAATACAAATTAAATAGTTTCTGCGGCCAGGTGATACACGGGTAACCAATGTACAGGGGGGTAATACAGAAAAATTGTACAAGGGAGTTAAAGGAATTCCTTTGCTTAAACAAAAGTGTTGTCTGTCTTAAGTACCTGCCATTGCCATCTTGCCAAGGCACTGATTACTGCTGGAGGGGAAGAAACAGATGCTAATTCTACTGACAAAAGCAGATGAAAGGTCCTGCTGATAGGCGGCAGGAGAGGCAGACTGGGTGACCAAGCCTTAAGACCATGACAAAAGCACAGGTGTTGGGTCCTACTGATAAGCGGCAGGAGAAGCAGACTGGGCGCCGACTAACCCTAAGTCCATGTCTGAAGATTAAAAGGTGTAAAGGTTAAGAAGAGGAAGACTCATTTACTTCATCTTGAAGACCCCTACCCACAGGAGGAAGACTCATTTACTTCATCCTGAGACCCCTGCCCATGACCAGAAGGGGCACTGCACAGGTGCAAAGGACCTTCCGGCTCATTATAATACGAAGCGGGGATAGATAATAAAGGGACAACAACCCTGAGGCGTGCATGCTTTGCAGGAGCTATCCCCATGCACCTCAGCGCTGAATAAAAGCATACCTACTTTACAACTTTAACTAGTTGTGGAGTCTATCCGCGCATCACAGGAAGGTAAAGGATGAGGAATGTGACTAGGAGCAGGACGCAGCTATGATTTCCTCTGTTTCCTGAACCCAGCCCCGAGCGGCGGCAGGCTGTCCGCAGCTCCCCCTGACACAGCGCCCAGCCGAGGACACCGATTTAGAGCTGCCGTGAGGTAAAAAATCTCCAGTTCCTCATGGCGGATGTGTTTTTCTCACGGTGAACCACGTCCGGGGCCTCCTCTCCTCAGCTCAACAAAACGCACTTTGTACCACAGACTTACTGCCCGCCCTGCCCGACACCGAACAGCGGGGGCCTGGTCGCTGGGCGGGAGGAGTCCTGTTCCCGCCCTCCCCCGGCAGCCGGTCACGTGCGGCGGGCGGTGCGCTCCCATCCCGGCGGTGGCAGGGGCGTAGCGCGGTGAGTGCTGGTGATGGAGGCCGGCACCGAGGCGGAGCCGCTGTTGCCCCCACGGAGCTGGCGAACGGGCCGGGGGCTCTGGAGGGCCGGTGCCCCCACTGCCGCCGAGGACGGTGAGTGCCGCGGGGCGCGCGGTGGCGGCGTGCCTGGGAGCCTGCGGGCTGGGTGGAAGGTGCTGAGGGAGCCGGCGCCTGAGGCGGGCGGCGCCGCTGCTATTGCCCTTCCTTCGGAGCTTGCCCTCCGCGAGGAACGGGCCGGGTGCCGGAGGAGAGCCCCGCGGGGTGTCGGGTCTCGGCGTGGGGCTCCCAGCGGTTTCGTCTGGGACTGTGCTGAGGGACCAGCCACGGCAGCCCCGGTTGGCTGATCTCAGGTGCAAGCCTTGTGCCGATTCGGCCTCACAGTGATTATTGTTCTTACCTATGTTTCACTTCATAAGGTTTGTTTTTTTGGTTGTTGTTTGTTTAAAGTTTCTGACAAGTTTTTTCTCTAACTCCGTAAATGTTAGAAGTTTGATTTCTCAGTTACTTCAGGAAAGCATAGTTCGGACACCTCAGCTTCTCTGTTTTCAGGGTATCGTGTCACTGAAGTAAACCTTTTTTTGTTGTCTGCTTGTTTGGTGTCAAAACTGATGCGGAGTCTCGGGTAGATCCTGCATACCCAAGCCGAGCAGTACTTCATTCATCACTGTGACTAAGTGTCACTTGCTGTGGCTAAGAGTTGCAAGATAAATTGGATGTTCTTGATAGTAAGCCTAGAGAATGTCTGGGATATATTTTTTTTGCTTTGTTTTGGTTGGTTTTTACTTTTTAATGACATTTTTTCAAGTCAGCGTTTCTTGGTAATTTCCCTGTTTTGTGTTAAGGACAGCTGCTTACCTCCTGCCCTTTCAGAATTGTTGGGATCAATGCCAGGCTTTCTGTGTGCTCCCAGAACCTAAAAGTTTTGCTGTTCTTGCTATTCCTTTAACTACTACTGTTTGTTTAAACAACTATTTTTCATCTCACTGGTGTGTCATGTCTCGGAAAAGATAGGGTCTTCACTGCATGAGCCTAGCTTGTCTCCTGTTTATGCTCAGTCTTTCTTGCACTGTGATTCATATCGGAATTGGTACAAAACTGTGTTGTTGCTCATGCTCTGATAAATGGTGACATTTAAAAACTGCAGTCTTTGTGGAAAACGGATGCCGCTGAATCATGTGGAAGATAAAATCATCTGGGATGCAGGGCAGTAGTGTTTCTGGTGTTGCTTAGTGTCTGGAGAACATTCAGCTGGCATTGGGACTGATTCTATCTCATTGTATCCTGTCTGTGATTGCTGTCTCCTGGGAGAAGATGGTATAAAGTGCTCTTTGGGACTCTTCCCCTCTGTGGGAAGGTTACAGTAGCACCTATTTTCATATCTCTATCTCTCTCAGCTTGCTTTCTTCCCACTCCTTCACCCCTTTTTTCTTTTTCCTTCACATTTGTCTCTTTTGTTGGCTTCAGTAACAGTTACTCAAAGGTCCTTCAAGTGAACACTAATTATTGTCCTTTATTCGCCATACAGGCTTCCTAGTTATGGGCTTTGAAACATTGCACAGTAATTAACTTGGTGATAATTTTTTTCACTTTGTGTGCTTTCACTCCTTTACGTGTCTTGATCTGTTTGATACATTAATAATAATTCTCAGGACAAATTGAAAGAGGACTTAATTTTATTCTCAACTGACTGGAGATTTGTAATGGGTTTGGAGAGAATGAGATCAGCGTAAACCTCAGTACCTTTATTAAACAGGAGTAAAAATGCCCAGAATACTACTGTCTTGATTTTTCCAGCTTCAGTTTGCTGTATGCTTTGTTAAGGAATATTTTGGTTGAAGCTCTGTTACAACACCTGTTACATGGGACTTGTCTCTGTATAGAAATATTGCAGTCTTGTGACAGCTATTTAACTACTTGTGTAATTTAGTTACCTAAGTTGCTTGAGCTAAATGTGAGACCCTTTTCACAAAACACAGAAACATGCATGATGATGATTATTTATTTTAATTAATGCAGGGTGCTACTGTTGAAGCACAGTGTCAGGTGCTGTGTCTCTACTTTTTGCACAGTGTCCTTTGTCATGAGAGCCATGGTTGTGAGCTTCTGTTAACTAATGAGCAAGCTGTAGGCTTTATCCAAACTCCCAAATAATTCTTACTTCTTTTTAACTTTTCAGGTACTGGTGATAATGACCTTCATATAAACCAAGCTGTAGTATTCATTGAAGATGCAATACAGGTAAATATAACTTGTTTGCTGGCTATTATGCTTCCCATGCTGCATACTTGTCACACATTCTGCTAGTTTTTGAATCTGTCTGTTCAGGCAACCAACATTTCACGTCCTCTCAATGTACAAAACAGAATCAGAATTCCAGATTCCTGTGGTATGCAAATTTCAGTGAACTTTTGCCTGAGGGAAACATGTTTGTCCACATAATAAAATAGACAGTGTCTTCTCTTCAAGGTTGTCCAAAAGAGATGCTGTTTTGTGGGATGTTTTTTTGTTTTGGTTTGTTTGGTTTTTGTTTGGGTAGGTTTTGGGATTTTTTTTTTTTTTTTATTTTTTTTGAGAGTGCCTGGCTGTACTGTTAGGACAAACTGAGAAAACTCTGGAATTTACTTCCAAATCTGATTACTTGCTAAGAGGCGATTGGGTTTAAGGCTAGCTTCAGGCACTAAGCTTGAACTCTTTGGCTTCAGCTGAGCTTAGTGTCTTTGGAAGTCTCTGTTTTCTCTCTGTGTCTCTTTTTTTGGCCTTTACTGCAGATTCCTAGATGCTGTTATTTCCCAGTTACTAGTTGCAGGCAGTGGGAACACTGGAGTGCAGTTCTTGAGTTCTCTTGCTACTTTTGGTTGGGAGATTTCTGGGGATCAGATATATTTAAAGTGTGTGACACCTTTCTATAAGTGGGTATTAGCAGAGGCAGGGTAACAGTGGTCAAGGAGCAGTCACAGAGGAGGAACCCATTCTGAAGAATCACAGGTACTTTCTTGAACTTAAAGCACATTTTATTGAAAGATATAGATTGGGGTCTATAATATTCAGAATTATTTTGCATTCTATGGCTTTTCGGAAAAGAAAGACAAAGGAAAAAAGATCCATGAATGGAATGAATGCTAGAAAGGTGAATTAAATAGGTGGACTGTTTTGGTGAGTACCTAGACTAGACACTGAATTATTAGAGATGCTGTTATTTGTACTGATGATAATGGCTCTTTCAGATGACTGCCACACAGTTTGGTTATCTGAGCATACAACGTTATCACAGTCCATGCATGTAGAGTACCGCTATTGTAATTGCTGACTGATACTTTAATAACTTATGCAATCATTTATCTTATTGTGAAACTGGAATTATCTCAAGACTTGATATTTGTTGATTAGAGTTTAGTTTATTTCGGTAACCTTATATTTGTCTTTGGTTCTGACTAAATATAATATCTGAATTGTTCCTTTTGCTTTTCTTTCAGTATCGATCTATAAATCACCGTGTGGACTCCAAATCCCTGTGGCTTTATCGATGGTATTACTCAAGAACTTGCCAGTGGTAAGTTTTTTTGCGTTTTGCGTTTTTTTTCAGGAGTAAATCTTAATAAAAAAATATTCCTCATCTTTCATTGTTGATAAATAATTAGATAACTGTGCTTTTATCTTTATAAGAATTTACAGTAAGAATCAAGTGGATTGACTATATGTGAACATGATAGAAGTGGAAAGCAACAAATTATATTAAAGTGTGATTATGTAGATGGCTCTTTCAAACAGGGCTGGTGCATGAACTGTTGGCATGATTTACAGCACTGTGTGTTAGAATTTTCCAATTATCTTTTTCTATTTGGTGGTCAGCAGTTACATTATTCTAAGTAAGTGTGGCATTGTTGCCAAACCCATTGGTGTTAAATGTGATATTATAAAGCTTAGTTTACTTCTAAGAAAATTGCTTTACTGTAAGCATTTTGTTTTTGTTTTGCCTCATTCTGGGGGTGGTGTTTCATCTCTACCTGAATAGGTTTTTGAGTTTAACCATCACTATAATCCTGGCTTTGGCTTTCATTGAAAACCCTTCTTCGCTTACTGTCACATCGGATGTACGATACCGCCTTCCTGCGTGGAATCCTCCGTGTGGCCTAACGGAAAGCATTGAGCTCCTTTGCTTTCTTGTATTCACAGTTGATGTATCTGTGAAGGTGAGCATCACACTCATGTGGTGTTGAATGAAATGCCAGACATACTGGGCAGATCAGTAGGTGTAGGCAATGTGGCTTTTCTCCATTTTAGAAGTGTTATCCTAATCTTGGATTTGTATGATGAGGTTGCTTTGCTTTATTAAAGCCTTACTTTTAGCAGAAATTAGAAAATCCGTATTTTCTAAATTTTAAAAATTGCATTTTGTTTTAAATGTAAGAAATATGTGTGGAAAAACTGAAATTTTGCTGGTAATACAGTGATTTTGGCTTAACTGCTTTTATTAGGTTATAAAAATTGATCTGTATACTAATCAAGTATGTCCTAGCTCATTTAAACTTAATAAAAAGTCAGAAACAGAACCTTTATTTGGATACTTATTTCTGGAAAATCTATTTTATGCTTATGAAATGGACATTTTATTTACCTTCAGGGGATTCCTCTTGCATGGCCACAGAACCTCTCATTTCTACTGATCTTTATTTAGTTCTTGTAGAAAATATCTCTGATCAGTGTATTTTGGTTTGCATTTTGGGGACTTCTTTATGAGCACTGACATAAAACTTCAAATACTTGGAAAACAATTAGTGCTTACTTTTTAGGGTATTGGAATTTATTATTAAAGTAAGTTGCCTTTTTTGTTTTTTCTCTTCCCAGAGTTACTTAATTGGATGGGCAGAATTTTGGAAAAATAAATGGCTAATGGCATATATACTGACTTTAGTTATTTCCCTTGCTGATTGGATAGTTTCGCTGAGTTTTTTTTGCACAGAGGTAAGAAGTGCTTTCTGCAGAAACAAGCAGCAGCTTCGTTGTGGAGAATGGCAGAGGAGAGCAACCTGCAAACTGATGGTGGTTTATTGGAGTATTAAAGGAGGAGGGCAAGATGGCTCATTTTTGGGTTTTGATAGCTGGAAAGTACATTGACCCATAGAAAATGTTTGGTGTTATGTAGCTTCTCAAGGGATTCTGTTTGATTCTTAATAGAAGATGTGAGTTCTTTTCTAAAATAAAGCTTTGCTGCTATAATCTGTCAACAATCAGAATATAGAGAGAATCTCTGGTTGCATAGCACTGATTTTATTGTACAGTTGGAGAATTATATTCTTAACTTAATTCAATGGCAGAGTCTATGTAGTGACATATAAGTAAAAGGTAATTGTACAGTTTAACAACTGTTTCCTAAGATGAGCTTGTGTTGTGTTCAAAATAGTTGTGTCCTGAGAGGAATGTCAGTTTTGTAAAGCTGTTCTTCAAGTGCCCTCTTTTATGGAATAATGCAATCTCCCAATTGGTGGTCTTTGCTATGACATAAATCTGCATAAAATTAGTTGTTCACTTACAGTCATAATAAAGAAAATACTAATATGGTAAAAATGCTGGGAAGTGAGGCAGGAATCCTAATTTTTGCTGCTTGACTAAGTTCTTGTGTCAAAGCCACTATCTGTTGCCTTCAGGTAACTTTCAAACCTATTTCAAATAATTGTCTGTATTAGCCAGGGTTAGGTTGGATGTAGTTGCTACTATTAGTAACTCAATGTGTAGCTGTGCATACTTCAATGGCCATAGTTGACCACTGGACATTGCTGACAAGGTTGTGATGTAGTATCAAAGAGATGATCTTAAAATGCTGAAAGAATATGTCAGTTAAGCTTGTAAGTATCTAAGTATAAGAAGAATGCATATGTCCTTTTCATATTCAAGCCAAATAAATACAATGCAGCTGAAAGAGGTTAATTACAACATGGGGAATGTGATTTGGAAAGAAATGGTTGTAAAATCTTTAGGTATCGTAGTGAACAAGTTGTTTGACCAGGAGCCTTCCATACAAAGCAGTGGTAGAAGGAGCAGTTTAACTGCTGCAACGCATGAACAGGGGAATACCAAAGAAGAAAGTGACTCTTTTTTTTCTTTGCTGTTACTGGGAAGGCTGATGCTGAATGCAGGATGCTGAAATACTTGAAGTAGCCAATAAGTTGGTGAAATACTTGAAGTAGCTGATAAGTTACAAAAGTAACTTGAAGGTTGGCAAATGTCTTGAATGCAAGAATCAAACAGCTTAATTGCTTTAGTGCATGTTAAGGAAGATAAAGGCAATCACCTGTTTGAGTCTTGCCAGAGAGAGAAATTGCTGAGTAGTAAGTAGGCCCTTTAATTGTAAAAAGGTGCAAAAAAAAAAAGTCTGAAAATTGTTATCAAGCACTTATTTTAGAATGGAAATCTATTTTTATTGAAAGGAGCTTGCCATTCAATTCTTGAAGTGGACCTTGTTAGAAGATCTGAAAATGCCCTCTCTTGAGCTGCTTATGTCTACTGAGCAGTAAAGTTAGTTTATGATTAGTGGCCTGATGAGGCTATTGAAATGTCACTGTGCTTTTTTAAAGCAGTCTTACTCTTTTAATGAGGCACCCATTGATAGAAAATCTTTTGTGAGTTTTGTGATCACAGTGTGACAGTTTGAGCTTCTGAGCACAGCCTTTTTACGTTAAACTTCTGACTTTGTTGATATGTATATCAGTGGTTTTCAACAGATTTATATTAAAAAGGTTTGTGGTGCTAGTCTTAATGGGAACTCAGTATCTGATCTGCTGGCTTTTGCAGAGTGTGAGAATAAGAAGAATTCTTCGGCCTTTCTTTCTGCTTCAGAATTCTTCTATGATGAAGAAAACATTAAAAAGTATCAACAGCACGTTGCCTGAAATGGGGAGGTAGGTAACAGTGTAGAAGACATTCTTTCACAACAAGCATGTAGTAACCCTCAGAATTCTGGGTAGACCTGTAGGTAGCTTCCTTCTTGACTGCCCAGTTAAGTGGCTGCTGAGATAAGTAGCGGTGGATGGAGGGTGTGTTAACTCTTTGATTCCTTTAGTATGTAAAATTTCTCCAGAATGCATGTGATGTGACTGTATATGACAGATAAGATTTTTTTATGCCAGTTGAGTGGGTTTTCTAAAAATCTGCATATGTTACATACAGCCCTTTTGTAAAGGGAGAACTGAGGCATCATCTGGGCAAAGGTCCATGCTGTGTTTCTCTAAGAAGGCCTCTTGGATGTATGGGTAGACAGACATGTCTTCCAGTTATGAGTACCAGACAAGAAGATCTCTTTCTTTACACTTTCAAAGTGCTTTAATTAATCTTTTTAATTTCTAAATTGTTTTAGCAACAGATGTATTCTTAACTGAGACAGCATGATGTTTTTTGAAAGAGATCTCTTCCTGTGACATGGGTCATGTATGTGTATGGCTTATAAGACTTGCTGTCCATGCCTATTACTTTTTAACTAACAAGTCCAGGAGAATCAAAGGTGTATGCAAGCCAGGTTATATTTTGGTTGGAGTATGTAAGTGTAGTCCTAATCTTGAGAAACAAATCTCATTGACCTCACAACTGTCTAAGCTCATGCTGAGGAGTCCTGATCAAGTATGATTCTTACTTTGAATCAAAACTCAGGTCATCTTCTGTTATCTCCATATAGCTTCCTAAAATTGGTTTTCTCTGTACAGTGTCCTTTTGCAATTTTAGCAAAGGATATTAAGAATAAAATCAAGTTGACATTAATGCATATGATATGTTTTCTTTCCAACAGTGTTGTTCTTCTTCTAGCTGTTCATTTGTCTCTCTTTGCCATGTTTGCCATGCTGCTGTTTGCTCGAACAAAGGTAACCAATGATATTTATGCTTTAGTACATCTCAGTGTAGGTTTTTTGTCCTTTACTCGCTTAGTTGCTGCATGTCTAGTTTTATAATCAAACTAGTGAAACCTGTTTTCCCTGCAAAGGTCATGTTACTTGTCAAACTTAGATGAGTTTAAAGTCCATTTGGAGGGATTTAAGGTGTGCATTGTATTCACGTAGAGTGTTGTTTCTGTAAGTGTGCATTAGAAGGCCCCTCAAAATAGTGTTAGAATCTCTGGGTTTTAGTGAAGAATTTATTTTCCATGTTGTGCTTTGCTTCTGAAGTGATAATGCTCCTTCTTACTCCATGAGTGAAAGATTTCACCTTTGCTGTAGGTTGTTGCATATTATTTTATTAGTCTAGCTCTGCTGCTCAGGGTGAAATCAGATGGTTCCATGCTAAAATGTGGTTGACATCTTTATGGTCCTGCATTTTATTGGTATCGATGGGTAAGAAATTGGAAGTCTATTTATACAAGAGGCTTCCTTGTACAATTCTCCATTTTAATCCTTTGGGTTACTTTCGCTGCTTTTGTTGAAGACTTCTATGCTGTGCTGTGTCCAGAGCTCTTAATCTTGTCACTTTTTTTTATATTAGCACTCATTTCTCTTATCTAGCTTTTTGCTAAGCTTAATTTCTTCTGTGTTTTCTTTTATCATCCAATACTGCTACCCCTGGCCATCCCTTGGTAGGTTTTCTGATCTCTCTGTGTTTTTTGTTTGCTTACTTTTTTTCCCCCCTCTTTCTGCTTCCAGAAAGCAAACTTGAAATTTTGTGGTTAAAATCACTTTTGTGTCCAAGTGTTCCTGGTATGTTGCCTCTCTCCTAATCTTCCTCTGTGTTAATATGTCATGCAGATCTTTTTTTGTGCTTACTTTTTTAAGGCCTTCCAATAAATATGTTCTTCTGAGCACAGAGATTAGTCACACGTTTCTCTCAGTAATATTAGTTCTCTCTTAACCTCAGTTTTGCATCTTCATTCTAGCTGCAGTTTGCACTTGAGTCTGCCTCTAGTTTCCCTTGTGATAGGCAAATTCCTTGAATTTCCATGTTAAAGAAGTTCTGAATTTAAAGCACAGCTCTATTTTCCCCCCTTTGTTTAGTTGCTAACTGGATTTTTGTTTTATCTTTGTATGTTGCACCTAATATCAGTTATGAGCATTCGCAGCAGATGAGAATATGACTTGTACACCTGAAACAGTCAATTTTGTGTACATCTGGGTGAACAATAACAAATTAGAGGACAGTCTCTTTACATTTTTGAATTGCTAGTCTAATACCATTACAAACTAATAGTACCTAACAAGGCAAAACACTGAAAACAAGTTCTGAAAATTTAGTGGTAAAATTCATGCCTATAGATTTTGCATTGTCTTCTGTATGTCCTCTAGAGGTACATTTTTTGTCACTGCAGCAGATTCAAAGGCTGTTTGTTCTGTGCTGCATGATTAATGTTTGTATTGTTTGCACTCTGCATCTTTTTTTAGCTGTCTCTGCTTGAATTTGGGGTGAAAAAATAAATATGTGAATGATCCAAGATCAGCCTCCCTGTGGGTTTTTGATGAAAATTATAGTACCATCTGAGCTTCAGCAGATCAGCTGATGCTACCACTGAGCCACCGAATAAGTTTGATGACCATAGTCACCAAAGTATTTGGAAATAATTTTTGAGTGCTATAGCACTGCTTCTCCCCTGCTCCATGAAGGAGTTCAAGTGCTATGTGATGTTTTTTTCTGATAGTGTACATAGCATTTTGAATCTTTAGCCTCCTGAAGACAGAACAGTTCCCTGTTTTCTAGCTGCCCAACAGCTCCTGAAATGCGCACTAATTCTAGTTATAACATACTGTTTTTTATTGTGTAATCTTACTTGTGTAAATATTTATTTAATCTAAAATAAAATGAAGATTATCCTTGCACTCTTTCTTGTAAGTACACATTCAAATATGTTATTGAAGAGAGTCCTAAAACTTGTCTGGCTGTGTTCTTTGTAGATCTTGCTTTAATTAAACAAAAACCCTTGAGTATGTAAGGGCATAACTGAAGAAAGAGAAAAACCTTTGTTCCGAGTAGTGGTAGTAACATTTGTGCAAGTAACTAATGCAGAGGATGTTAAGTTTCGTATTTGGAAGTCAAAGGTGAAGCGAGAGACACATTTCTCCCTCAGCGAGTGTGCTAGTAGGGCTGTAGGTGTTTGAGAGCTGCTTCTAATATAAAGGCAAGATTCCTTTGTAGCATGGTACTTGTTGAGGCAGCTCTTACCAGGGAAGCTGTTTTGTTTCTGTTCTTCAGTATAGACAAGATTTATTTTAATATTGTCTTCAAACTGTATTATACTTCTGGACAAATCCTGGAGTGTAGTCCTGGAGTATACATTTCAGGGTTGACTAGGTTTCTATCTATAGCATGCTGTAGGGCAGCTCCTACTCTATGCTAATTTTATAATGTAAGGTGAGACTGAATTCGTATGTGATTATTTTTTTTAATTACATTTTTAAAATCATGATTAGGGAGTCCTTGTATCTCCAATACACTAATATCTCTTGCGGGCTAAGAGGTGATGCATTTTATATCGGGTGGCTTCAGATTTCTATATTGTAACGTTACTGTCCTTCCTGTGTCCGAGGTGCTAGCTAGACATAGTTTCTATTTTGAGCTTTCTGTGTCTGTCTTAGCTTGCTGTTCTTCCTTATGTTAATGGCTGTTAATAAGTGAAGTGATTGCACTGTATTCCTAATGTTGTCCTAATTTTCATGCTTTTCTTGTGCTTTTTTCATGGGGTAGTTGTGACTGTGTTTCTGAAGACATTGATTGATATATTTAAAATTTCTTTTCCCCTCCTTGATAAGACAATCTGAGTGATTTTTTGGTGTTCCTCCATCTCTTTGACTAGGATGGCCAACAGGATAAGGAGTGGGTGGGATATTTCCGGAATTTGCCAGATTCACTGACATCGCTGCTGGTCCTGCTGACTACTGCAAATAATCCTGATGGTGAGCAGTCTTTCAGAAGTAACTTTTGTATCTCTTTTCAAATAATAATAGAATAAGGTTATCTTCAGACTACTATAACCATTCTTTCAGCTGATAGTTCTTAGCACAGCTAGAGGAAGGTTATGTAGACATATTTCATGTCTTTAGTAACTTGTTTCTTGCCTTTCTTTTGGTGTAATTATATATGCATCTCTAAAGTGGAGCTATATAAGAGCTTCTACCAATTGCCAAAAATTGGTAGAGATACCTAGCTTTTTATCTTTAAATGTGAAATAATTTTTTTTGTTAATTCTACAGTGATGATTCCTGCATATTCTAAGAATCGAGCATATTCAATCTTCTTCATACTTTTCACTGTATTAGGTAAGCTACCTCTTGCCCTCAGTCGTTTAAATGTACTTTAACTTTGACACTTGTGCATGCCAGCTACAGTGTTTTCTAGGAAAGTTTAATCATAAAATTCTCCCCCACCCTTTTTTTTGTGTATGTGTGTGTAGTGTCTCCAGTTACTGCATAGTGGCTTGTAAGATAACTTTCATGGAAGGTACTTTGGTTTAGGTTTTTGTCAGCAGCAGGTGATAGGGGAATGGATATATCACAGCATATTCAGACATGAAAAACATTTTGGAAACCAAACAGAAGAAAACTAATCCTTTTAAATTTTACATCTGACTTACTATATACGTATCTGTTTGTCAAAGAAGTTTCAGTGTGTTTTTATGATTGTTATTGGCTCTTTTTCTCCAATAGGCAACTTATTTTTAATGAACTTGCTTACAGCAATAATATACAACCAGTTTCGAGGTTACCTTCTGGTGAGTAAAGTATTCCTAATTTCTGTGTTTTACCATATCCTTTAAACTGTGAAGCTCTGAGTATTAAAAGTTTCAACTGTGTTTTAAAGCAATATGCCCATCCTGGTTGTAGATACAGTTTTAAGATACTAAAGATTCTTTGATGTAGACACTTCTTCCCTTATATACTGCTGTAGCTTGATACCCCTTCAATGACAAAATTGCCTGCTTGTATACTTCCACATAGTTTGAATATTACAGGGGGGGAAATACCCCCAACTGTTATAAAATTGAACAAGGGCAAGTGAAAAAGGAACTTAAACTTGGCCTCTGGGAAGAAAACCTGCTGTTCTATTTAAATAGCTATTGTTGCAAACCCTAGCACTTATTTTCTTTGAGTAGCACAGCATTAGAAGCCTTCAGTAGAACAGAATTGCTGACTAAAACATCTTTGTGTTTGGTATTTTTCACTTCATCCTTACTATGGTGGGTGGACGTGATGTTAGAATGATTAGGGCAGTCTGCTGCTACTGAAACATGGACTTGAGTTGAGCCTTGTAGTTGACTTGTACCAGAGTAGTTACCAGGAGGCGTAGTAGATATTCTTGGTAGTATTCAGTATTAAGTAAAAGGAACCTGTGCTTACTGTCCATGCAATGCCAGTTATTTGTGTAATACTTTAATGTGATTCTGGAAGGTGCCTGATCATTCATGATTCTCCCCATTTTGTGCACTGTGAATCTTAAGTGTAGTGTAATGACCTCTTGACTCAGGTATTTATATTAGAGAAGTAGAAGCTGACAAAGCGTACTTCTACGTGTTGTTCAAGGAGTGTGCAATCTGTTGTGACAATTAAACTTATCACTGAAAGCTCTTTTTCCTTTACTAACAAGCTGTGCTGTGTGCTTCGTTGCATTGTGTACATGAGTTGTCTGTTTTCCAGCTGGGAGTGCAGTCTGGATTCCCTTAGCAGGAAATAGCGTAATTGCTTTTTTTTCTATACAAGATAGTGCAGTTGAACAGTCTGTGAGGAATTTTCATGAGTTGAGGCAAGAATATTTTGGAAAGCACGGACAAAGTAAGTCAAATGAAAGATCATTTCAGTTACTTCCAATAAAATGTACTTCATGCAGGAGGTTAAATTTGTGACTTTCCTGTTGTTCCAAATTGCTGTTCCAAAAAGAAGTAACTGACTGGATAGGTGGTGAAAGGAAGAGGTTGCATGGGTGCATCTGGAGATCTCCAGAACTGGGTTTATTTCCAGCAGTGAATACAGAACATCCAAGGCACATCACAGCTACTTAGCAGTTAACACACACAGTAGATTAGTAGAAGGAACACAGTGCTAGGCTAAGTATTAATGTTTATCACACTCATGGCACACAGCTGAATCTTTAGTCAGGCAGTCATCAGTGAAAAGGGGAGCTGTCGATCTCTTGCTCCTTGGAACAGGCAGAGTCTCTCTGCAGTGGTATCTTCAAAGTGTTTGAGAGTTTTCTTTAAGCTTTGTAACTTCCGTGGCGATTTTTTTTTTCCTCTTGAGTTCTTCAGCAGTTTCAATTCCACCTCTGTTTTTTACTTTCCTCTTGCATATTTTATAAAACTTCACAGCTCAGCAGCAATGTGTTTGGGAAAGCTGAGTCAGGGTAATGCTATGCAAAAACATTGGAGTCTGACAGCTAAACCTCTGGGCTGTAGGTTAAGGCTTTTTCCCTTTGTTCCAGTATGGGTATAGGTCTCTGTAGCTTGAGATGAACAGTGATTCCTCATTGTGTATGTTCCAGCTGGTCTTTTCTCATGTTTATAGTTTTGTTCAGATTTAGTGGCAGGGGAAACTGGTAGCTTTGACTTTGGGTATCATCTCCCTTTGTTTACATATGGTTTTATAGTTCCTTCATTACTTCTTTTCCCTTCTACTTATATATAGTCTTAGAGCTCCTTCTCCTTACCTAAATACTCTTATAGTTCGTTCAGTACTTCAGAGGAGTGGAGTTGAGGGATTGGGGGCAAAAGTGAAAGAATAGCTGCTTTGGTAGAGCTACAGACAGAATGTAATGCTTGTTGGATAGTGAGCCTAAGGGAATATTACAGAAAAAGAATTGCTTCCACCTTCTTATGGGAGAGGGGTGTTTAATACATACAAAGAGGAATTCCTGTAATCCTTTCTTCCTTCTTGGTTTCTTCCAAGAAAAATCTTGTGTCAGTTCTTTGCTTTCCCATGTGAGAGTATGCAATAATCTGACTCTTAATAAAGCAGTTAAGTTTGGAAGGGGGGGGAGGGGAGGGAAAGCAGCATGAAAAGCTATGGCTCTGGCTTTATTTTTGCTTGGCAAGAAGCTGGAGTTGGAGAACTGGCATGTCAATCCAGAATTAAAAATAAACCATGACCTGGATGTTTACTTGACCTCCAGAGACTTGTTTGCTTGCTTCCTTCCTTCTTTTACAGGGAGTTCTTGGGGTGAGCGAGGGCTAGGAAAGCCTTCTGTTCCAATCTAATCGTAAATCTAGGGGTTGTGCAAGAGGATCTGTATATTTTCTGACCATAAGACATAGCACTGCATGAGGAGCTGGGTAGCCCTGATCTTCCTTAAGTTCTTCTTAAGGATAGGAGTGGGCTTTGCCAATTTCGGCCCATGACTCTTCATGGTATTCCTTTTAAACTGTGAAGTGTCTGTCTGGTTGGATCTCATCTTTAGACAGCTAGATCTAGTGGGTGATAATGGGGACTTCAGCAGTGGGGTAAAAAAAATCCAGTAGTTTTCCTACCTGAAAAATTGCTCTAGTTGAACAGATATGGCTCTTTGTGAGGCTTGCAGTAGGTTCTGCCAAAGAGCTGGGCAAATAATTTACTGGTCTTACTTATATCATCTAGTTGGGTTTCCTTTAAACAAGTGTGAGTAAGTTGTCTCCCCTGGTGTTTTGACTGTCCAGAAATCAGTTCAGTCCTCCCTCTTCAGGAGGCGACTGGGAATCCGGGCCGCATTTGAAGTGCTTTCTTCCCTCAGAGAGACTCCTACTAATGCACAACAGTAAGTGAAAAATGTTGAAACAGTAGATTACCTAGAAGAAAAGAGCAGATTTTTTTTATCATCTTATTTATTATAATTATTGAATATCCTGTCTTGGAAAAATATCAATTTGCTTATCTCTTTTTTCTTCAACTGGATATTTGTAACACACTGTTTGGGACTGTTATGTGGTCTGTTTCCCTTTTATTTCTATGTCTAATTTTATCTGCTTTTCAAAAAAAAAAAGAAAAGAAAAAAGAGGCAGCAAGAATGCATTTGGAACAGCTGTTTTTGTCGTGAAGACGAGTTACCTGTTCCTTTGGCTATTCTATTTTATTTTCAACAGGTTGCACGTTGGCACTGGGGCCTTACTACAGGTGCTGCAGAAAGTTGAAATGGATTCTCGTTGCAAGCAAGCCATTGTGAGAGTAAGAACTTTGTTTTCTTAGTTGTAGAAACTGAAGTTTCCTTAATCACACCGTTTGATGTAGGAGCTTTCCGCTCAGTTTCATTAATACTAATTTAAGTGTGGACAGAACAAAACCAGTGTCCAGGCAGTGATTTCACTTGAAGTCTGCTGCTACTTTGATTGGTGTGATGAGGAATGCATTCACCTGTAGAGAGGTGTAGAGTAACAAAAACTCTTGTTTTGGCTAATTTTTTCATTTGCTTTACTTTCTAAGGGAGGCATTTCTCACTGTGCTCTAGAACTGCTGTCTATAGCAGCTTCCCTCTACTGTTTGAAAACATCTTTTTTTCACTGGATTTTAGCTGTGCTGTTCCCTCTGGGTATTAATACTTGTATCAGAGTACAGAGGGGGTGGGTTTGCTTAGCTGAAAACTTAATCAACATTGCAGTTCATGCCGTGATTTGCAGGGACAAGAGAAATTACTTAGTTCTATCAAGAGTTGCTAAGATTATTGGTGTGGTTTCACAAAGAGTATCTGAAAGTGATGTTGCTTTTTGAGAACAACATTGTGAGTCCTTTGAAGTCCTTATTGTAAAATCTCTGCCAAAAGGAGGTGGCAATTCCAGGCTGACAGTTACAGCATAAGCAGTTGTCTACCTCTAATGTGAAGGTTGGAAGAGGTACACATGTATTGTTTCTGATGATTGTTGACTGGGGTAGAGGATGCATAAACATAGTTGCATGAAAATAGTGCCCCTGCCCTGTAATTATCCTTAGTTGTCCATGGCATTAGTTACACAAATCCAGGTTTTAGTTTTCCTTCTTGTAGCTTGTGCATTTCTTCTATTTCTTTTATTGTTGTGTGTGCTACAGTTGTAGTTAGTATTTAGCATGCTGTGGAAGTGTTTATCATGTTAGTGTGTGAAATAACTCCATCCTTTCAGGCAGTAATTTCTGCAGAATAGTGATAATTGACATAGTATGTTAATTCTTTTGATCATAACATAATGGCAATACTAGATGACACTAAAAGTTCAAGTACATCAAAAGAGCATGCACCTTCTTAACCAGCATGTGATCCTGGAGAGGGAAAATAGAAATGGTGAGAAAAATCTCACCATGTGGCTGTTTTGTGTTAAAGCAAATCAGTATTGAAGCTCACTCTAATACCTGGTGTAGGTTTTATTACATCTCTATTCCTGGACTTTCAAGATAGTCTGAGAGTGTTGGCACTCTGAAGATGCATCTATTGCAGTTGTTGATTTGAATGTTTCTCTTTCACTTGAAGTCGCTCAAAACATGCTCCTGTGATGAGCTGTCAGCTGCCCAGTTTCAGAAGCTCTTTGAAGAACTAGACAAAGATGCCATTAAGCAAGTATGTATCTGACAATCATTTACAAAGTGTCATAAGTTGAGTATGGTCTTGCACAAAAATAAGTAATGGTATTCTACTATAAAGCATATAAGCAAACTTCACATCTTTTTGAACTTACTGATTTTTGAAGTTGCTCATGGATTGTTGTTATAGTCACAAGCAGCATTGCTTTGGGGGCTTTTACAGCTTTAGTTTGTGGTTGCCAGGTAGTGTTAAATGTACAAAAAGCATGGTTGTTCATGTTGGGAAGATTCGTTACAAGGAAATGGGGGATAGGATTTAGACCTTACGTCATAGACTTTCTGAAAAACATTGTGGAGAAATGAATAGCTCTTTAATAAATTTGTTTTTGTGAAATGTGAGGAATTTGTCATGACACTCCTATATTAAAGCAATGCATCTCTGCTATATATTAGTCTTTGCAGGGTAACACTCAAATATACTCGGGCAAAGTCTTTCCTCCAGTCTCTGATTGAAAAATGAAATGCGAGTTCTGTAAGTGTTCAGATGAAGATGCGCAGAACGCATTCTCCACCTGGGGAAAGAAAGAAAAAAATAATCAAACTTTTCAAGGGTCAGGAAGTGTTCTCTTCTCTGCTTGCATGTAACTAAGACTTCTGAATCTTTTAATGGAGATAAAATGTTGAGAAATAGGGTAGGAATTTTGCAATTAGTAGCTTGGTGTTCAGTTTAGATGCTTGGAGCGTTGGAGAGAGGTTGGATTATTTCCCTTCTTTGTCATTATCTTGTATTATACTATAACAGTCAACCCATTATTTAATCAGAAATGATCTCTTGCTGCTCATAGCCACAGCTTGAAAACATCTTCATACTAAAATGTCAAAATTAGCCTGTGGCTTTTAAGTTTTGCTTTGAAAATATCTGTTTCTTAAATCTGAGAGGAGATGTGTGTTTCCTGCATTGTAATTAATGTCACTAAAATACTTATGCTTTGTGCCTTAGCAAATGCTTTGTGTTCTTTTTCAGCATCCTCCCAGCCCGGAGTACCAATCCCAATTTATGCAGAAAATGCAGTTTGCCTTTGGCCATCCCTATTTTGGGTATCTGGGGAATGTTGTAGCCCTTGCAAACATTGTTTCTATCTGTGTAAGTAAAAAGGTGTCTAAGGGAGCGGAGTTGTTTGATTGTTAGTTTTTTCCCTGCTACAAACTTCAGTTGTTCTTTAGTCTAATACCACTTTTTTGTATCAAATGTCTATGTTTGGCATGCTTTAGTAATGCCAAGTCTAAGAAGAGAATACCTGCAGTTAAAAAATATACAAAAAATAGATATTAAAAAGATCTCTGCAAAACATGAAAAACTGTTCTTGTGTTTAAAAATCTACAGCAGTAAACCAGTGTATTCATAAGATATTTCTTGTTGGTTTAGGTGGTTTTGGTGATGGATGCAGATAAGCAGCCATCCAAAAGAGATGACTTCTTCCTGGGGGTAAGATGCAACATTTTCCTACAGTTAGCTCTGTTTCCTGTGGTGTCAGTAATTCTAATACTTATTTTTATTTTTTGGGGGTGAAGGCTATCAACTGCTTCTTTATCCTATACTATCTGCTGGAAATGTTGTTAAAAATCCTAGCAATGGGCTTAAAAAGATACTTGTCCTACCCAAGCAATAGATTTGATGGACTTCTGACTGTAATTTTGCTGGTAAGTTCTTTTTGACTTCTGTATTCCTGTATTTATTGACTAGGATGATTAGGAACTGCAAGAATTATGGGATTGCTTTTGCTTCAACTCTAATATGCTAAGCTAAGCATCATAAAATAGGGTTGTGGTTTGCTGTGGCTTGAACATTTGTTTCTCTTAGGGTCTCCTTTCTGGAGGTAGGATTTTCTTACATTCATGGAAAATGTGAGCTTTCCTATAAGCAGCCTTTTAAATGTTGTTTGAAAAAAATCAGCTCTTGGAGTAATTACATAAGGAATTCTGTTACATAGCTAAAAATCACCTTATTTTTTTACTTAAAAAACCCTGAATTCTTCTTTATAGAATCATAGAATCATAAACTAGTTAGGATTGGAAAGGACCTCAATATCATCTAGTTCCAACACCCCTGCCATGGGCAGGGACGCCTCACACGAAACCATGTCACCCAAGGTTCTGTCCAATCTGGCCTTGAATATTGCCAGGGATGGAACATTCACAATCTTCCTGGGCAACCCATTCCAGTACCTCACCACCCTAACAGTAAAGAATTTCTTCCTTATATCCAGTCTAAAACTCTGCTGTTTAAGTTTGAACCCGTTACCCCTTGTCCTATCACTGCAGTCCCTAATGAAAAGTCCCTCTCCAGCATCTTTATAAGCCTCCTTCAGATACTGGAAGGCTGCTCTGAGGTCTCCACGCAGCCTTCTCTTCTCCAGGCTGAACAGCCCCAACTTTCTCAGCCTGTCTTCATATGGGAGGTGCTCCAGTCCCCTGATCATCCTCATGGCCCTCCTCTGGACTTGTTCTAACAGTACCATGTCCTTTTTATGTTGAGGACACCAGAACTGCACACAATACTGCAAGTGAGGCCTCACGAGAGCAGATTAGAGGGTCAGGATTACCTCCTTTGACCTGCTGGTCACGCTCCTTTTGATGCAGCCCAGGATACGGTTGGCTTTCTGGGCTGTGAGTGCACACTGCTGGCTCATGTTCATTTTCTCACTGACTAACACCCCCAAGTCCTTCTCCACATGACTACCATGAATTTCCTTTTTGCCCAACCTGTAGCTGTGCCTGGGATTGCTCCCACCCAGGTGTCATGGTTAAACTTCATGAGGTTGGCATCAACCCACCTCACACGTGTGTCAAGGTCCCTCTGGATGGCATTCCTTCCCTCTAGCTTATCAACAGAACCACACAGCTTGGTGTCATCAGCAAACTTGCTGAGGGCGCACTCAATTCCATTGTCCGTGTCAGCGACAAAAATATTAAACAAGACTGGTCCCAGCACCAATCCCTGAGGGACACCACTCGTTACTGATCTCCAGCTGGACATTGAGCCATTGACCACAACTCTTTGCGTGCAGCCATCCAGCCAGTTCTTTATCCACCGAGTGGTCCACATATCAAATTGATTTAGAGACAAGGATGTCATGTGGGACAGTGTTGAACACTTTGCACAAGTCCAGCTAGATGACATCAACTGCTCCACCCCTGTCCATCACTTTTGTAGCCCCACCATAGAAGGCCACCAAATTGGTCAGGCAGGATTTCCCGCCAGTGTAGCCATGCTGGCTGTCACCAAGCACCTTGTTCTTTTTCATGTGCCCTAGCATGCCTTCCAGGGGAATCTGCTCCCAGATTTTGCCAGGCACAGAGGTGACACTGACTGGTCTGTAATTCTCCGGGTCATCCATTTTCCCCTTCTCGAAAATGGGGGTTATATTTCCCTTTTTCCAGTCGTTGGGAACCTCACCTGACTGCCACGATTTTTCAAATATGATAGCCAGTGGCTTAGCAACTTCATTCGCCAGCTCCTCAGGACCTATGGATGGATTTCATCAGGTCCCATGGACTTGTGTACATTCAGGTTCTTAAGATAGTCTCGAACCAGATCCTCTCCTACAGTGGGCCCGAGGTCTAGGTTTTCACAGTCCCTGCGTCTGCCTTCCAAGACTTGGGTGGTGCAGTCAGAGCCTTTGCCAGTGAAGACCAAGGCAAAGAAGTCATTCAGAACCTCAGCCTTCTCCAAGTCCTATGTAGCCAGTTCTCCCAAAAGTTTCTGGAGGGGGTCTACATTGTCCTTAGTCTGTTTTTTAGCCGCTACATACCTATAAAATCCCTTCCTGTTATCTTTAACATCCCTTGCCAAGTTTAGCTCCAATTGGGCCTTAGTTTTCCTAACTTGGTCCCTACATACCCTGACAACATCCCTGTATTCATCCCAGGCCACCTGTCCTTGCTTCCACCTTTTATAAGCCTCTTTTTCCTTGTGAATTTTCCTCAGCAGCTCCTTATCCATCCAAGGAGGTCTCCTGGCCCTCCTGCTGCACTTCCATCTAGTTGGGATGCAACACTCCTGAGCTTGTAGTAGGTGATCCTTGAATACCAACCAAGAGTCTTGGGCCCCCCTGCCCTCTAGGTCTATATCCCATGGAACCTTGCTAAGCAGGTTCCTGAAGAGCCCAAAGTCTGCTCTCTTGAAGTCCAGGGCAGTGAGCTTACAGCACGCTCTTCTCACTGTCTTGAGGACCTCAAATTCGACCATCTCATGATCACTGCATCCAAGACTTCCCTGGAGAGTCACATTTCCAACGAGCCCTTCCTTGTTGTTGAGCACGAGGTCAAGCAGGGCACCTCTCCTTGTCGGCTCCTTTGTTGCTTGCAGAAGGAAGTTGTCTTCCACAGTCGAGGACCCTCCTGGATTGCTTGTGCCAGGCCGTACCATCCCTCCAACAGATATCAGGGTGGTTGAAGTCCTCCATGAGAACAAGGGCCTGTGAGCGTGAGGCTTTTCCAATTTGTCTGTAGAGTTCTTCATCCACAGGTTCCTCTTGATCAGGCGGTCTGTAACATATCCCCACAGTAATGTGTCCCGTCACCGATTTCCCCTTAACCCTGACCCACAAACTTTCTGTTAACTGATCACCTGTCCCCAGACAGAGTTCCATACTCTCCAGCCTATCCCTAAGATAAAGGGCAACTCCCCCTCCCCTCCTACCGGGCCTGTCTTTTCTAAAAAGCCTATAACCCTCCATTCCAACACTCCAGTCAAAGGAGCCATCCCACCATGTGGCAAAGAAAGGGTGAATGTAATGCACTGTATATGCTTTTATGTGTCACTGTTGGATGATGTATGTGTGTTGTGTTAATTTGGTAAATACTTAGTCAAATACGACAATTTCAGTGCTTCGGCGTGGGTGAATTTAGTTGTTTAAAGCTCTTGAAGGTATTTCTTGTCAAGGAACTTATGCATCTTTTGAAACTCAGATTTACAAATTAAGGTTTTGCCTTTTTTTCTTCCCTAAATAAAGGTTTTGGAGGTTGCTACTTTTGCTCTCTATGGATTTCCTCATCCTGGTTGGTATGTAATCTCTGAACTGTTGCACTTTGTGCAGTGTCTGTGGTGGGTCAGGGTAATATGCACACAGGTCTATAAACACTCATGTCATGACACTATGATTGTCACTGCAGGCAGTAATTTACCAAACCTAGGAGAATTTCTCACTGTTGTAGTTGCTGGTGGCCATGCAATATGGATGAGTCAAAGAAAATTAGAAATTTTTAAAAAAGAAATTTAGAGTTCTGTTTAGTTATTCTGAGAAGGATGCATTTGTATTACTTGCAATCTGATGTAAAATAAAAGCGTTAGCAGACCTGTGCGTACTGAAGGTGCAGGAGTGGGAATTTGGTACAGCATACACAACTAGCTAACCTAGTATGTATGAGTATTGGATTGTCCATAAGATCAGTTATGACTTCCTGAACAGCTGGTGAAACTCCTTGAAGTCTGAGTTTTGTGCTGTAAAATTTAGAATAATTCCAATGGACTTCAACTGTTTATAATGCGATAACAAGGAGTTATATTTTGATTTCTCTTAAGTTCAGACAGTTCTTGGATACCTATCCTGTATTGTTTGTGTTAACACAAGCATAAAAATCATTATTTTGTCTCTTAAAACTTGAAAACTGCCACCACAATGAAAGAGGAAAGCAAAGGGCTTCTGGAAGATTTCCTGAATCTTGGGTATTAGCTGCTACCAGTCTAATGGCATTAACTATTAACCTAACTTTTGGTTGTTCGTATTTGGGTTTGATTTTTGCCCTTTGATTCTGTTGTAGACACCTGTTTGCTCTACAGTAGTATCTTGAAGCACCAGTACTACTTGTTAGTTTTTTGTGTCAGTGGCTGCCAACAGATAACAACCCAGATGAGTCATTCCAAGTCCTAATGCTGCTTATGATGTGTCTTGGTGGTAATTGCTTGGTCTGCAGGTTAACATCTTCAGGACAGGACTACTATGTGACTGTATTCTAGAATGTGTTCTATGTAATGTTGTCTTAAATAATTTCTTCCATTATTAGAGTTGAAGATACTAGTGCTACAAACCATGATTTAGCATCTATGTTATGAAGGACCTTTTCCATTAACATCTTCCATCCCCCCACCTTTCCAGCAAAGAAGCACCCAGCATGCCAATGTAAAAGTCTGTTAAAACTCAGGCTGACAGTTGAAGTGTCATATCCACATATCACCTGTGGAATATGAATATAGGGAAGAAGGCTGTCAAGACAGCCTTCTAATTGCTACTTCTAACTTCAGCCAAGCATATCCTGAAGGATTAATGTACATCTTTGTGCAAGGTCCTGAAGTATCTCACTATAGCAATATCTTTGTATTGCTTTGTTTTCTGAAAGGACCCCCTTTGGTCCCTGTCCCCCCAGCAGAAGGAAGGCCACTTACACAAGTATTTTAGTACAAGCATGCCCTTTAAAGAGCACTGTATGCGTATTTAAGAGCCCAGGCTAAATGGACCTCTTCATCGATTATAAAAGTTCACTGTAGCTGAGATTGCTGCTGAGTAAATTAACCAAAAGTTGTGGGGAGTTTAAAGTTACCTCCATGAGCAGATTTTACTGTGTCTTTCGGTCATGAGCTGTTTCTCTGACTTATTTTCTTCCATCTTTCCTAGGAGACCCGAGTTCATGGGCTTATTGTCCCTGTGGGATATGGTGCGATTGGCGAACATGTTAATTGTGTTCAGGTTCTTGCGGATTATTCCTAATATGAAGGTGTGTTTATCCCTCCGCACTTCTCACTTATTTGTGGGTCAAATTGTGAATGTGTTAAAACCTTTTGAAATAATATAACAATCTCTTGCACCTGAGTGGGATTATAACTTGGCTCTAACTACTGCTCCAGACTATTGCACATCACCTTGCAAACTTAGTTTTCCCTGTCTTGCATATGAAATTCTGTTTTGTTTTAGTTCATGGCTTTGGTTGTTACTACGTTGCTGGATCTGGTAAAAAACTTGAGAGCCTTTGCAGGAATTCTTGTGGTAAGTCATGGTACGAGGCTGTAATTTCCTTTCTTATAGTTAGCAGTGTAATAAGGGTATGTTATCACTAAAGCAAACAAAGTTCTTTGACAATCACCATGAATGGTCATACTGCACCATAACCAACCAGTTCTTCTCCCGGGCATGTCTTGCAAAGCCCCAACAAACTACTGTTTTGTTATGGGCTGCGCCCAGTTGACTGGGCCGCATCAAAAGAAGCATGACCAGCAAGACGAAGGAGGTGATCCTGCCCCTCTACTCTGCTCTTGCGAGACCTCACTTGGAGTATTGTGTTCAGTTCTGGTGTCCTCAATATAAAAAGGACATAGAACTGTTAGAACAAGTCCAGAGGAGGGCCACGAGGATGATCAGGGGACTGGAGCACCTCCCATATGAAGACAGGCTGGGAAAGTTGGAGCTGTTCAGCCTGGAGAAGAGAAGGCTGCATGGAGACCTCATAGCAGCCTTCCAGTATCTGAAGGGGGCCTACAGGGATGCTGGGGAGGGACTTTTCATTAGGGACTGCAGTGATAGGACAAGGGCTAACGGGTTGAAACTTAACGAGCAGAGTTTTAGACTGGATCTAAGGAAGAAATTCTTTACTGTTAGGGTGGTGAGGTACTGGAATGGGTTGCCCAGGGAGGTAGTGAATGCTCCATCCCTGTCAGTGTTCAAGACCAGGTTGGACGAAGCTTTGGGTGATACGGTTTAGTGTGAGGTGTCCCTGCCCATGGCAGGGGGGTTGGGACTAGATGAACTTAAGGTCCTTTCCAACCCTAACTGTGATTCTGTGATTCTATGACAGTGCCGCAATTATGAGTTTGTTTTAGGAGTGCCTTTAAAAAATAGATTGGAACTTCCTCAGAGTGCCTGCCTCAGGCTGGATACTCTAGTTTCAAGTAAAAGTTCATCCAGTGCAAAAAGTAGCCTAGTTTTCCTTACTCTGGCTTGATTATATTCTATTAAGTAGCAAAATGAGTTTAACATTCTTTTCTGTTGAGGAAGTCCGTAGATGACATGTTTGGACATGACTTTTAAAAGCCTCTGCCATCCTGTTTTTGGTGTAGCTGTGTAGAATACGTGTAGATGTGTGATTAAAGGATGGATCACAACATGTCCACTACAAAAATCCTCCATTTCCCAACTCTTAAGTTTCTGGCTTTGCAACGATGTCTTCCTGGTAGAGCAAAGAAGTGCCTGGGTAGTTTTTCTGTTGCTTGTAGGGTTTTTTAGGATATCTTAATTTGAGGTAATGGTTAGAGACCAAGGATTTGCCTTGTGTTAGTATTGTCTAAAAAGTTGTTCTAGTCTGTATATTTAACATGCAGTTTACCCAGATTGGCTGGTTTTGTCACTAGTAATTTCTGCTTTTTTTTGTAGGGGAGGGGCCTTAAATTGCATTCTAGAAAGATGGCAGGAACCTGTAGTAATAGGCTTGATTTTATTTTTAGGAAATATGCATGTTTCAGTGAGGTGTTCCTATCCATATATGTAAGGCACAATGTTTATGAAGTAGTTTAATTGTCTGCTTCTAATTATCCTTAGTGCTGGGAGTGTGAATTGTAGTTTTGCGTCAATCATGAGGCAAATCTGCCATTTCCATTAATTTAAAGTAAAATTGCTTTTACTTGAGGCTATGTGGAGGCTGTCACTGAGCTTATACTAAAGTCTGACTCCATTACCTGGTGATTCAAAGCATCTTTCATAAGGTTAGCCTGAAACATGTGCTGAGAAAGTCACTGATTAGCTAGTTTCTCAAGCAGTGAGTGTGTTAATTTTTTTTTTTTTTTTTTTTTTCAAAGAATAAAATTACCTTTATTATTGCCAAGCCAGGTACCCCATCTTCTGGCAGGCTGTGGAATATCAGCTTCAAAGTGCTGTGGTTCATAGGTCAGGGCTGTTCCTGTTCTGCTGTGCCCAGACTTCCCCCCTGGGTCTTTTTTGTAGCAAATTACAGAAATGTATTAAAGAAGTTGCTGATGTAAATTTAAATAGTTAGTTTTGTTCTTGGTTAAGTTTGGTTGAAGCTTATTTTCACTAAATCTAGCAGGAAGCTCCTCAGATATTTAGATTAGTCCTTAGGAATGCAGGTACTGGTTTTATTTTAAGTCATTATTCTGCAGTGTTAAAGGCTAAATATCATCGTTCTGAGACACAGGAAATTAAAATAGATGGTAAAGTAAATTGATCTAATGTGTTTTAACAACTGAAAGTTAAATAGGATATTAAAAACAAGAACAAACAGTTCAATACAGACATTGAGAAGTGTTTTAACTTCAATAGCTTCAGGTATTGTTTGTTCATGAAGTTCCTTGGACTGTGGTGTTCATGTGAATTCCATATTAATTGCATTGTTACTTAGTGATAGAAATACTCAAATCTAATATCTACTTATATTTCTTCCAGGTGGTTTTCTATGCATTTGCTATATCTGGCATAATGCTATTTAAAGATGCTATTGTTCCCTTTGGAAATATCAGGTAACATCACCACTCTGTTTTTTTTCAGCAGCATCTGCAGCTCAGTATCTCTTGAGTTGTTGCTTGTGGTTGGTTTTTTTTGGTTTTTAGCTTGGAGTCACTCTTCTTTTAATGTTGAATTATATAGACTTTTCAGCTGTTACTCCTTCTGTTTCTTCTTGCTGTATTGGAATTACAGGAATTCTTATCTATAGCTTGAAATTTTACCCTTTTGTAGCTTAAATACTTGAACTATTTCCCTTGATTTCTCCCCATATAGAGATTTCTATAAGGCACCAAGAAGAATTTTGTTTTTAAGGTGTAATACATAGAAAGCTATGCTCACATCATCCTGTAATTCTCTTACAGTGCTATCAATACAACATATGATAATGGAACTCTACAGTGTGGGACCTATGAACAGTTGGAATATTGGCCAAACAACTTTGATGACTTTGCTGTGAGTCTGACCACCAATGGAATCTGTCCCTTTTTCCCTCTCTGCTTATCCCTTCCCCTCATGTTCTGAGTGTAAGGTGTGTAATATAGCCACTGAACTCCTGCTTTACTTGGGTTATTTAGGCAGCAGTGGTGACCCTCTGGGATGTGATGGTGGTGAACAACTGGCAAGTGTTTCTGGAAGCATTTTCAAGATACTCAAGTCCGTAAGTAGCAGTAATGGTACTAAAGAAGTCCTGTATAAATCTATAAATTCAGTTACTTATAAAGTAACTGAACAAGTATTATACACATAGCACAGTTCCTACAATCTGTGAAGAGGGGTGCTGCTTACCTTTCTTTTGTGTCAGTTCAGGTATACAGGAAATTAAGTTAATACTCGATGATCTTTCAAGGTCCCTTCCAACCCTTGGGATTCTGTGATTCTGTACTGTTCTTTGAGTAACTTGATGTTTGGTCTGGTACTTGTTGGATGCCATGAAATGCTTTGTCATGTGTAGAAGGGATTGGAAACTTGTTTGGGAGTCATCTTGTTCCAAAAAATGGAAGTGGATGACTTAAGTGGGTTATAAACTTGCAATGTGTTGGATGGGTGGTGCTCTCTGTAGAGTCAATCTCACAGAAGTGAGATATTAGCAAATCACTGTAATTCATTTTGGGCTGATACTGTATTTCCCTGTGGATGAGCAATCTTTTGTAGAGTTAAGACCTTGGACATGTATTTAATTTGTATTTATTTCATGGGAACGTTTGAAAGGACTGGCTAGTCTCTGAGTTGAGCTGTTCCAGTGGTCCTTTGCTGGTTAACCCAACATGTAGTGAAGTTGTGGAGTGCTCATTTACATCTTGTGTGTGATAAATGGTTAAACATGGTCTGGTGAACACTGCACAGGTTGTGAAAGAGAAATCCATTGGGATCTGCAGTTAGTGGAGGCTACCTCTAGGTCAAGAAATCTCTGAACTGCAAATGGCTGGAGACTGGGAGAGCACGTAGGGGGTAGCATCTTAGGTGTTTGACCATGATTTTACACTCTTTCCTGCACTTCTGCTTTGACCACTCTCGGAGGATACTAGCCTAGATGGATCTTTTGCTGTGATCCAGTACAATTTCTACTAGAGCTGCTTTTCTGTCCCTTCAGACTTTAGTTAGGTAAGTTAAATGGGGGGAGTGAGTCTCTTTGGCTAACTTAATGAAAGGCCAAGACTTTTTATTCTTCTGTCCCAGACTTCTGTATACATTAAGATTCATTATACATTATATTTCAAGGAAAAATGTGTTTTCATGGCTCTGTTTGGTTGCTTTCAGGCTGAGGTTGTTTACTGCCTACTTTACTTTATTTCAGGTGGGCAAAAATATATTTTGTAGCCTGGTGGCTGATCTCTTCTGTCATCTGGGTTAATCTCTTTGTAGCTTTACTTCTAGAGGTAAGGAAATGTGTTTATTTGGTATTAGATACTAAAGACAGGTTCTGATTTGTGTGGGGAACAAAAATAACCCAGACAACTTTTTGGGAAAGTACCTGTAGAGGGCACTTCACCGCACCTTAAAACCTATGCACATTTCTTTTGAAGATGCTCTTGTCTGCATTGACAAATAAAATTTACTACTGTAGGCAGAGTGGCAAATATTTAAGACAGAAACTTAGTAATGAGTCTCATGTGAAGCCTTAGTCTTGCCCATGAGTGTTTCAGAAAGGACTTTCAGTTCTAGCTGGAAGCTAACCCCATGAAGTCTTCTATCTGCTTGCTTCTGCAGGGTTGTGGCCTAAGTTTGCTGTAATAACCAAGAAGCAGCATTCTGTAGTAGGAGAGTAGGATGTCACTGGTTTTCTCCTTTTTTTTTGCCTCAGCTATCTGTCTGCTCCCTAGGTGTTGATTTGATAGAGTAGTTCAAAGTCGATAAGGGAACATGACAAAACTAGAACCTGAGTTTAAGTTGTGATGTCTGGATTTGGGAAAATGTTTATATATGGTCGGGTTTTTATAAGAGGAAAAAATTCCAGGCAGGTGAACTCATGTGAGTAGCTCACACAGTTTTCCTGGGGAGGCAGTCCTTGCAAGGAGTAGAAGGCAGCAGGGCTGTTTTTGCTCTGCTGTTCTTCCAATGTGTGAAGAGAAAGTGATCTCATTCTTGAACAAGAGGCTTTACTATAGCAGCCAAAAAATATGCCCGAATAAATCACTGCTCCAACACTCTGCATTTACAGTCAAACTTCACCCTGTCCTAAGCCTTACCCACAAACATACTGACCTGATAGAATCTCTGTTCTGATGTCATCAGAAGTAGCCTTTATTTTTTTTTCCCCCCCATTCCTTTTACACTTCAGAACTTTATTCACAAGTGGGACCGTCGCTGTCATCGAGAGCCTCTTTCAGACATTGAATACCAGAGGACAGTTGATCTCATGTTCAGGTGAGTTGACATGGGCTTGATAATCAGTCTAGTGTTTGATGTTCATCTGTTTTAAAGAGAATGGGCTGGCTTCAAGAGGTTAAAAGGCTTGTCTTCTACTTCCTCCCTCTGAAGCAAACTGTGTCATCTGTTAGTTTTGAAAAGTACATTAAGTACTTTAGCCTGGCTTCAACTGATTTGGTCACCTAACCTTCATATGGTTTTTGAGCATAGCATGTTGGGAGAAGAGGTATGGGGAGGGGGGAGAATAGGACACAGATTGTGCTGGGAGGAAGAAGAAAAGGGAAGATGAGCAAGATGATGCACATTGTTGGCTTATTAAGAAATTGTGGGTGGTGAGTTGATACTTGATGATCATGCATAACTGAAACTTCTGGTGCACATTGGATTTTCAATAGTAGCATTGGGAACATGTTCTCATTTGGGAGTTTCTTCAGGAAAACACATCTCCTGACCTTCAGTTGTATTGTACTGTGTGCAGGAAATTGCTTCCCTGCTTCTTATGGGAAAACAGCTGCTGGTTTCCATGACACATCTGTGAAGGATGGATCACAAAGGAAAGATGCAAGGAGATGCATCTTTAGGGAACATCAACTTACTGTAACTTTAATTCCTTGTTTCATTCTTGAAACAAGCCCATGTTACACCTCACTGTGTGCATTGCAAAAATAAATGCTGAGAAGTTTGCTTGCTGCCCCTAACAACTCATGTTTTCTTGCAGAGATGTTTTGGAAGAACCTACAGAGGAAGAGCTGATGGAAAAACTGCACCAGCATCCACACCTGCAGTTGTGTAGGTGACTGCTGGAAAGGACTGACTTAATTAGACCTCTGTTTTCTTGAGGTTGTCAGCTGGAAGAAACTGTATGGATTTTCTGGGAGGTGCTGTTAGGAGAGAGGCTTGTAGGACAGCATGTGAGGTTTGGCTTGTCAATTCACTGCAGAAAGAGGGTTTTATTTCTGGTTCATCTCTTTCTTTTTTCTTTTTTCATTTTTTTTTTAATGTGAAAAAACTGAATCTTGCTGATTGGATTTGATTTTAAGTTGCGATTTTAGCAGAGTTTTGCAGCTGTTATTTTTATAAACTGCTGATATCTGAACATTTTATTTTTTATTTAAGGAAGAAGGGAAAGTGTGTTTAAAATGACTATGCACTTTAAAACATGAACTTTATAACCACTGAGTCTGCTACTTCTTTCATCACAAGAAAATGGAACTGCCTTTTCTGGTAGGCCTGCACGGCAAAGACTATACTCTGCAGTTCAGGAATGGATTAAGCAGGACCAGAACAAAATCCGTAAGCTTTTTGCAGTGAGAGTTGAAACACTATTTTTATTGAAATGAGACACCAGCATATCTTACCACCTCCTGAAAATCTATTAATCATGTCAGAACACAATCTCTTTGTTTTTGATCAAGGGTTGCATCATGCTGGTAACTTTGTGAGCAGTTAGAACTTCAAACAAATCAATTGCACTTGTGGTTTTCGGTGTGGTAAAATAGAGCTCTCCTTTAGAGTAAGTATTCTCATGTTGCTTTTTAGTGAACCTTTTCCTTCTACTTTCTCCCAAGTCCTGTTCTACACTGTCTTATATTCTGTGAAAAAGCTGAGGGGAATGAACTTTGGCTGGAATGTAGCACTGTGAGTCTCTTGCTTCAGGGTTGGGGGGAGAAGAAGAAGGGTAGAAAAAAATGTTGAATGGAATAATCAAAGTGCTTAGCAGTTCAAATTTTCCTATGTGTCTGTGGGAATTGAAAGGGCTCAACCACTGTTGCAAGATCACATTCTTTTCTGGCTTAATGAATGACATGCTGAATTCCACTCACTTTCACTTGGGTAATGCTTTTTAGGTAAAGAACATTGTCAACAAATCTAAAGTGGAGAATGAACAGTAAGCCATGGCCATTTCCTCTAAAAAAGGTGTGGGTGCCTGAATCTTTGTCCCATAAGTAGTAAATCACTATGAAGAATAGAATCAATCTGAACTACAGTTTCTGTGTGTAAAAATGAAACTACACTTTGGGGTACTGCCTTCTCGTTAAGATGCTGATCACCAAAATTGACGTTTCTTGTGATGTTCTCAGCATTGATAAAAGCACAGACACTTTTCCTCCTCTTCATCCTACCATCTTTTCCTTTTTTCCTGCATAAGGGAGAGAAAATGCTTGGTATGCTGGTGCATTTGATCTCAAAACCATAGCTTTGTGTTGTTGTCTCACTGTTTAGAAGTTGCATAGTGATTCTTGTCTCCTGTATCTTCAGCTTCTATTTGCATTATGCTGCGGAACAAAATGTGTTGCAGCTTGCATGTATGTAGCAATCTGAATGGAGCTGTGTGCTACTCCTGCAGTCTTTCTTTACTCTTGTAAGCTTGCCCTTAAGCCATCCTCTTGTATATGTTTGGTCTCTTGTTTCTGTACCAGAACAATCCACCCACTAACTCACTTGCACTGGTTTCTGAGGTGTTACCATGCTTATTTTCAGCCATGCACTTGCAACACACATTGTTGCAAGTAGATAGAAGCATTGATCCACATTTTCTTTTTGCTAGATTTGAGTTTTTGTTCCGTGTAGCTTTACATCAAGATGGTTTCTGTGCCTAGGATGATGTCATCACTGCCAGCAATTAATTGGCACTTACTAGCAGAGGTTAAATAGTCTATTTTACCTTTCTACTAAGAAATACTATTTTTAATGTCCATTTTTCTAAATACTTGAAGTAGCTTTGCCTTGCCAAAAAGGATGTGGCCAGTTCTTATTAGCTTGCAAGCTTAATTGTTTTTGTTTATTAAGATTGTTTGGGTTTTTGTGTTTATTTTGGGATTTTTTTTATTATTTTTTTTATCATTACATTCCACTGCAGTCTACCAAAGCAGTGCAAATCAGTGTGGGATTATCTTAAACATCACAAATGTCTTCATTATGCAGCCTTTCCATCTGGACAAATGTAAAGAAGACTTTCTGAATGGAATTGTCTTAGTCTTGTTCTTGTTTCACGTTTAATTGCCTGAAAGTATAACTAAAATTTAACACAGAATTGTGGTACCTGATGTCACTTGAACTGGAAGATGTAAATGACCACAGGTCTTATGCAATAATTGTATAAATCATGAAAATGAATGTATGTAACTGGGTGAACTTTGAGGTTTGCATTATTATTAAACAAAAAAGTTCCTTCATAAAATATGAAAATAACTGGGGTGTTGAAATGATTCTTGTGGTTTGGTTTTGCTTTTCCCCTTGTGACTGATTTCTGCTGTGCTCAGCATCTGTGGTCCCCTTACCTTTACTAGTTGAAAGGCTGGGGCCATGAAAGAAGTTAAATACAAGTGGGATACAACTCCCTGGTTTCAAAATGTAGGACCTCAAGTGTGCTGGTGTTAGTCTCCAGTTCTAGGAACACATAGCAGCATCTGTAGGTACTTGATATGCTTAAGTAAGGTGAAACTTTGGTAGAACTGAGCATTCAGAGTGTTGAACAGCTTAATTTTTCATTTGTGTTTCAGTCTTTGCATCTGCAAACTAGGTATTCCTTCATCAATTTTTGTTCCTGAACAGATCAGTGCAATAAGCATTCTCATAGCATTTCAAATGGGGCAGATTTTGCACAGAGTTCAACAGGGTTCATGGCGTTCTTTTGAAACTGGTTCTGGTTTAGAAGATTTTACTTTACTTATTTATTTAAGAACAGAACAAAAACAATTCTAGATCAAGCTAAAGGCTGAAACTTGCTGTTGTCTCTGACAATGGCTATTGCGGATGCTTAGGTGAAGCATGTGAAAGCGAAAGCATTTACATTACAAAATCAGGCTTCTGAAGGGGGTCTTAATCACCAGACTGTTGACTAACTTGAGTCCTCAGGTTTTTCCTTCCTGATTTGCTATGGGTATGTATTACTTCAAGATTTAAGAGTGGAAGGAGAGGATTAACACAATTCAAGTGTTCTTGATTCTTTCAATAGAAATCCAGAAAACCAGTGTTGGGCGTCACTAGCACACTTAAGTATAAAGAAACTTAAAGAGCTCATATTGGTCAGAGCTGCAAGTAGGGCAGCTAGAATAACAGCAGCTGTGTAGAAATGACAGGCAAAGAAAGAAATACTGCCTTGGGTGTCAGGGCTTTATGTGATAAGGTGCATGAGGCATGCCTTCTTGGCTTCTCTTTGTTGGTAAGACAGTACATCTCGACACGTGTTAAGGGAACGTTGCTTTTTCATCTCTCCAACACTTCGATATGCACAAAAGCACAGGGACATACGATGCTTTTAGAAGAAATGGGGTCTATGGGAAACTAATGCAGGGTATAGATTAGTTATTTCTGAAATGTCAGGTTAAGGTATCTCTTTTCTTGTTAGATGGTTTCTCTTTTTAACTGATAGTGTATTATGAGCAGTACACAGTGTTACCATGACTTCTGCTCTTTCTCAGCGTTGTGCCTTAGTCAGATGAAGTCACTTCAGCACTCCAAATGCCTTGGGTTTTTATTGAACACAAACCAGAAATAGGTATTCCTTCTTTTTCATGTAGGTTTTTATGATTTTTTTGTTTGTTTTTGGTTTTTTTCTTTTTTTTTTTCCCCCACTAGATTTTAGTCTGTTCAAAAGCCCATTCAGCCAATAGGGGTTTTCCACAAATCAGGTGGGTTTGACTTAATCTGCAGTCTTTATAACAAATGGCTCTTTATGTTGATGTGAACTTTGGGTAGAAATAATTTGGAGGTGGGGAGCTGGAGGGGTGAGATTTGATTTCTATTCCAGCTCTAAGCACTTAATTATATAGGACACTTTCAAAATTATCTTAATAAACTAGAGGAAATGGGCAACATTAGCAAGATAAAATTTGAGAAATAAACATGGTCTGTTACAGTTTAGAATCACAAAATGTAAAATGCAGGGAGTAAGTGTTATTAGAAGACAAACATTATAGGGCTTACTAAATGTACTACAATTAAATGGGCTAACAGCATCTGAAAGAAATCAAAAGAAAATTGCTTTTATGTAATTGGTAACAATACTTCCCTTTAGGTCCCACTGTTCCTATTTTGGACCCTGCATTTTAAAATAGGTGGGGCAAGGCATTTGTTACAGGACAGTAGCAGAAGTCTTAATTTGGAAGGTTTGAGTCGGATAGAACTCTGAAGGAAATAATTTCAGGCAAACAAAAGATAGGCGAAGAGTTTTTAAAATAATATATAAGTATGTAAATGGTTGAGAGGAACAAACTGTTGGTGTTGTGTAATCTCTGTGTGCCACTTGTAGAAAAAGTTGGGCTTTGGATTTCAGCAAAAAGGGTGGTTAGGTGTGAGGGATGCTTCCTAACTCTGAGTGCTGTGTTGTGCATAATTGTTGCAGACTCCCCTTCACTGGAGTGCCCTTTTAGGAAGGGATAGACAGTCACCTGCTGCAGCTTGATCTGGATGTTTGTGGACCTGCCCCTGCTTGGTGGTACCTCAGCTGGTCCCTGAGTTTCTTTTCTGCCTCCCTTTCTGTGGTTTCACTGGGAAGAATTCCCATGGCTGTAACAGACCTAGCTTATGTTGTTACAGCACGTGTTCTTGGTTCTAGCCAATGGCTTACAAATGTTTACAGCATGCATGTACTGTACAAGTATGGATAGAGAGAAAAAAGCAGAACTCCTTCAGCTTCCCATTATAAACAGGAAGGTGAGATTTAGTTAGTTCCATGTGCTCTGTGGCTAGTATCTAACCAGCATCCTTGTGGCTGATACTTGACCAGCATCCCCTGGTCCCTACATAGTTGTCTATGCAGTTCTTTGCTGAGTTCCCTTTCATCTCATTTCTACACCCCTTACCTTTTTGGGCAAGAGGAGGAACATGCCCTTTTTGCAGTTTGTCTTTGCTCACTGACAAGCTGAGCACATCAGATACGTGTTCTCATCAAGGGAAAGATGAAATTAATTTGTGCACTCTGTTCTACTTGCTACCAGTTGTCACAAAATGTGTGACATTTCTGTCTTTGACACTTCAGCTTGTGTATCAAACTTGGTTTCGTGAATTAAATTAAAAGTTATTACTGGGGAAGTGATGCTGTGTAATGCCTACAAGCAGCTAGAAAATCATAGAAAAAGTAATGTTTGTTGTTGGGAATGATGTTAATTGAAGTTGGTCTGATATTTCACTGGATTTGAAGCCTTCCAATGAGAACTGAACATTTAGGCTCCAATGGAGAGAAAAGGACATGGTCCAGAGACTTAAGCATGCTCAGTATCATTAGTCAGTTTGTAGAAGTGTGGGCTAATGAGTTTCATAACTGTGCACTCTGCTTTCCTGCATTCTCCATGGATACTATCTCTCTCTTTGAAAGATAAAATAGATCATGGAGTATCTATATAAAAATGTTAAAATGTGGAAGTCAATGTCATAGGAAATCTGTTGCTAATTCAGGAATTAAACACTAGTTTCTCAAACTTGCTTACTGACAAAGTTCTTATTTCACTCAGTACTTAAATCTTTTTCTGTATTTGTAGAGGTACTATTTTTCCAGCATAAAGAGAGAAAATGTGGAGGCTCAAGGCTGAGATGTTACTCTTCAAATACTAAGTACATAGTGAAATGTATGGCAGACTACTGGAGGAACTACCTATAATTTCCTCCTGAAAAGAACATGAGAACAACTTCAAGACTGTGTATAAAATGGAGTCACAAGGCAGAATAAGTCTATGTGTTTTTAAAAGGGTCTTAGTTAACTAAAATCGTTGCAATTCTGAAGGAAAAACTGGTATACAGTTACCTCCATCATATATGCACTTGTTTGCCAAAATGATGTTTTGTCATAAATTACCCACATTACCGACTGTAAGGGAAAACCTAAATGTCTTCTGTGACTTACAATCCCAGCCTAATTATGTAGTGGTTTGTTTTTTTTTTGTTTTTTTTTTTTTTTTTTTGTTGGTTGTTGGTTTTTTTGCCTTTTTTTTTTTTTGCATTGAGTTTCACGTCTAGTCCTATACATAGATTTTTTCCACAGTGATTGTGTAAAAAAATTATTTACTGGTGCTGATTTCTTAACTTTGAACTGTAAGTTGAAGACTTAAAAGTTGTCCTTTAATGCTAGAAACTGCTTGTAACAGTTCCAGTCATCTTTTTTCCATTAAGCTAGTTGAGCAGGTGTTGTCTTTGTTCTGTAGAGATACTTTGATGGTCCCCATCATTGCCTTATTTGAGTGCCTCCCAAGTACTTTCCTGAAAACATCCTGCTGGGATAGGAAAATATTACTATCCTTACTTTGTAGATGGTCAGCTGAGATATTTGGTGATCTGCCCACAGCTGAGCTTGAAGTCCGTGGGAGAGTTAAGAAGAAAACCTGCAGTCCCTGCTCACTGCCTATACTAACAGACAGTGCTGCCTTCTTTTTCTTGCAGCAGCTATGAACTTCAGTTGTGTGTTTATTAGACAATGTGGACATTTCCACATCAATTGGTTTCAAGTTTTGCTACTGCTTATTCTTGTATGTAGGTTTTGTTGTTTTTTTTTAAATGGCAGAAAAAGTGAAGCAAGCTCTAAACTTCTCTATTTATTTCCCACTGTATCAAAAGAAGACAGGTCTGCCATCTGATTGATAAGTATTTAGGAGGGATGATCTGCAGCTGGCACATGTGCTGGAAGTTGAGTAAATGTGAATAAACTAGTACCAGTAGTTAAGGTGCCAGTAGTTAAAGGTACTACTGTAGCTGTACAAAAATAGAGGATGTCCATCCAAAACAACAGTTACTTCACAGCTCCAACGTTGGTTTCTATCAGTTCTGAAACTCACTTCAAGAATGCTTGAGTTTCCCTTTAGCCTCATCTACCTTTCTACTGCATGTTTAGTTCTTTCAGGTGAGTAGAATGGTCTGGCTTTTCAGAGCTGGTGAGTGCTTGCCAACTCAAATTTGGAAGACTGTCTAAGAGGCCAGTTGCCCTTCATGATCTCGCTGATAAAGGATCATCGGCATCTGAGAGAATGCAAATTCATGTCAAAATAGGAACTGGAATGCATTTTTATGACCAAGTTCTATTGTGTAGCAGGTGTGTGCTGGTGTAATGTGAAATACAGTCTTTAACATGGCTACAGGTTGCTGGGCTTGATGCATAATTACAGAGTCAAATTGTAAAGATTCTGTTACGCAGCCTGTCATGTCAGGTAAGACCAGAGAAGATTTTGATTTTTATGCTTCAAGTTTTGTAGAATTCTAGCTGAGCTCAGACTGGTATCTGTTAGCTTCCAGCAAAGAATGACTGGTTAGTGTGGGATACAGAACTGTAACACTATAGCATTGAACTGGCTAGTGGTGGTGTAACTATGGCCTTGTACAAGGAACATCCTGCTGAGGGGAGTTGGAAAGCAAGTCTAGTCTGTCTTATTTTATTATATTAGGTCTCCTTCTTGCATTTAGGAATGAATAGGTTCCAGACACAATGTCCTGAGCTGTTGCCGGTGCTTTTATTAAGTAATGATCTTAGAAAGTAGAACTTAAATCTTTTAATGTGTCTTTCCTTTCCTGCTCAATACCAGTGAGAATAATCTTGTGTTTCACCAAAACTATGAGTTTTTAGTTTCCAGCATCCTGGATAACTGGTGGTTTCTCTGAAAAGAGTTGAACAATTACTTGGTATAGAAAAATGGCTCTAAAGCAGTTCTCTGCAAAAATCAAAGGTGAACGTGTTAAAGCCAGAAAATACTTAGATCAAAGTAGCTAGCAGCAGGGGCCAGGAAAAGAGCAGATTGTCCTTTAGGCTTCACTGTGTTTTGTAAGGTATTACCTCTCTCTTTCTCTAATCAGATTTCATGAGGAAAACAAAGCTATTCTTTCCTGATGTAATTCAATCAGGGCCTTCAGCTAGATCAGCAGGAAAGGCACCTGCTTTTGTTGCTTTAGATTTGGTTGATATACCCCCAGTTTTTGGTAGGAGCTGGTTAATCCATAACCCAAGCATGTGGCCACTGTAACACCTGCCATGCAGGTGAGCTTTTAGTCTTGTTAATATACAAATATAGTATAGATTCTTGTGTTAACCTTGCGAACATACACACCCAATGGTGATTGTCATAAGTAGGAGAATTTAATAAAATGAGATCATAAATGGCTAATGTACTTTTTGTTGGGCAATGAAGTTGCCCACATGTTGTAATTGAGGTCTGAAGTTAACTTGCTTGCTGGGGCCTCTCCAGGGTAGATTACTTAGGCTAATAGAGCACGTGAAAAAATGCTTTTCATGCTCTGCTTTTCTGCCTGTTTTGTCCCCTAGTCTGAGCTCTGCCTTGGGTTGGTGCCCACTGTAATATCTACTGCTGTCAAACTCAGTACTTGAAAATTAGGCACACGTTCGAAACATCTGCTTGAGACCATCCATAGTGACTATAAGATTTGCCTCTGACATTCTCCAAAGTCCTTGGTTCTCTTCTTGTCTTCTGAGTGATCCTGATACAGTCCTTTGTAGATCTGTACAGCAGGCTCCTGTACTTCCTCATTGTGCAAATATTTTAAAGTCAAGTGTGGACTGAAGGTTTGGGTTCAGGCTTAAATTTTATGAAAATCACCAACGTTGTGTAAGTGGGCACTGTGAAAATTAGATCTGGAGCACCTTAGGTTCAGTTCTGCCCCAAAGTTTCATGCATGTGGTTTCTGATGTGTGCTGAGAGAGGTGTTATCTACCTTTTAATCGGAACCTCATGAGCAGGTGTTTGGGGAGGACTGCATCCTATTTACTAAATGAGGAAGGGTTGAATTAAATCCCATATAGATAAGATGGCGGTACAGATAAAAAGGGGTTGTGACCCATCAGTGTATGTAAGAGTCCCTCTGGGAGGAAGGGAGTTTCATTGTGTAAGAAGGAATTTGACAAGATTTATGACAACTGTGTTATGTTACAGCTATGTTTTCTGTGTCCAGGAGCATGTTGGTGAGTTAACAACCTTAACCAAGCAGGAGCCCAGCACAATCTTTGCCATAGAATCAGCACAGACATGTACAGGAGTTAAGGCTTACCTTTGTAAAATTTGTGCTTGGTATGTATTTTTAAGCTGAACTGCAACTTTTAGCTATTACAGAAAATCACATGATCCCAGACTGGTTTGGGTTGGAAGGGACCCTAAAGTTCATCCAGTTCCAGCCCCCTGCCATGGGCAGAGACATCTTTTACTAGAGCACATTGCTCTAAGCCCTGTCCAGCCTGGCCTTGAACACTGCCAGGGATGGGGTAAGTAAAAAGAAAATGGAGAAGCAGAAGATGTTAAAGACCAGGACAATTTAAAAAAAAAATCCCCAAAGGTGATATAAGGATTGGTTGTGGGTTTTTTTGTTTTGTTTTATTTTATTTTATTTTTTAAAGGTGTTTTATGTACTATTTCTCTCTCTCTTTTTTTTTTTTTTTTTTGGCATGGCAGGGTATTTTCAATTCCTAGTTGTGATCTTAACCAGCAGAGGGCGTTCAAGACCCCACTTTAGACTGACCATGCAGGTTGGGCTGGATGATCATCACTTCTGGATGCACTTAATAGAACATTCTCAGCATAGTGAAGTGCTGGGGCCTCAGTCAAGGGACTGGAGTACAATCGGGTTTTGTCTTTTGTGGCAAAATGTAAGAAGGTATGTTTCGAGGCACTGAATATTCGGTAATAAACATCTGTTTGCATCAGCATGCTTGTATTTTTATGTGCCAAAGCAAGAAAAATAATGAAATATGTGAAAATAAATCAAGCACTGCTGAGCTTTCTTTCAATCTATAATTGTGGTTCTTCTGTAACAATAAGCTCTCAGCTGAGCATTCATGCATTGAGCAGTCAGGGTCTTTTATACCATCTCAAGCTGATAACTGAAAATGTAAACCACACTTTAATTCATTGTACGAACTGGTCTTGTAAATGTTAAATTATACTAATGTGAGCAGATGCACGTGTTGCTGCCCTAGCAATCTGGGCAAATTCTTCAGAACTGAGAAGCTTATTCTTGTGTTCAAGTACCTAGTGACAAAAACTTCTTTGCTAGTTTCTTAAATTTCTTTAAATTGGCTTTTTGCAAATGTATATTTATACTGCAGTGAAAGCTGTAATGTTTAAACATTTGAAGACTTATAGGTGGGGTGAATAAGAGACAAGTAATAGCATTTTGCCTTTTCACTTAAACCTGATAGGCTAGCACTTGGGTTTATATACCAACAGCTGTGTGAAAGGTTTGCTGTGCTTAGCTGGCATTATCTCTTGTGTAAAGGAAAGTACATTGTAAACCAGTAAAATTTAACTGCCAGAGCACAATGATATGTTTGTGACTTGGAATTCAGATAAAGTTTTGCTTCTGTTGGCAGAATGATAAAAAGAACTGGGGCCATTTGCATACAGGTGAAGAGAAGAAGCGAGGTGCCATGTTCCACAGAGGCCAAGGCACCACAGGTATGTAAGTACTTCAGCTCTAGGTGCTTTCTTTACTTGGTGGGTTTTTTTGTTTTTTTTTACCTTGTTACGGAGTAGGATGACATCGTCTTAAGAAATGGGCAATACCAGGAAAAATCATTGGGTGGCAGCAGAGCATTTACCACTTCCCATGGCATCCCAACAAAATAAAGGCAGCAGTAACTGTAGTTCTGCCTAATTCTGATGCTGGTAGGTGCAAATGAGATCTTGGAATGGTCTCTATGGTGAGAGAGGACTATGTGTTTGAGAGACGAAATTTCTCCCCAGAAGTGTGTCTGCATATCTGTATGTATCTGTGTGTATCTCTAGAAATATATATTTGTGTGTAAACATATATGTGTGTATACATATAAAAACTGTGTCTCTGTGGCATCTTCTCTTTTTAGCTCTGCAGTAGAGTAGTGAGGAGATTTTCTGTCATGGTAACACAAATAAGGGTGACAGCCTTGGAAGCATCAGCACTGGTTTGGTAGGTTCAAAATGAGCATGTCTCTCAGTAACAATGTAATGTGCTTCCTGTAGGAAATGTAAGCCACCACTTTGCTTAGGGAGCAATTAGGAGGTAGATACCACAGCCAAGGGGGCTGCCTAGTGGAAGACACAAAACAGAGCATGAGGAAAGATAGCAGTGGTGGTATAATAGCAGTAGAACTTTGTTCCTTATGTTTGGACCAGGTGTTACGAGGCTGTTAAAATAGACATGACCATAAAATGTATCTGCAGTCATATAACTACAGTAAATTCAGTTAATCCTTGCCATTTTCTTTTATTAGCTTAGGTAATTCCCTTGTTAATTGTTGCATGCACACAGATCTGTGCTTATTTGTGTTTGCCTGTAGAAGGGGGAAATGTCCCCACATTATTTTTTTCATTATTTGCTTCTATGCTTGAACTTTTGCGGAAGGCTAAGGTGTAGACTGGGAATTATGGTACTGAAGGTCAAGTGTACAAACTCTTACTATGATACCTGTGTTTGGGACTAATGTGCATACTAGAATGCAGCCATCAGCGAGAACATGATGGTAGAAACAGTGTTGAGCTTTGCCCAGAGAAACTGTGGCTGCCCCATCCCTGGCAGTGTTCAAGGCCAGGCTGGACGGGGCTTGGAGCAACCTGGTCTAGTGGAGGGCATCCCTGCCCATGGCAGGGGACTGGAACTGGGTGAGCTTTAAGGTTCCATCCAACCCAAGCCATTCTATCAGTCCTAGATCTGTAGAAAATTTATTTGAAGCCACTTTGAAAGTAGGTCAACCTATGGAGATTAAGCAAGTTGGTGGTAGAACTTGAAGATGACTGGGAGTGCTGCAGATAGTTTGGAGCACATTTAGCAATATTTTCTTAATTTGTTTTGGATGAAAAATCTGGTTTAAGAAAGGCTGATAGCAGAAAAACTTATAAAGCTATTTATTAGAAGGTCATTATAACTGTTCTAGTGCTGATGTTTCATGTCCTTTTCAAGACTGAGTTCAGCTTCTGACTCTTGAGGAATCAGTTCTCTAAATCTTAACTTTGTAGCCCTCAGTTAATAGGCTTTTGGAACAAATTGCCTCTGGCTTTCATTTTCTTCACATTCAGGAGTTTGTCAACTTGATTGCTGAAAAAAACACAGTGTCTATTGTCCTGTGCTGATTTTATATGCTGACAGTGTAAAACCTTTCTTTTTCCCACAAGTTTGCAACAACATTCTCATCTTCTCTAGGGGTTGCTTCAAGAGGATAACCACCATTTCCTCCCAGTTCGGCTTCTTTGTGTCAAAGATATTTGATGGTTTCCAGTGGGTGGAAAAGGGCAGTGTGCAGGCTAATAATTGCATGTGTACCTCTGTTGTGAAGGATGCTATCTTAGGACGAATCTAGGAGACATAAAACCATCTTGGCACGAGGATCTAGAAGATAAGCACTGATGTGTGTGTAGTCCCTCCAGCCTCAGTGACTGCAACCAAAGGTCAGATCTGCTACCAACACTAGCAGGAATTCCTGAAGGTTCCCTTGGATCTTCCTGGGATTCAGCAGAAGTGTGTCCAAACCTTTACATATTTAAAAGGGTGATTTTTAGGCTCAGCTACTTGCCTATTTTAATGGAAGTTTATTTAGGCTAAGAAGCCTGTGTAATTAGGAAATACCCTACACAAATTCTGGAGCAAAGAAAGGGGAAAGAAGGTACTGTCATTTGAAGAAGGGCAACCTAAGTCATCAAAGCATTTATGTATTTTTTGAGGTGAAATGCAGTTACTCTGAAGTGACAACTCAGAGTACATGTGCCAATATGAGCACTGGTGACAGCTGGCAATTCGAGCGTCCTGGTATGTGTACTGTCCGCATGGTGGAAGTGATTTCCCAGGGAAATTTGAACCGACACTGAATAGGAGCTATAATGTTGGCAGGTAGTGGTACAGCTATCTCTTCATGTGGTAAATAATCTGTGTTGCTCCGTTGATATGGTGAGTTCTTCTGTAACACAGTCTAGGACATTTCAGGTAAATTCTACTGTAGATGCCCAAAGAAACATCTGTGCTTCTTTCTCTTGAGCATTTTGCATGTTCTGGTTAAGTCCTCAGTCACTACTCTTGTTCAGTGGTAAACTGAACAATTAAGAGTCAGGGTTTTATGCCTGTTTTCCAGTGTACCGCAGGCTGTTGGAATTTCATGTGGCCTTATATAAAAGGAAGTGAATGATTATGTATTATTCATTAAATATTGTTTCCACTGTCTTGCCTGTTTCCTTTCCCTCAGTTCACCAGCAGAGGATTTATCACCAACTTAATTTAGCTTAAATTCAGGGATAAACTACTTGAACTACCCTCCTTAAAGAGCGGCTCCTGCCAAGTTTTGGCCATAGCTCTGAATCACTCTGCTTTTGGAACGTGTGATGTATGTTGTGTACTATGTGAAGCTAGGAGGTATTTTCTCTCTGTATCTGAGTAACTTTCACAGCAAAAATGTCAGATGTCCTTTTTCAAGCAGGATGGTGTTTTGAAGCTTTATTGTTCTACTTCAGAGCTGCCAAGTGGATGCCTTTCTGGAATGTGCATTTAATCTTTTTAGATCTGCCTGACAGTTCCTGATCTGCATGAGGGAGGTGATGTGATAAGGTGACTGCAATGTTTCATCTTGATCTGAAACTGATGTCTCCTTCTATAGCACTCTTGGCTGACAGCTCAGTGCATGCTCAGGGAAGTTCTTCCACTCTCCTTTTCGCATGCTGTGTGAAGTTGGGTTAAAACTAGGACTTTGTAGTCTGAGAATATAGTCGAAGGTGGAAACCCGAGCTCCATGGGAAAGAAAACAGATCCTGTTGGCATCTTATAATGGGTTAGTCCTTGCAGTAGCCCGATAAGTTTTCTGTGACTAGAAGGCTGGGATTCTGAGTTCCTGCTTTCTTAAGAGTGGTAGAAATTCATCTGCTACTCAGCAGAATATGTCGTTAAGTTGCTTTTGAGCTGTTCTGCAGAAGAAGGAATAATTCCTTTATTGCACTGAAGAGTCTGAAATATTTTCCCTGATTTCAGTGGCCTTTGGTCAGACATGTGACATGCTATGAAAATAGCAGGGAGGGTCTGGTTTTGACCCTCAAAGCAGATAGGCAGCCATAACCTATCTTTTCAGATTTTCCAAGTGCTTTGCCACTAAGAAATGAAGTAAATCATTGCTATAAAATTATCAGTAAAAAACCTTTGAATGCTGAACATGTTCAGAAACAGTTTTCAGGGGATCATCCTAAGTCTTTTGAAGTTGTTCTTTATCAGTCTATAAATACTGTCTCTCACAGAACGATTTTTACAAGTGGAATGTGTTCCTACTTGTATTCAGGCAGCTCAAGGAAAAGAAAGGAGTGACTGTGAACAGGTATGCATTATTCCAAAGTACCCTTGAAAGCATAGCAAGACTTGAATAAAACCAAATTTGCTACCATGATTTAGTATTTCAGGGATGCCTAGAGTAAAAGTGTGATTACTTCTCATGGTATAAAATTTGATTGAAATAACTGTTTTTCCAAAGAATTAGTGATTTAGGTTCTAAAATTCTTGGCATGTTTTTATGTGCTTTCTAGGGTTCCTTTTGCAGAGGTGGATAACTATGATTTATATCACTCTGGAGAGCATTTACCTAGGGCAAAGGCAGTTTCTTTTTATCCTCAGTTTCTTATGGTAATGACTAGAGTCTGGGTATGGTCTAGGCTGTGCTGTATTATTACACAGAACAGTGAATAATCCCTGTCTGAAAGAAATGTTAACCTAAAAAGACAACATGAGGAGATGGATATAGAGAGAAGTAATGATAAAATACCAATAATTTCAGTTATTTTTTTTTGTTCTTTTTGAGATAAGTTATCTTCTGAGGGAAACTAAGTGGGTTGATGCAGGAAAGGAGCTGACTGAGCCTGCACAGGAGGGTAAAGGATGATGGAATGAAGCTGATGTGAAAAAAAATTAGCAAAGAGAGGAGAAAGGTGGCTCTGAACTGGAGACCACTTTTCTGTCCTTTGGGAAGCATAGGGAGTTTTTACATGTATGTATTTACATATATTGTATGCATCTGCATGCTCAGTAGCAGGCATCTGTCCTTGTGTGCTTTACTAGTGCTTTCTCAGGAAGTGTGTCTGAATATTTAGCAACATTCTTAGCATTTTACTGGAATGGGAAAAGTGTGAAAGTCAGTATTGGAGAAACATCCCTTTTTTGAATGTGGCTTCCCTTAGCAACCAGTGCCGCCTCAGTGCTTCCAGTGTTGTGGGCACAAGGTGACATACTGTCCCAATGGCAGCAATGACAAAGCTCCAGCATGGTCAGTGACGGAATATCATGTGGTTTAAGGGGCAATCTTGACTTAGGGTAAGGAATGGGATGTTTTATGGTAATGGTTTTGACACAAAGATTATAAAAACAGCTCAGTTTTTCTGTATGTCATGGAGTTCAGCAACAGCTTTGGTTTCTGAGATCCTTAAATAAAGGTTGTCTTCAGAGATATGTTATTTCTTGGACAAGGTTCAGCATTCAGAAATAGATGTAAAGGTTCCTGTTTTCAGTATCTCAGAAGTGTGATAGTCTATCCTCAGAATTTTGATTAACCACCTCCTTATTTGTTGATGGAGGGAAAAGAACAGGTAAGTTGGGAACCTTCTTCAGTTTCAAAACCCCAAAGCATGCAAGGGCCTATTCTCTTTGCAATAAGCATCTCTGCTGAAGTGCTCAGGAAAAAGTGAGGACATGAAACACTGGATTTTTTTTTTTCTGTGGATTGGAGTTATTTTTTCACTTAGGCAGGTGTCGTGGTTTAAATCAAGTCCCCCTACTCCCGGAGAGTTAGGAAGGAGAATCCAAAGAATGTAGCCCCCACGGATTGAGATAAGAACGGTTTAATTGCTAAGGCATAACACAAAACCCATACTGCCATTTACTACTACAAATAATAATGATACAGCAAACAGCAAGTGAAAAGAATACAACACCCCACCAGCCACCGACCCATAACTCACTCCACCCTGCCTGGCCGAGCACCATGTGCTCCCTCCTCCATTTTCCTCCACCGCTCTACCCCTCCAGCTCTCTCTCTCCCAGTATGCCTCCTGGGCATCACGTGCTATGGTATGGAATACCTCATTGACTAGCCTGGGTCAGGTGTCCTGTCTCTCCTTCCTCCCGGACTCCCCTCCTCCACCTGGCTGGAAAAAAAAAAAACCTTGAACAAAAAAAAACACCCTCAAAACATGCTCAAACCATGACAGCAGGAAAGTTGATTATTGTTACTAATGCTACCTCTAATGTTTCATGTTAAAGAAATGTTTGAGCAATAAGCACTTTTCCCACAGCAGTGAAACAATATACCTTTCCCTGCCAAAGATCATATTGACATATATCCTCCTCATTCCTGTAGCTGGAAGGCGAAGCTTGGAATTTTTCCAGAAGCTCAGCTGCCAATTTACCATCATTGGTGATTATCAGGAGTCATTTGAGTGAGGTGTCTGATGCATAGCAGAGCATGTGTGATCCATTAGCTATTTCCTGGGGTCTTGTACTGGTCTATGGAATGCTGCACTTCATAACTGATTGTAGTTTGCTGAAAGACGGCTTCTGTAGTTATAATGAAGTTGTAGAGCATTGATAAGTTGCTGTGGGCGTGAGATGAGGGAGCAGAGTTTGGTAGTACCCACACTATAAACCAAATACCTAATTCAATTCTTTGGCACTCAGTGGAAGTTCAGCTATTGAATTCAGTGGGAATAAGCCCATGCTCAGTGCTCTTTTTACTTAATATTCAGCTCTGTGTCCCCAACATGTTACATTACCTGATGAGAAAGATACTATGAGATTGTACAAGTTATTTGCATTTGGTATAATTCTCAGTTAAGTAGAAAGAAAAAGACCATAAAGATAAGGAAGCTCTTAATTCCATTCAAAAGAAATCAGATTCTTGTCCTGTGAAGGTACCTCTAGTATTTAGCACTGTAGTTTATCAGTGAGTTAGCAGCAACATGTCATGTCAAGATAATGCACAAGATTCTAGCAAGGGAGGTGTGTTGCCTTCCTGGGGCACGGATCAGGGATGTTGCGGAGAGGCTGCCTGCTCTAGTAAGTCCCATGGACTATTACCTGCTTCTAGTGATACATGTGGGTGCTAGGGATATAGATAGTAGTATCCTGAGGAGTATAAAGAAGGACTACAGAGCTCTGGGAAGGTGGTCAGGGGCTCTGGAGCTCAGATAGTCTTTTCGACAGTTCTCCAGGACACAGGGGAGGACCTTCTAAAGGCAAGGAGGATTGGACAGGTTAATAAATGGTTAAAAGGGTGGTGTCATAGTCAAGGGTTTGGGTGTCTTGAACATGGGGCCCACGTTTGTAGGCCAGGCCTAGTGGGGGCTGGTGGAGCTGCTCTGATAAAGAAAGGGAAGAGTGGTTTTGGTAGGAGGCTTGCCAGACTTGTCAAGGATGCTTTAAACTAGATGTGCTGGGGGAGGGGAGCATCATTCCATCCCAACACAGTCAGTTGCCAGCACCAACAATAAATGCTCAGAGCAATGTAGGGATATTTCAGCTGCTCCAGCCACTGAGCCGGCTTCATTTGGAGCTCGAATCAGATGCCTCTATACAAGCACCTGTAGCATGGGGAACAAACGAGGAATTAGAGATGTGGGCACATCTACAGGGCTATGATATAACAGGCATCACAAAAACATGGTGGGATGGCTGCTATGACTGGAGTGTTGGAATGGAAGGTTACAGGCTCATTGGAAAAGACAGGCCCGGTAGGAGGGAAGGGGGAGTTGCCCTTTATGTTAGGGATAGGCTGGAGAGTATGGAACTCTGTCTGGGGATAGGTGATCAGTTAACAGAAAGTTTGTGAGTCAGGGTTAAGGGGAAAACAGTGATGGGATACATTACTGTGGGGATATGTTACAGACCTCCTGATCAAGAGGAACCTGTGGATGAAGACCTCTACAGACAAATAGGAAAAACCTCATGCTCACAGGCCCTTGTTCTCATGGGGCACTTCAACCACCCTGATATCTGTTGGGGCAATGATACAGCCCGGCACAAGCAATCCAGGAGGTTTCTCGATTGTGTGGAGGATAACTTCCTTCTGCAAGCAATAAAGGAGCCGACGAGAAGAGGTGCCCTGCTTGACCTCGTGCTCAACAACAAGGAAGGGCTCGTTGGAAGTCTTGGATGCAGCGATCATGAGATGGTCGAATTTGAGGTCCTCAAGACAGTGAGAAGAGCATGCAGTAAGCTCATTGCCCTGGACTTCAAGAGAGCAGACTTTGGGCTCTTCAGGAACCTGCTTAGCAAGGTTCCATGGGATATAGACCTAGAGGGCAGGGGGGCCCAAGACTCTTGGTTGATATTCAAGGATCACCTGCTACAAGCTCAGGAGTGTTGCATCCCAACTAGAAGGAAGTGCAGCATGAGGGCCAGGAGACCTCCTTGGATGGATAAGGAGCTGCTGAGAGAAATTCACAAGAAAAAAGAAGCTTATAAAAGGTGGAAGTAAGGACAGGGATGAATACAGGGATGTTGTCTGGGAAGTTAGGGACCAAGTTAGGAAAGCTAAGTCCCATTTGGAGCTAAAATTGGCTAAGGATGTTAAAGATAACAGGAAGGGATTTTGTAGGGATTTTGCAGCTAAAAACAGACTAGGGACAACGTAGGCCCCGTCCGGAAGCTTTCGAGAGAACTGGCTACCCTGGATTTGGAGAAGGCTGAGGTTCTGAATGGCTTCTTTGCCTTGGACTTCACTGGCAAAGGCTCTGACCACACCACCCAAGTCTTGGAAGGTGGACATGGGGACTGTGAAAACCTAGATCTTGGACCTACTGTAGGAGAGGATCTGGTTCAAGACTATCTTAAGAACCTGAATGTACACAAGTCCATGGGACCTGATGAAATCCATCTGCAGGTCCTGAAGGAGCTGGCAAATGAAGTTGCTAAGCTGCTGGCCATCATATTTGAAAAATCATGGCAGTCAGGTGAAGTTCCTGATGACTGGAAAAAGGGAAATATCACCTCCATTTTCAAGAAGGGGAAAATGGATGACCCAGGAAATTACAGACCAGTCAGTGTCACCTCTGTGCCTGGCAAAATCTGGGAGCAGATTCTCCTGGAAGGCATGCTAGGGCACATGAAAAACAACAAGGTGCTTGGTGACAGCCAGCATGGCTTTACTAAGGGGAAATCCTTGTCTCCAAATTGGAGAGACATGAGTTTGATAGGTGGACCACTCGGTGGATAAAGAACTGGCTGGATGGCTGCACGCAAAGAGTTGTGGTCAACGGTTCAATGTCTGGCTGGAGACCAGTAACGAGTGGTGTCCCTCAGGGATCGGTGTTGGGACCGGTCTTGTTTAACATCTTTGTCACTGACATGGACAGTGGGATTGAGCGCGCCCTCAGCAAGTTTGCCAATGACACCAAGCTGTGTGGTTCTGTTGATACGCTGGAGGGAAGGAATGCCATCCAGAGGGACCTTGACACACTTGTGAGGTGGGCTGATGCCAACCTCCTGAAGTTTAACCATGCCAAGTGCAAGGTCCTACACCTGGGTGGGAGCAATCCCAGGCACAGCTACAGGTTGGGCAGAGAAGAGATTCAGAGCAGCCCTGCGGAGAAGGACTTGGGGGTGTTGGTCAGTGAGAAAATGAACATGAGCCGGCTGCAGTGTGCACTCACAGCCCACAAAGCCAACCGTATCCTGGGCTGCATCAAAAGGACTGTGACCAGCAGGTCGAAGGAGGTGATCCTGCCCCTCTACTCTGCTCTCGTGAGACCTCACTTGGAGTATTGTGTTCAGTTCTGGTGTCCTCAACATAAAAAGGACATGGAACTGTTGGAACAAGTCCAGAGGAGGCCACGAGGATGATCAGGGGACTGGAGCACCTCCCACATGAAGACAGGCTGAGAAAGTTGGGGCTGTTCAGCCTGGAGAAGAGAAGGCTGCGTGGAGACCTCATAGCAGCCTTCCAGTATTTGAAGGGGGCATACAGGGATGCTGGGGAGGGACTATTCATTAGGGACTGTAGTGATAGGACAAGGGGTAAGGGTTGAAATTTAAACAGCAGAGGTTTAGACTGGATATAAGGAATAAATTCCTTACTGTGAGGGTGGTGATGTACTGGAATGGGTTGCCCAGGGAGGTTGTGAATGCTCCATCCCTGTCAGTGTTCAAGACCAGGTTGGATGAAGCCTTGGGTGATACGGTTTAGCGTGAAGTGTCCCTGCCCATGGCAGTGGGGTTGGGACTAGATGATCTTAAGGTCCTTTCCAACCCTAACTATTCTATGATTCTATGGTTCTATGCTGTAAGTGCTCTGAATGTTTGAGTTGATTTCTAAACCCAGAATTTTATTACTAGTGAGATTAATTTTTTTCCTGTGATAGCTAAGCACTTAGCATCCATGCCTTGTTTCAGCATTAGAACTAGTAAGCTGTAAACCTAGAAAGGATTAAAATTGGTCTTAGTGTTTTATGATGTTTCCATTTTGATTTAGTGATTCTTGTTTGAGTTTTTTTCAGTTCTGCATTGTTGGGATTACATATGCCATATGAGAATTTGTTTAAGGATAACTTTTATTGAAAGTAAAATAAAAACTGGAAAACTTTCCATTATTCTAAGGCTTTATAACAGCTCGTGTATACAAAGTCTAAATTTGGAGCTAGATTTGACTTGTCCTTTAAAACAATAGTAGCCTCAGAATGTTGCTAATAAATGCTGGAGGGTTTGCCAGTACTCAAACAAGTTGGAAGGTATTTGGATTGTTTGCCACACTTAGCCTTTGCACAGATTTTTGGGCTAGAATATATGGGTCTGCATTGGACTTGCCTAAATAGCTGATCATCTAGTAGTGGGTGTGAAACAGCTCCCCTTATTCTTTTTAGCTGTCCATACTTTTTTAACATTTTCATAATCTATTAATGATTTAACCCTGTATAAACCATTTATAAATGTACCCTGTATAAAAAAAAAAGTGTGACCATTCAGTTTTTTCCTGAAGTTTAATATTAAAGGCAAGTCCAAGGTCAAGATAGGCACCTGGAGGCTTTAGGGAACCAGCATAGTTTATATTTTGGCCAGTCAGCTGAGGAACCACGTGGAACTAAAATTAGTAAAGTGTGTGCAGTGAAGAAAGTTCACACGAAGTAATATGCTGTGGGCAGTATTAGCGTTGATTTACGAAATCTGTTAATGATGTGGTCTGTCTAGACCTTTGGAACATTCCTTAGCTTCTTATTTAATGTAAGAGGAATCATTTCTGAAATTAGCATATAAATTGTCCAGAGTCAGCAGCCCTTTAAAACAGTGTTCTAGCCTTGTGTCATGGCACAATAACTGTTCAAAGTAACCCTCTCCTCCCCTCTCCCCCCCCCCCCCCCCCAAATTTTCCAGTAGGGCATATTTTAATGAAGAAGCTCTTGAGTTTAGATTGCATTCTGAAAAAGTGCACAAACACTGAGAACATTTGTTAAAATAGGGAAATGGTCAGGATTTGATTTAGGTAAGTTGTATTTGTTTCGGCATGTTAATAAGAGAAATGTATTATGATAAGGAAACATCTGGCAAAGCCTATTCATGCAGAAGGTTTACATATATGTAATTGAAACTGGAGGCTTTTCTGACTTGAACATAAGGTTTTTTTCCTTGGTCTTTCATATAACTTGTTTACAAGCCATACTGTGTGATGTGGTCATTTCAGGGCTCAGCCTAATTGAGACTCACGTGAAAACAAGCCTGCTCCTGGGACTGAACACCAGGTTGCTGCAGAAAGGAGGTGTGAGGAACTTGTTGGAGGGACATCTTCCTGCCTGGATATTGTTCTTTTGTTGGCTTTTTTGAAGTTCCATTCTTACTTCTTCCCACTTCAGTTGCCAATTGTAACACACAGTGCCCTGTTCCTAGGTTATCATTTTCAAGGGAAGGTAATATAATGTGAAGCCAGGTTGAATGGTGCTTGGAGCAACCTGGTCTAGTGGAAGGTGTCCCTGCCTAAGGCAGGGAGTTGGAACTGGAAGAGCTCTAATGTCCCTTCTGTCCCAAACCAGTCTGAGAACCTATGATAACAAGCATTCAGCTTGTGAACATGTGTAGGAATTGGGAACTTGAATTTTAGACACAACAGATGTGTACGCAGAGACAGAAAGGACAATATGGTGTGGTAGGTTTCTTTGGCATCTGAGATGACCGCACTGAGCAGTAAAGCCAATAAAATCTTTGTACTCCAGAATCATGTGTTCTGAACATGCTATGAGCTTTGCAGAAAAACTATGCCAGGAATGTTGCTAGAGACTTTGATATGTTGATTTGGTACTTAGTTTTTATCTCCCTTGCTCCAAAACCTGGGTGCTTTAATCACAGTGGAATCAATTGCCCAGGTCACTGAGAAAAAGAAATGGAAAATGATGTAATTACAGAAACTCCTAAAACAACATTTTTATATGTTACTGAATAAAAATGTTAAGTTGGGATATTTGCTTACCTCCTAAGGGATAGATACTGAATTTTGACTAAAAATGCCTATTAGAATGCTTTTTCCATTACAGAGAGGTTAGACTTGTGGCTAGGAAAGCCTCCAAGATGCTGGATCTTAATTTTTGTCATGATCTCAGTGTCCATCCATCTGTCACTGTCGTGCTCTGAAGAAAGCATGTGTTTTAGAGGAGAGGGGGAGAGAACTTTTTTTTTTCCCTAAGAAATAATGAAAAACTGTTCAAGAAGAAAAACCAAACAACAAAACGAAACCAAATCCACCTGCCTCAAAATGAAATCGGTTGCTTACCTGATGCTAGAGTAGGGCATGGAAAGAGTCAGTTTGTAAATGCTTTAGCCTCTCTTCTATTCATGTAACCAAAATTATATACATGGGCAGTCCCAGTGACCTGATTGCCATGTATGTCATGGTTAAGCCTGTTTTAATTCTATCTCAAAGTTTGGAGTTGTTTTTTTTTTGTTTGCCTTTTTTTAACCTTTGTTTTAAAAGATTAACACGGATGGCTAAACATAGAGTAGTGATAGATGCAGAACTACGTGCAGAGAGCAGGGTTTGCATTCCATACTAGTGCCCTGCCTGGCACAGGGAGGCCTTGGCTGGTGTCTATGGGATGCAAAACAAAAATCAGGGTAACAATGTGACAGGCAAACAGCATGGCTTGAAGTAGAACACCAGATTCCAGGCTTTGAGTTGTACATTCAATTTGGGGTGAAATGGGTACACAAGGCCTTCCTGCTAGAGTAAGTGATAGCAATTATTTTGTGACGGTGAGCTTAGCAATGGAAGACTTGAATTTAGTTCACAGGCCTTAGAGAGGGTCTGATGCCAAGATAATTTCTCCAAAGTGTCAGAATGCCCCAAGTGAATCAGTGCAGGCTGTTGCTCTTGCAAACTTGAGGCAGGTTGCAGTGCTGTAGGACAGGAACAGATTTGGAGAGCTGCTATATTATATGAAGGCTCAGCACACTTCCCGCTGCACCTCTGCCAAGTCGGGGGTAATCACGACTTTGACAAGCACCTCCGTGGAACCAGACTTGGTCTTATTTCATGAAGTTTGTGGCCTAAGGGAGACCCATTCCTGTGACATGAAAACTTGCTGCATTCATGACAACAGTGGGTGGTGTCTGTGGGGCACAGGGCTCTATTTTTACAGTTGGCATGTTGTAAGAGCCACTTTTTTTTGAGTAGTGGACAAATGGCTTTGACTCTTCTTATCCGTGCTCCTCTCTGGTATCTTGTGGTAAACAATATATGCTTGTTTTTATGTTTTCCTTTTAACATATTTCTGCTTCAGTTGTACTTTAAATGTTTGAAGGGTTTCCCCCCTTCTCCCTTATTACTCAGTTTAATTGGAATTATGGTGCCTATCAAAAAGCATTTCTGCAAGGTGACCTGGCAATAATAATTTCCTTTCATCTACACCAAACATTTGTAGATCGTTAAAATGTCACAAATAAAAAAGTCTTATTCACAAAGAAACGTCTTTATATGAGCACAGTAAAATATGAGATTTCATTATATACAGAAAGGCTACATTTTATATTCTTGGTTCACAGAGCAAACCTCCAACATATGTGGAATGCATGGCAGGATGTAAGGCCCTCTAAGGGCTGTATGCAGATATGTGAAAGGGAAGGGAGGGGGGAGGAGGAGGAGGAGAAAAAAAAAAGGCAGTTGTGGGTCTGAGGAAACGACCCCATTCAGTAACAAATGGAGCATGTGCTCTGGGTCTCCAGGAGGATTTGTGCTGAGATCTTGCTCTCTGTGTGTGTGCATTCCTGGGAATCAGACAGGTGTTAAAGTGAAATGGTGCTCAGAGGACGCAGCACACTCCTATGCTATCAGCAGCCTAACCACATGACAGATCCAAAAGCAGCCAAGCACAACTGCTGAGGGGTTTGCCAAGGGGTTAGATGCCAAATGCTCAGAGAGAGTATCCTTGCCAGCTTGGCACCTTTAGGCCATGTGGCTGCTGCTGGCATGAAGTTGTCATTGTAATTGTCATTGGGGAGAACGGAACCAGAAACTGTCTTAATAGTTCCTTGTGAATGAAGTTCTCCTATTGTTGTGAGTATGAAATATTAATTACCTTACAAATGTGTTTGAGAGGCTGTGTGTGGCTTTGGCATCTGTCCAGACTTGCAGTGGTGAAATCAGAGGATTGCTTCCTGGCAGTTGAATTAATTTATGTCCTATCCCCCCCACCTGCCCTCAGCATCACACTGGAAATAAGAGGAGAACTATTTGGAAGCAATTGATGTTTGGGGAAGGATGTTCGTTGGCTTCTGGGATTTGGACCAGTCCCTGAGCTGGTGCCTTAGGAGTGGATTTAACCAATGTTGTAATCTTTTGGCACCTGTTGCAGTTTTTGGCAGTGGCACAGGACAGCTTTGATTGCACTGCAGCTAGAGTAGTGAGCATGTGTCTAATGCCCATCCCAGAAAGAACAACCTGGTGCCTTTAGTGCCTTTCCTATTGTTTTTCTTCCACTTTCTCGTCTCTTATTCATCAAGCTGCTGTTAGTAGTTATCACTGCATGCAGGCAAGCACTCAACAGTATCTTCAAAGCAAATAAATCTAGGGTAAAGCAAGAGAATAGGAACTGGGAGAGTTCTGCATTATCAGATTCCAGCTCCTTTTAACATTTGATTTTCAGTTGGTTTTTGGCCCTGAATCTTTTTTAGAAGTGTGATAAACAAAGGACTCTAGGAAAAATGAAACATACGCTAGTGTCTGAGAAGTAATCAGAAGAGTCATATTTGGGTTTATAAATATGTTAATTGAAATAATCAACTATGTATCTTCAAGGAGAGGGTTTAGTGGACCCAATAAAGTCTCTGCCTACATGTCTCTGTGCTGATGTTACATCTGTAAGTGGCTGCAGTCCAGCAAAGCTCTTAAGTGCATGCTTAACTCTGAGCACAGCTTGGCTACAGCAATGTTGCTAACTTTGGCATGTGAGCTTTTATGCGTTTGGGGCATTCACATGCCTAGTGTGAAGCACATGCTTGTGTACCCTTTTGGATAGCTCTTTCTTGTGTCCTAGAGGCCTGGAGCTAGGACTGAGTCCAATTTCCACCTTCAGTTTCTTGCTCCTGTAGAAGGTATTGAAGATGACATTGGGGCCATATGTCACCTACAGCTCTGAGGTTTTTAGCCTTCATTTGGAGATCACCGGAACACAGAAGTACAAACCTCTCTTTGTTATATTATAAAACTGACTGAAACTGCATTATATTATGAAGCTGACTGATGCTGTGTGTGCTTTACCTTTACTGTTGTCTTAGAAACCGTCCAAGGATGCCCAGGGATCTCTTGGACTCAGTCTAAAATCTACTAACCAAAGGGTGGTTTTTGTATTTCTGAAGGTGTCTGTAAGCCACCAGAGCAGTTCATTAGGCTCTGATGGACAGACCCATTCTTAGAGAATGGATTAGTAAGTTTACATAATGAGATTGTCCATAAAGGCGCCTACTGTTTTAAATAACTATTTAAAATACATTAGCAGTACAGTCTGTGCAGAATTTAGTGTTTGCTGAAAATTACTCCAAGTAACCCATGTAGAGCTGTGGCAAAGGCAGAGAGCACAGTGGAAAGACTTCAGATATTCTCACTGCTGCATCAGTGTATGTGTTCATAGTGCCTGACGGCCTGAGAGGTATGTTAAACTGGTCATTGTGTTTGCTGGCTTGTGTAGTCAGTCTTGAGAGCTGGGGTGGTTAGATTTGAAGAGAAAGTTCTCTGGTTCTTCCAACGGTTCTTGAATTACAACTCAGTTTTGTCATCTAGAAAATCACTAGAAGATCTTAGGCTTTCTATCTACCTACAGATTTCAAGCAAGATGAGCATCAGTAAAGGCAGCTCAGCAGATAAAGCTCTCAAATGATAAATAAGGAGAATTCAACCAAGTATAATGTAATTGTAACAGCTCAGCTCTCACTAAGTGCCTCTGTCAACAAAACTGGCTTAGGAAAGGAAAAATAAAAAGGGAAAAGAAACATTCCATCAGTTACAAACAATTGGACTTATAAGTAAAGTCCAAGCAAGCAAACTCTGGTGTGTGCAGTTCAGAGTCCACCTGGATATTTCTTGGACTACCATCTGCATCAGAAAGTTGCTGGACAAATAACGCTGATTCTCTCCAGTAACTTCTTGGTATGCCTGAGGTGGGATTCCAAAAGAGGAATAGCTGGTAAACTGTTCTTTGTTTTTACCTTCTCCAAAGCCTGTTTGTACTACAGGGATCATAGTCCCATCTCTAGTGTTTGGTACCCGTAGTCATTTATTTTAAGCAAGTTAACTTCTTGGAGATCGTAAAAAATCCAGATGGGGGGAAAAATATCCTGTTGTGAGAAAGTTCTTATCTGGTGCACTGAAATGATTGAAAATGGCTTTCTAAATATTCTAAAGAAGTCCACTTATGGGCTAAGACCCAAACTTCCTGGGGAGAGTGGGGGTGGAAAAGACAGCAAATGCAAGTTTGAGAAACACTGTAAAATATCTTTGTCCAGCTTTTTGCCCCTGGAGGAGGAAGTGAGGAATTTAGAAAGCAGCACATGTGACAGATGCTGCTCAAGATGCTTAACACATTACTTAAAGATGCTCTGTAACCATGATGTTCTGTGTAATAAAAACATGTGAATAGAATGGAAGAGGAACAGTCCAGATTTACTGTAACCACATCTGTAGCCTCATCACTCTCACATGATGTAAAGAGGTCAACAAATTCCTGCCAGTTCCTGGAATATTCCTAAATGTATTTCTACAGCGCAAAGCAACATCAGATTAGGGAGCCCTCAGATTACCTCCAAGTGAGTTGGCATTTCTGTAGTAGATTACCACACAGGGATACTAGTTTCAGTGCCAGAAGTTTCTGCCACCCATAGTTGATTAGCTCGGGTGTCATACCAAGCAAACATGGCTGTATTGCTTCTGGTTCTGCAGCTAAGTTAATTGAGGCTGGCTTGGGGATCTTTGCCTCAGTGTACAGCAGACATACCCAGGAATGCACTCCTATTGTTGACTGAATACTGTATTTTCTCATAAATGTGGCAGGAGTATAACTGCAGGGTGGAAAAAGAAGGCCAATATACATTCACTATACTTGAGAAACGAAATTAAACCTTTGACTTAACTCACTTCTATACCAGCTCCCTGCATGCATTTCTACAGGCTTCATTAGAGCCAACCTAGGGGCCATGGAAAAGGTCTTACAAAAGACTAGCCAGGAAGCCAGTCACAGTCCCAGATCCTGCTGCTACAGAATACAATCTGCCTCTTGGCACCTCGGCCTTGCAGCTGCCAGGCACTCTCCTTATGTGGTCACTCGTGTTGGCTCTGGGGCTGGAGCAGATACAAGAGGAGGGCTGAGAGGGAACACATTCATCACTGCCAGCAGTGAGTGAAGGCAGTGCCAAGTCACTATGTAACTAGGCACTTGTGCCAATTTGCTCAGTAATTGGATTGCTATTTGAAAAATTAAAGTGGTGTCTAGAAAATTCTAACCTTTGCCTTTATGAAGTTTGCAGCTGAGCAGAAAGAATAGAGGGGATCAAACATAGGTGTTTAAGGAGAGCAAATGTAGGAGGTAATTTGATTGCTTTCCAAAGTGTTACACCAGCCTCGGAAGCAGCCTCTCTGTACCAGAGAGACAAAGAGCAAGGCACAGAGCAGTGGAAAGCTGCAGTGTTATGGACAAACTGTAACCCAGTGCTTACTAAGGTGGACTTGTCAGCTGAAAGCCATTTGTATAAAGAAAACATGCAATTAGAGGGAAAGGCTTGATATACTTGCTGTATTTTTTTTTAAGACAAAAACCTCTTAATTGGGCATTATCTTTTCAGTTTTTTTTCTGAGCCTGCAAATTAGTTGCTTCTGTCTGCTTTATACATTGCTCTCAAATACCTGTGCTGAACAAATCTGATGTGCTAATATTAAGCATAAATGATCCTGAATTACCCAGCTACAGAGAGAATTTCTGATTCAGAAGTATGCCCCTGCCACAAGCCATTTCTGCTTCCCTTGAAGTCAAATTCAGACCTTGCTTTGACTTTAGTACAAAACTAATTACATCCAAAAATACAGTTACCTAAACAGTCCTTCAGGCATTTCATTATTACTTGCAGTTGAGCTCACTGGCCACCATTATTCAGCTGAAAACTTTGAGCGTATGGATATGTGGATTATAAATTGTTCCTAACATAATATTTGTAGTTTATAGTATAATGCAGTTGCTAGTGGGCGTATAAAAGTAGTGCCTGTGTTCTTCATCACTGTGAGCGGAAACTCAAGCTGGAAGCTCTGTATTTAAAATAATAAAAAGTAAAAGTCTGTGGCCTCATAACTGAGGAAGAACTACTTGGAACCTCTGTGAAATGTCTGATTATTTCTCATGGGCTCAGGCCTGGTAGAATGAGGTTAACACATGTCAAAGCAGAGGCAAAGGAAATTTGGGGTTGCATTTCTGCCCCTAGATGGAGTACTCTGCACACTGTTTTTTTGGGGTTTTTTTTGTTTGGTTTTTTTTTTTTATATATTTTGGGAGAATGAAGCTGTGTTAGAAGCCTTGAAATGCCTCTTGTTCTGAATTCCCTTTACAGTGTATCAAGTGCTGCCTATTGGGACTAGACTAACTGGGTCCCAGAGACCATTTAGAAGAGAAAAATCAAATTAGGGATTGTTTGTATAATTGATCGGGCATTATAAAGGCCACTGCACTTTCTGAGCCTCTCCTTTTTGCCAGTTACTAGTAGGTCTATACATAAAAAAGCGAGAAGCCTGTGCTTTACACAGTGTCACTGATTACTATGAAACATCTGATATTTGCAGCTTGCGGGGCTGAATGTTTCTGTGATTTTCATGGTATTCCCTCCTCTTGGTATCCTGTGAGTACCATGGTAACCTTAACCGCTTGTAAAACATTTTAATAGTGACCACTGTAATATAGAGGTTGTGTGCAAACAGCATGCACCATTGCTTCAGAGGTGTTTGCAACACTTTGTTTTTGTCACAATCAAAGTAAAATGTTGCCAGATTTCCAGAACTGCATCCTGAACTTGCCAAACAGGGAGCTGAGAGTCAGTTCTGTTCTCCAGCTCCTGTCTTGGATCACCTCTGGAGTTTCATTGATACATTCCTACCCAGCACTCACAAGTTTAGTGAACCATGGCTCCAGAGAGCAGAGAGTTGCTTGGGGAAAGCATTTGGCTACAGATGCTGTTTGTGGGGTGGATGTCTGATTAGAAGCCAGCTTTTGAAAAACCTGATTTGTTTTGTGTGAGTGGGTGAGAATTCAGCTGTAGGCTCTTAGCTCAGGTATGCTCACATGTGGGCTTTTGGGTTAGCCTGTTCTAACAGGAGGGACCAGCTGCAGTGTTTGTCCCTGGACTGGGAGCTGAATTCCTGCAGAAGCCAGGATTTTGGTTTGGACCTTTTTAGATATGATGTAAATGTCAGCAGCTTCCTAACAACTGTTCTTGAAACTCGGAGCAGAATGTTGGAGCAGACTTAGGGAATTGCACAAGGTATCCCTTCTTAGAACCGAAAGAAAATACCCAACAAAACCTAACCAATCTGACTAGAGTCCTGAGAAATGCTTTCCAGCTCTCAAAGAAAGAAAGGGTCTTAATTCAGATTTGCCGGAATCGTCTAATTAGTCTCTTTAATGCCATGCACCTTATAGTCTGTGCCACCGGATTTGTCCTATAAATGAGACGATGGGCTAATTCATCTTGGCAGCAGTAAACAGACCTTGTGATTGTCCTCCTTACAAACACGGGCCTGCTTTTAGGGAATACTTTGCCCAGGCCTGTGTCCCTGCTCCCTCCCCCACAAGCTCCCGCTTCCCCTTTTCTGAAGTGCTGCCTGTGCTTCTTGCCCTCCTCTTTCCCCACCAACCAACCCAACCCACCCCGTCTCGCACACAGTGACATACCTCACACATTTGCCACTGCTAACAACAACCTGTCAACTCTTTCTTTGCACCGTGCTAGGCGCCCTTTGTTTCTGCAGCCCAGCAAGCCTTGCAGCTGTTGTCCGAGGCCTGCTCCGACAGCCTGTGATCAGTCAGCTGCAAAATCCTCCCTGAACAACTCGGTATTCACAGCTCTAATCGGGCCAGCGAACTGTTTCCTCCTCTCTCGCAGTAAATCTTTATCACTTGCGCTCTGCTCGTCAGTTAGTGGCGCCAGCTCTTTGGGCTGCTCTATCCCTTTCCCATACTCTGTGGGACTGTGTGCTCTGAATAATAACTCCAGCCTTGTTTAGTCTTGCTGCTTGCCTCAGTACTGCAATCCACATGTTGGGAAGGGCCAAATTCCTGCTCCCTCCCCACCTTTTAAGTCGTATATACACCACGTTTGTACCTCTGCAAAGGTGAAGAACTCAAAGGCTCTGTCCCTTTGCCTATTTCGTACTTTAACCAAACAAGTTAATTCTGTGATTTTCTTTGTTTCCCCCCTAGCAGGCTGTTGTGCTTCTGTTAAAGAGCTGTCTTTGGGAAGAAGATGAGGGTGAGCTGCCCAGCCTGGGGAAGCTGGTAATGGCAAGGGAAGCCCTGGGGAAACTGGCACAAACCTTAATTTGATCTCATTCCCAGGGCTATTAACCTTCTTCCTAATGGTCACCCTCATGGACGGAAACACATTTCCCTCCATCCTTTCCCTGACTTGATGCCATCTCCATCTTTTAAAAGATTTACATCAAAGTTGTTGAGTTGTGAAACAGATTTTTAGGAGAAAAAGGATCAAAGTTGGCTATTCTAGTATCCCAGCTGAGTTGAAGAGAGTCCATGGAGCTTTTAGGGGTGAGCTTTCCATCAATGTGGAGTTGCTGAGGATTTATTCTTGTGGAGCTGAAAGCACAACTCAATCTGTGCCTGTTGTTGCTTATGATACAACATGAAAACTCCTCCTGCCTCCTTGGCAAAACATTGTGGGGTTTATTTCCCCATGTGCTGTGTTTGGGCCTGGGGCTGGAGAAAAGCATGTAATTAAACCTCAGTTGAACAGCACAGTTTGCAAAGAGACTCAACTAGCTTTTAAGCATAGTTTGCTGTAAATTAGATTAACAAATTATTCAGGTTAGGGGGGGTTATTACAGTTTATAAGGAACCTGGGAAGCTCTTGTCTGACTACTGGCCTGAGGACAAAACAAGTAATGAGTTTTGCTCTTGTCTCTGAAGCTGAGTCCATCACTGGCACTGAAAACCCTATTTCTCTCTCTGCATCAGCTTCCCCCACTGTTAAATCTTTGTATCAGCTGTTCCGTGTGTGTGTACATCTGCATGCAGGGGTGAAGATCAACCAAGTACAGAAATATTCCTTTAAGAGTAAAGCATGAGCTACCTTTGGGAATATCTTGTTGCTATTAGTTTCATAAGGCAACTGTGAAATAGATGCTGCTTGGAAAATCTGGGTTAATTTCTGTTCAGACTTTCTACATCTCAGTTCTTCATCTGTATGGTATTTGGTCAGTGAAAGGTAAGCTCATGCACATTGGATTCTTACAGTTTTGGCACTGGTGGTCAGGTTGAGCCTGTAGAGGGATGCACAACGTAAAACCAAATGATAATCACAGTCAGAAGGACTTTTAACAAGAACGTGTAGGGACAGGACAAGAGGAAATGGCTTTAAAATGCCAGAGGGAAGACTGAGATGAAATATTAGGAGACCTCCTTTGCACATCAAATCATCATAGAATCACAGACTGGTTTGTGTTGGAAGGGACTTTAAAACTCACCCAGTTCCACCCTCCTGCCACAGGCAGGGACACCTTCCACTAGAACAGGTTGCTCTAAGTCCTGTCTAAGCTATCACATGAGTCTTGATGGGGTTAATTTGCCTGCAGCTTTGATGGCTCTGTCCTCTTGAGGGAATCCTGGAAGTGTAATAGCAGAGTTCAGACAATTCTTATGTCTAATAGTGAGCTATTAGACATGGTTATTTTATGGTGTGGTTGTCTTCTGTATCATGAAACAGTGGTGCTTCACCATGCTCGGGGATAGTGGGATGGGTAATCTCTCTGGTGTCCTGTGTACAAAAAGCAGTTGATTTTGAAGTGTTCCTCAAGAACTTGATGTCCTTTAAAGGCATCCTAATTGAATTCTTTATTCTTTTTGAAAACTCATGGTAGCTACAGTTTATACTTAACCTGATACTGTGGGAGGAAATATTTTGGCTTTGAATTACAAAGGAAAATTCTAACGTGTGCATTGAAAGTCACTAGAACAAGAAGCAGATTTTCTCAAAATTACTACTTTTTTCTTTCAAAATGACTTTTTTTTCCTTAAAACAACTAAAACTGCTGCACAATATTTGGAGTGTCTTTATGGAGAAGTAAACAAGTCTGGCTGGACTTTCCTTAGTATGTTGCCACTGTCCACATGTCCTGGTTCTCCTGCTCACCTGCTGAAGTTTGTGCCTGGAAGTGAGGCTTTATTTTGGAAGCTGAACCTGGTGCTTACTGTGGTATGGTTATAATTCGGTGTTGCTTGGAGTAACGTTTAAAAAATGTCCCAGAGAGGCATGTTCAGTCATTCTTCATTTTTGCCCAGACCTGCAGTGGAGACTGTATTTCTTTTCTATTTAGTTCCTTCTGGAAAAGGACTTGTTCACGGCTGTGGGTTGAACTGTATGAGCAGAATTTGAGAACAGCTTCTCTCTTTCCTGTTGTGAATTGAAAATAGATTTGACTTAGATCTCCTTATGCATCTGGATGCATATATTGGAGTGGTATATTTCATTGTTCTGCTTTTTTATTTTCAAGGAGCAGTGTCAACATATTTCCTAGCTCCTCCCACATCTGTCTTCTAAGAAAATGTTAGACCCCAGCATCTTTCTATTTGATTTTTTTCCCCCTGAGTTACTGATAATATGTTTACACACTAATTCCATTTTAAAGTAGTCTTTTAGTCTAGAAATTTCCTTGTCTGATTTGCCTCAGACTTTCCAGAAAAATTCTACCTTGGCATAATATTTGCACCTGTGAAAGTTCAAGTAAATCAGTTTAGCTATTGCAAAATGAGGAAGGGATGCTGCCAAAATTGAGCTTATGATGAAAAGCTAGTTAAAGTGTGACTAAATTAATTTATTTATAGTTATTTGGTAATATTTGTGTTTAATAAGTCTCATAAAGAAAAAATATGACTAAACTGATTTTATATTGCTTCTGAAAATGGATTTTTGTTTCTTCTTTGGCTGCTTAGGAAAGAATGCTTCCTTCTAACCCATCGTGTTTAATGTTGTGAGCCACTTCTTGTGTACAAATTTCCTGTGCATCTTGAATAAGACCATGTAAAAGATGAACAAAGACTGAGGGGAAAAACTATAAATGGATCCATGTGACTGCCTCTTCTCCAGATTTCCCCCCACTCCTCACTTAAGAAGTTTAGAGGGAATGCAGGGCCATGCAGTGTTTGTTAAAGCTGATGGAATATCTTTCTCCCTTGGGGTATTTCTTTAATCAATGTTTCTTTATCCCATTAGGTCATCTCCTCTTGATTTATTTAATTATTTATCTGAAGAAAAGCTTTGTTCTGTATGTTTTCATGGATCCTGACATCTATTCTTAGAATTATGGGCTGATCACTTCCTCTCTTTTCCTCAAATTTTCTGTCGTTTTATCTGTTTTAAGTGCCAGAGCACAAAGATAATCACAGCTTAGTTCTCTCATTTTCCCCAGCAGTTCCCTCCTCCCCTACCCTCCCTGCAAAGAAAAAAATGAAAGGTCTCATGGTCTTACAGATTTTCTTTATGCTTATTTTGGCCTATTTGCAACCCAAATACATCATCACGCTAGAAGACGGCTCTCTAAGGCTTTTGGATCAATTAAAGGTAGCCCTATTCATTGCCAGGACAAACCTTTGCCTATTAACTCTTTCAAAGGGCATTTGTCATTGCAAATAGTTGTGAATGCCGTCTGGGATCGTTGATTAAAAAAAGGTATTGTTTTAAGGCTGCTGAATATCTTAAGTAGTTGTAATCAGAATGTAGCTTGTGTCTGTGAAGTGATACAGTTCCCTTTCACCTACTTGCTTTATTTTCTGTGGTTTTTAAAAGAAGAAACCCCAAAATGTCCAATGTAATCCAAACATCCTGAGTTTAGGGTACAAAAGCAGTGGACTTGCTGATCAAGCTATAATTTATGACATGGTTTTGGTGAGCCAAAGATTTCATGGGGTAACCCAGAACATGGTCAGCCAAGAGTGAGGAAGTGGGGCAGTTCTGCTCATTGTCAGTGAGCATCCTCCTTTCGTCCCTCACAAATCCAGTGTCTATAGCCTGGAAATGCAGAAATCCACCCCAGTTCTCCAAGCACTTGCATGTGTGCTTATGTTGAGCGCATGAATTGTCAATTAATGCAGGTTTATACAGCACTGTTTGGCACATCAAGGTAGAACAGGGTAATGTCTTTTAGACTATTGAAACATATTCTTAGTTCATTTGCCTCTATTGCCATCTCCAGTGATCTGAAGCTATTTATGGATGTATACCAAAGCTCTGGCAAATTTGCCTAGCTGGAAAAATGTCTTTTCTGCTGTTCTGTGGATCAAAACATTTCTTTCAGTAGTTAGTAACATGAATCTGTTTTCTGTTTAAAGAGACTTGAAAATTAGAGTGAATGCTTTTCCTTGGGCTTCATGGAAAATTTTGTTTGTGCTTGTTGCTTTCTTTTTATTTCCTGAGAAAACAAAATAATTTATATTTCCCCCTAAAATATTTCACTCAAATCCAGTGGTTATTTATGTGCCTGTAATAGAGAGAACCCTTCCAGTCACATGCCTTGATGGTGCAGCATCATTTGACCCTCATTTGCTGTAGGTGCATTTTCAGAGAAGGTGATTTGAGGAGTATGTGCTTTTCTTTCCATTTGTGCAATTATCTTCTTACAGAAAGGCAAAAATATCTTACACTAAGTCACAATTGGTAGAAGTGTGTACTTTTGTACTTGAGTAAGACAGTAAATACAGTGATGAGGTACTTTTGACAAAGGCATATAGTGACAGGACAAGGAGGGGAATGGCTTTAACCTGACAGAGGGGAGATTAAGATGAGATCTTAGGCATAAGTTCTTCCCTGTGAGGGTGCTGAGGCACTGGCACAGGTTGCCCAGAGAAGCTGTGGCTGCCCCATCCCTGGCAGTGTTCAAGGCCAGGTTGGACAGAGCTTGGAGCAACCTGGTCCAGTGGAAGGTATCCCTGCCCATGGCAGGGGGTTGGAACTGGGTGAGTTTTAAGGACCCTTCCAACCCAAACCATTCTAGGATTATGATGTATGATAGTAAATAATTTTTAGGTTGTTTCAATATGGGAAAAAGGACGGGACACAAACGATGTCTCAAGAGGAGTCCCCCTTCTCTGGGACAAAAATGTCGTTAGAAAATACCTGACAAACTAACCATGTATATCAAATTGTTTTTGCAGTTTGGTCACCAGGAAAGCAGGGCAGTGCCGTGTCTGGAAACCACCAGATAAATTAACCCTAAACACTCATGCTCAACTTGTGGTTTGCTTGATGAATATTATTACAGGAAGTCCGTGTGAGCACATGCATGGATTTGCAAGGTAAGATGGCAGAGGCATGGACATGCAAGTGGTTTTCAGTCTCTTCCAGTGAATAAGTGTACTAGACAATACATGGCTTGAACTTTAGAATATGTTTATGACTTGCCTGTATGGGGTGGTTGATTTTTTTTTTTGTTTTTTTTTGTTTTTTTTTTTTTTTGTTTTGGTTTTTTGTTTGTTTTTTTCTGAATGTGTCTAGATTCTGCATTAAATAATTTTTTTTTTTTTTTACTAGAACCATAGAATCACAGAATGGTTTGGGTTGGAAGGGACCTTGAAAGCTCATCTAGTCCAACCTTCAAATAGTTGTTTTTTAATTTTTACAGAACTGCTCCAAAAAAAAATAGTTTTGTCTTCAATTTTCTGTATAGATAAAAAGCCCATTGCCATTTCTATTTTGTCAATAAGAAGAACCAGTCTGATAAAGATTAAAATCCCAACTCAAGGAAAAGCAAAAACTGGAGCCCATATTTCAATGTTCTTGTGATTCTGGCACAAACCATTCTGAAATGTTTCTCTGAGATGCTGTCAGTGGCCAGAATAGAATATGCATTTGAGTTGCAGACAGTACCTTCTCTATAGTATTTCTCACTGCACTGTGTGGACATTTTTTTCTCTTGATTCTTAATAAAAAAATGATGCTCAGGCAGGAGAGAGATTTATTTTCATAGTTGGTGATTTAAAATTCAATGGTTTATATACTATGATATCAAAGCTCATTTTGTTGGGGCAATGAATACAGTTCTAATCTGTTTTTTCTTCAGCTTTGTGGATTTTCACTGAACTGTGTAGTGTCTTTTCTTCAGTCAGGTGCCTTGGAAATAAATTTGGAGATATAAATACACACATTACTTGTGTAGCTCTGATGTGCATATGCACCTCTATATAATGGTATTGTGTGTCTCGCATTATATAACATTTTTAGATTTCTGTACAAGTAAGAGATTTATGAAGTGTGACTCATTTTTCCTTCTCCACACTGTTCCAGTGGAAGAGCTCAGCCTGCGATGAGAAAAACTAGTACACGTTATTAAGAATTCTGATAAAGTAGGCTGAATAAATTTGTTTTCTTTGTGAGCCTTAATCCTGTGTTGTATTGGCTTCTTGGACATGGCTAATTTATTTGGAATTCCATTCTGTTCCCGACAGCATTCCTGATTAGCAGTTTGATCACCCGGAGCAAAGTTACATACCAGCTTTCAACTCTTGTAATCTAGCAGTGTAATTTTTTCAAATGGACTCTTTTCTTCCCTTGTTTGCCTCAGCTCCCCTTCTTTTTGTGTGCAAAGAGACTTGAAAAATAACAGGAGGACCTGTTAGGAGAATGAAGAACGTGTTCAAAACACAGTATAGCTTGCTGAATGACTGACTCTTCCCTGGCCACAAAGCCTCTGATGCAAAGTTCAGACTGGAATATGGAAGATTCCAAAATCAGAGGTAGTCAGAGCAGCCTGTGCTTATTGTAAATCTGGTGTTGGGTGGCTATCAAAAAGGAGACTTAAGAAAGCAAACGAGTAAGGAGACAAAGATAAAGCATAAAGCCTAAGCCATGCAATCCCACACCATTTTTTTTAAATTTAATATGATAATAGTAGGTCTGATCATTTGTTACTGTTTGCATGATTTTAACTAAACTTAAGGTTGTTTTTTTAGTTACCCACATACTTAATAAGGACCTTGCTGAATGCAGACATATTTTTTGATCATCTGTCTTCATAGGTTCCAAAAACCTGTTAATTTCCAAGTAGACCTTTATAAGAAATATTTCAAATATACCTTTCAAGAAATGTAATTGCATTTTAAAAGAGAAAAATGAGGTTGGGAGCTGTGTTGGTGCAGCATGTGAAATGTTATCCTTGATAAGTGATAGAAAGTAAACAGGTTGGGGTTTTTTTGAGTTTTGTGGTTGGTGCGATACCAACCTTGAGGCCTTTCCGTGGTCTGTATTTTGCCAGAGCACATTTTGCCTATGATATATAGCTGAAACTTTACCCTTGAACTTGTATTTAATAGTTAAGTTTATCACATGCTGGACCTTGCGTAGAAATGGTGTTCATTTCTGTCAATAGTGGCTTAAGCTGTCAAATCAAATGAAAACTAGAAACACCAAATTTAACTGTAGACCAGAGACAGGTTTTGATCTGATCTCTTCTTAGTAGAACATGGAAGGAGCATTGTCCAAGCGGAGCTTGAGGAGGTGCAGCATTTAGCAGCCTCCTTTCATAAGGCCTTAATCTGCCAAAGACATGTAATTACAGATGAGAGGGAACTGGGTTTTCCATCTTGTGTTTGAGCCCCCAGTCTGGTTCTATACACAGTGAAAAGGAAGCAAGGTTTTTAAAGTCATGAGAGATTTGGGAATAGGCTGAAAATAGGTGGCCACAGCACTTGTCAGAAGACTCAAGCTGTGGTTTTCTGCATGAGTGCCTTGCCTGGATAATGTTTTGAAGAGCTGGATCTGTCTTTCTGGTTTGTTCTGATCTTGAATTTTATGGGTCTGAAAAGCAGCTCTTGGCAAATATTTCATCAGAGCTGGAGCATATTTTCCCATAATTCTAGTTTTGAAAAACTGGCATTTTGGTTGAAATGCTGTTTTGTCAAAAATAATCTTTAGTAGGTTGATGTAAATTCTGTTAATTTAGTGGGAAAAAAAAAAAAAACCCAAAACCCATTGATGAAAGGAGAGCACTGAGAAAGGATGGTTTAGGGCTACATCCGTTATGTCTGATTGCATTCAGTGAGAATTCCTTAATTTCCCAGCAAAAATCCATAGACTCTCTCCAACCAAAAAGTTATGCAGCTGAGTGTGAAGACTTAGCAACTTGTGTTGGTCTCTTACTCCTAAAGAGAGAAATCGATATACTAATTGCCTGATAATAAACTATTCTGAACTTGGAAACATAAATTCTAAATATTTATGCTGTTTTTTCCTGTGAGTGGCTAAATACTTTTGTATTTTTCTGTTTATTCACCATTAGGTGGACTTTTTTTTGATGTTAATACACTTTTTAATTAATCAGTGTGCCTAAATACAATGGCATGCACATAGTCTATTCTGCTACTTGTAGATCATGTTCTGATCCCACTCCTAGTAAGAAATGCCTATCAATTAAAAGGAAGCAAGATCCTGCTGAGCACTGCTGAGCACTGCAGAGGTGTATGGGGGTGGCAACACAGTAACAGTGAAAGTCTCATCAAGTCTTGTTTAAAATACAGATTTCCTCAGGTAATCACTATTAAGACTTGATAAGGTTTTGATCCATTTCCTCCTAGTCCTTTTTTCACTTTTATTATTCTTTCTTCTATGATCTGTGGCTTTTCTTGCCTTTAAATCTCACTTTTGACTGTGAGGCCTTTGAGGATGAGCTAGAGTTTTACAAATGTTTCTGTTTTTATGGACACTAAAGTAATTCTTAAGAGAAGAAATATGTAATAAATGAAGTATTTTATTTCTGTTCTTGTTTTTTCTTGATCATGGCAGTGGGCATCTGGAACTGACTGTAGTGGGAGGAGTATGTTTGCTGGGGATTTTCCAGTAGAAAACCAGTGGGGCAGGTGTTTGCTTTCCTTTCTTTCAATGCAACATTGAATTATCTTGATATGTGCATATTAACACAAGTTATTTGAAACAGCAATTGACTTTGTCAGATTTTATCCTCTAAAGGTAGCAATACGTTGATTTGCCCCCTTTGAAGTGGCATTTTGTTTTCAATGTGACTTAGAATTGCTTGTTCAGGAGCTTTCACATATGTAAACTGTAGCAAGGTGCCTTTTTGTCTCTGATAACTATAGGAGACACGTGATTCTGAGAGATAAGTGCTGGTCTTGAGTTTTGCTCTTTTTCTTAGCAGTGAACTGAGAACTTTGGTAGCCATTCCAACACCTGCAACTCTTTGTGATTTTCTTTTGTAGATATCCTGACTTCTGAATGTGGGGTAAAACCAGTAAGTCAAATAGCCTATTTTTTACCTCTAACATATAATAATGCTTTGGGATATATTTTAACTGATGATAAGAGTGGGTGTTTTGTGATTGTTGTCTGCTTTGTTGCTTGTAAATTCACTTGATAATTTTAAGATTTTAGGAATGGAGTGATATTTTAGGAGACGGACTGCTTTATAGTTGTAACTGGAAAATAAGATGTGAAATGGGTTGCCTTACATTTTAAAGGTCAGCAAGAATGCATAATATCTTCTTTTTTTACCCTTTACTGGGCACTGATTACCAGGACAATTATGTGATAATTTAAAAGCAAAATATGGAATCTGTCTCAGACATAGTTTCAAATAAAATAATTTTAATAAACATTTATAGCAGAAGTAATAGTGTTGGTTACGCAATGAAAACATATGTTAGTAATAAAATATCACCCATCAGGAATACTGTTCTATCGTGCCATTGTTCTCTAGAGGTATGATTAGTTGCAAAACGATTGTAGCAAAATAAACTCTGAACAGAGAGGATGCTTTTATGTGTGAGACAGCATTCAGTCTTCAAAAAGGCAAATCATAAAAAGCAGTGCCAGATATTAGGAACATTTGTTGTGTGAAAAAGTAAATTTTGGAAAATCCAAATAATAATTATCAGCATCTGGGCTTTCATAGTGCTCTTCCTCACTCACTGTCAAGCTACTTCACAAAAGAGGGAAGAACAACTCTCCATATTAAGCCTCATTTTTTAAACTAGACACCCAGTGTTTTCATCTGGCATGTAGATTCATCTAACTTATGCTGTGCTGCTCATTTTCTGTGTGAGGAAGTCTGTCCTCAGAAGTGAAATTTAAGCAGGAAAGCACTCTCCTTCCATCTTCAGCAACTGAAATGCAGTATTCCTTTGTGTGAATAAATGGAGTACCTACGAAGAGTGCCAAGTTGACAGCCGTGGCATGTGGAGCCATAAACCTGCTATTGAGCAGGCAGCCGTCGTGGAAGCTTACCCAGCTTTGTCAGCCTCTCCCAAGCAGAGCCAAGCGCCAGGTGTGAGGGTTGTGTGTTTTCTGTTCTGGCTTTGACACCTCTTGGGCAGTGTTGGAGGTGGCATAGCTGAGAACCAGTTGTGAGCCAGAGAGGAGGCACCTGTTCACTTGGAACTGGAGTGAACCCCGAATTCATACTTCATGTGCCCTTAAATAACCACCAGGCTTCTCACTGCCAGCAGATTTAGCTGAAGCTGATGGCCAAGACATAAGGTGTGCTGAGTTACCTGACAGTCCCATTGGACTGTCACTGGCTGTGCCAGGGGAAGTTGTTGTGCCAGGGGAGGTTTAGGCTGGGTATTAGGAACAATTTCTTCACAGAGAAGGTGTTCAGGCATTGGAATAGGCTGCCCAAGGCAGTGGTGGAGTCACTGTCCCTGAAGGTGTTAACACACCATGTAGACAAGGCCCTCAGTGATGTGGTTTAGTGGTGGACTTGGCAGTCCTGGAGTAAAGGTTGGCCTTGATGATCTTAAAGGTCTTTTCCAACCTGTCTGATTCTATGATAATATTGAAAATGGTAAAATTCCGTTGGTGGTTGTCAGTGATGCTGCTTGAGAGTGGACAGCAGGACAGCACCAGGGTAAAGGAAGATGGTTGTCACAAAAGATGCACTGTCAGGTATAGCAATTGCATCCATCCAGAGGAGACAGGCACACAGGTGTGTGCTTTCCTAAAAAAGGCAGATCTCATTGCCTCAACCAAGAAATTACAGCTACAGAATTAGCCAGTTGCCCAAGTGAGTATGTACAGTAAAACCCCTGGCTATGGCATCACAGTGGTTGTAGTGTAGCAGATAAAGCGACCAAACAATTTGTCAGTGTTTTTGCTTCTTAAATCCCTTTCAGATGAAATGAAGATTTAATTTCTTCTCATCTGTGTGGATATAAGTTTCTTAAAAAAGCAGGTTAGAGAAACAGCTGTCAGGAATGGCATAGTTGAACTTGCTTCAGGGCAAGCTGATAGACCTTTGGGTCCCTTACATCCTTTTTCGTGTAACTGGAGGTGGCCCTAGTAACATCTCTGTGTAAATGTTTGTTCTCTCCTGCCTGCTGCATTTTTTCAGCAACATCTTTGCTAGTTGAAAGCAGTAGTCCCTTTAAACTCAACATATTTTGAAGTCTGTAGGTATAAAAAGACACTCATTGTTCAGCGCACGTCCACAAAGATTCCTTCTTAATCCCGATTGTGTGTCCTCATCCCTTGGTTGAGCCTTCCCATGCAGAAGAATTTGAGTTTATTCACATTCTTTAATAAATGCACGTAGGGTAATACATTGCACTTTCTTTTTAAGCAATCTGATCAGTTGTGACACTTTCCAGCTCCATTAAAAAAATCCCCAAGGTAGTGAAGAGCACCCATTAGTGTGAACAAACTCCTGAGACTCCTCAAAGTATTTGCTTTGCCATGCCATTTAACTGTTTACAATGCGTGGAGCTTTGCTTCTGGCACAGAGTCATAAAAAGGAACAGACTATTAATTTTTATGTATATACATTTATTTTATTTGTGTTGCCCTTGTAGAACATGTTTTAATCTTGTGAAGTTACACAAACAGGACAAATTTGACTAGCAAATGGTACTGTAAGAGAATACTAACACTCAATATTTAGGTATGACATTTTGGTTCAAGGCAGAGTTCTGACAACTGGGGAAGCAGTCCTGACACTGTGCTATTGCGTGGACCTTGTCCAAGTCATTTCACTTAGTGCTCATCTTCACATTTTTGTCTTCACAGCTCCGCTTGCCCAGGTCCAGTTCATGAAGTCCAGGCAAGGTTCAAACATCTATACAAGTTCCTTGGTTTCTTCTTGAGCTGGTTCCTAGAGATGGAACTTATTCTAATAAGGACTTGGCCTCAGCAAGGATCTCCAAGTGTTCCTGTACCTATTCCCTGATTTTAAAGGAAAAAGAATGTAAAATTCACAGAGCTTTTTCTCTGAAAGAGGCTTTAAGTTCTTTTTAGATGGAAAGTGTGGTTTCTGTGGAAAGGAGCTTGCTAGTTGAGTATGTTCTAAAAGATCTTAGCAGTTCTGATAATTACTCATTTCATCAGACCATCTAATTTAAGTGAACTACACTGAGTACTTTCCTATAATGTCTACTTCAAATAATGCTACTTTACACTTGGTAAGCCAAATAAGGAAATAGAACAGAATCTCACAGGAGTTTCTTTTCCTTTTATTTCATATAGCTCAGAGACTTGCTGTAACAAAAGCCTTTCTCTCTATCAAACCTGTTTAACATATTCTACCAAACAAACTATCTCCTAAAGAAAGCAGGAGGATTTTTTTTATGTATGCCTTGCTCCAGCAGTGGCTCTTGAGGACATTTTTGCATTTATCAATCTACTAAATGAGCGATTTTGGACAGCCTCTATGTTCTGATTTGTTTTGTTGTGCTTTTTTTTTATCTCCCCCCTCCCTCCCTTCTTCCCCTTTTAATTTGTCTAGGAAAAAAAAGGCAGCTCCTTCAGTGTTGTTTCCTGCAAAGACCATTCTTCAGAGCTCGTTGGACAGCGCAGGGCTCTTGAAGTGATAGCTAATTGGTGAAAGAAAGGCCCTGATTGTCTTGAGGGAGCTGGAAAGTGCTGCGTGTGCTGCTGAAAGGGACTAGGGAGAAGGTGCCTGGTTTCGCCAAGCAGCTGCTGCTGGAGATGTTTGGAGATTACATCAGCACTGGAAAAAAGGGGCAAAAAAAAAAAAAAGAGAAGAGAGAAGTCCAACTTCACAGAGACTGAGTTTATGGAGGGTTTTTTCTTCCCCTTCCAAAGGTCTTCTGACAATACTGTCATTGTCAATATAAGAGTTGTTAATTCTTTATGAATAGCACACGGGGCCTCTTGACTAAATAGTACGTTACATGTCCCAAATCTGTCAGCTGGACTCTTCTCTCACATGCTAGTGAGATCACTTTGGTTGGAATGCTACAGGAATTGCTGGGCTGGCCGCACAGAACTGAATACTGCATTTATATAATTAGACCTCCCAGATTTTTTTTTTATTTTGCATTACCTCATTATTGTAGCTTAAATATGGAATCAGCCCTTTTGATGATTTTACTGGTTGTCATTATATTAATACGGTTCATTTTGTGGTCCTGTCTTAGTGCTTATATAGATTATAAACTGTCCCGAAGGTTTCCTGACACAAGAAAAGAGGACTAAGAGACTTCAAAAGGCTCGTTGGGATTTCAGTTGACAATGGGGAGAACTGGATAAGGTAAATAGAGCTACAGCAGATTTTACCTTGGGATCTGATGAGAGAGAAATGACCTGTTGAGGCTGCAACAGAAGTGAAAATTCTTCAGAAAGCCGCATGCTGACTGAGGGGAGAAAAATGACAACTGATTGAGTCAAATAACTTCCTATCAAACTCAGGCATGAATTTGTTGTTGGGAACAGACTTGTGGACTTGTGCCAAATAAATGCTCTGGACAAGCTGGAAGGAATCCTATTACTGGGCAGTCCAAGACTGCCAGTGGCCTGGTCTTGATCTGTGGCACATGATGGCGTGCTGCCTGCTGGACTGACTGCTGGTCTGTATGTTGTCAGCTGCACAGCCTGCCTGAATGCAGCAACTGACAGCTCCCGAAGAAAGCTGAAGATCACTGGCCAAACTCAGTACCCAAGTGGCACTGCATGGACTTGCAGGATTGGGTTTTTATCTGACTGGCTTGTTTGTTAAAATTCCTTGTGGTTCCTCCTGGTCAGTTGGATCTGAAGGTGACTGAATATTTTGAACTGACTCTGACCTGCTGAATATTCATGTTTCTTAGCAAGCATTATATCTGAATGCCAGAAGGAGCTGGATACCACTGGAATATCTCTTTCATGTAAAACTTATCTGTGACACAGAGATTGTCTGGCTCTAGCTGTGCTTCAGTAGCAAAGAGAGCACATGACACTATGGCATGCAGTGAGTTTTGGCTCAAAAGTCTTGCAAGTTACCTTAATTTCTAGCCTTTAATAAGGAGCTAAGACACCAAAGGATTTGGCTGCTTTCCCAAGGCCATAATGACTTAAGATATTTTGGTTAGCTTGTCTTGCAAAATGAAAATTCTAAGTGAACTGTCTGCTTTCAAATAGATATTATACTGAGACAAGCATCTGAAAATCTTCCTATATATACAGCTGAACTTTAACATCTGCTTTGAGCTGTATTTTTCTACAGTAGAAGTAGGAAATCTGTATTGCCTTGCATGAGAGATGCAGTGTCCTTGTCCCAGTCACCTTTAAAACATATTAAAAAAATTAAAGAGTCCTTTTTGGGTGGATAATTTTGTGTGTCATCTAAAAGTGAAGGTTGCTACTTCAGAACCTGGCTTCTGTATTTCTTGGTAGCTCACATGATGACATCAGTTTAGTTTGGGTAAAAGCCTATGTTTCTGGCCCATTCATGACTCACATTCCTACAGGCTTGTCTTGTTAGTAACTATTTATCAGCCCTTATCATTTTGTCTTTTGTAGCCTCCTTAAAATTCAGCCCTGAGGACTGTTATGTGTTTAGGCTGTGGAACAGGGTAAATGTCAGGTCAATTGATTTCAGCCTCAGATTTCATTTATGGTGGATGACCAATCTACAAACCAGCCTGTAATGTCTGAAGATGCATGTCATTGATCTGAAATCGAGACAGATGTCAATAAATTAAATATAGATGTAACTAAGCTGCTTGTCTGTTTCTGTGGTTCTTAATTTTAGTGATGATGCTGTCCATTTTTTTTTGTTTCCCAGCATCAGCAGACCACAAAAGAAAGGGAAATGTTGTCTGCTTGATGTGCAGACATACCTCTGATAATAAGTAGCTGGAAAAACAGGTAGAGTGATCCATTTTTCTTCTAAGTTAATCATTGCTATTCTTAGCTGTTTTATGCAAAACAAAGCTTGTACATAAATTGATAGTGTCTTGAAGAAGCAAGTCTTTTAATTCTTTATTTCAATAATGTTGAAATATATTTGACAGTGTTATATATTAAGTATTTAAAAAGGTGAAAGTAATGAGAAATGATAGAGTTGTGGGTTAATGCCTTTAACATCTGGTGATGCACAGAACCGACACTGGTATGGAATTCACAGCTTAGATTTCTTTATCTGCGCAGAGCAGCATCTGAAATTTTCCGTGCAAATCAGAGAGCATGGTCTTGTTATGGACCGTATTCTTATGGAGGCTGAATTTTCATTGCTCTCCATGGCACAGTCAGTAAGGAATGTTTCAGAATGTTGTCATGCCTGAGATGTCTTAACCATTCCCCTTATTGACTATGCGGAAAAAGAGGGTTGTTACTGGGTGAACTTACTGGTTGGTAGACTTGGTGAGTACTAGGTGTTTATTCTGTAGCTGACTCCTATCCCAAAACTCATCCCTGGCCCAACAGGGGGAGCGGTCTGTCAGTGGGCTGGTTCTGTTGGGATTTGTCTCTTTAAATAATTTGATTTGGAGGTTAGGTGAGCTTAGGTGAATTCCACTCTGGTTATTGATTTTGATTATGGATTAGTTGCTTATATTGATTATACAAGATTGGTCTGGGCAATGTTTGGCATAATATTGCTCTACATCCTATACAGGTAAAACTGGCTGCAGCCCTAAGGATTTTATTAGAACACTGAAGTTTTGAAGCCCATTTAATTTAATAAAGAAATACATATTTTGATTAAAGAATTCCCTGGGATCTTGTTGCCTACTAAACTCCTTATGCATCCAAACTAATTTTAATACTTCTGTGGATTCAGATTGGTTTATATTCAGTGCTTCAGGACCTTTTCAACATGGGAGGCTGCCTTTACAAAATTGGGGCTTTCACACCTTCAAGAGTGCAAGTATGAAGGAAGGGATAATTTTATGTTTATTTCCATAGGCATTTGCCCTTTCTCTTCTCATGGAGATAATAAAAATTTAGTCTCTTTAAGTGCTGGTCTGGTGTGATGCGAGTGTCTACTAATATATCCTGGTGTGATCTGATGGAGCACTGTGCTAAGATGCCTGAATTAAGAAAGTGGCACCTCTAGAGCTGAAACAATACAGCTCTATTCCTTCTAGTTCGTGTTAATGTGCCTTGACTAATCTTGGCCCTGAAGCTCTGTCCCTTTGGTATTGTGCCACAGTGCTAAGCCACCACCATGCTTCTGCTGGCATTGCCCTCTAATCAGTACAGGTTGTACTTGTGAACTGCTGCACTGAACTCCCACATCCCTTTTCGATAGCCAAGAATAGAGATGGTTTTAGGAGCATTCCTTAGGGCTTTGCAAACAACTGGAAGGGGCTTCTCTCTGCACCACCACCCAAAAAGCAAAGCTAACTCATCAGGAGTGTGGGGAGCCTCTGGCACTGATAGCATCACAGTATTCCCAGGAGCTGGGGTGCGGAGTCAGAATTCAAACCAGAATTGGTCTGTGGATTTGGAGGGAGCTCATCTGGAGCCAGCTTCTGTTCTGACTTCCACCTAAAGTAGCTACATTTAAGGCTGGAGTTATTTTTCACTGCAGATGGTGTGATTAGTGCTGATTTGTGCTTCCTGAAGTATCCTCTGAGAATTCTTCTGGCATCTGAAATCGTATCTTTATGATTATTAGAAATTTTGTCATGAATGCATTGGGTTTATGCTGTTATACTCTGATTTAACTGTATTTTTCTTTATCCTTCAGGAAAATACAATAAAAAGGTATTAATTTAAATAGCAATTTTTATTTTTTTCATGTAAAATCTAGCTTGTGCCTGTGCTTACAAGTGACTTTCTTTTACTGGGTGGAGTGCAGTAGAAGAAAACATTTTGGAGAATAACTGCTTCATGTTATTTAAGATTCATCCTGAAGCCTGGATTTCAATGGGATTTCAATGGACTTGACTGGAAGTCACATTGGAGTCTTCTAGAATTCATTCCATTTCATTTACTTATTATATTCATTTAGGTACCTGTAAGAAGACACTTACATCCCACTGATTATGTTTACATTTAAGGATGTATTTAAAAATAAGCCTGCGTTTAATGGCATTGTGGACAGTGGGAATGCAGGTTGCAGTGTGGACCCTCCTTTCAAGACATGACACAAAGGTAAGTCTAAAAAATAGAAAAATAATAGCTAAATACTGTGGTGATAATAAAGTCCTTACAAATGTAAAACTAATTGCATTTCATACACATAGATTAAAATCCACTGCATATAAATATATTTTATATGTATTATTAATTTTTATCATTAACATGCTAAACAGTAACCAAATTTACTGTGTAATTTATTGGGAAGAAACCATACTTCCTGCTTTAAGACATTATTCCAAGGAACCTCAAAGATTGGGTTAGATTCTGTTCCCATTTATTGTTGGAAAATCAGATTTTTGTGATTCTGCCAACAGACTTAACTGCAGATTTTGTCTCACACTCTGTTTGATACTGCAGTACTGTCATAACCAACAACAGACATGGACCTGTTGAGGCACTACTAAAAGTAGATATGTAATTACAGAAACTTATGAGCCACTTATGCAATTAAAAAACCTCTCTAATATTCCACTGTTACTCATAAAAATTTTCCTTTGTGTGAAATGATTTCTTGATTTTTTTTCTTATCTTGTAGTCTAGATATGTACAATGCATTTATATTTATACATACAAACCAAGAATAAAACTGATGTATGAATGCAGAACAGTTACTGTGATAATGTAATGATATTTATGTGTAGAGGATTATGCTTTGGTTTGGTTTTAGCCAGTGTTTTAAACAGAAGTATAGGAGTCTTTATGTGAGTACTGTTTCTCATTCTGTGAGTACCTTAGGAAGGTTGTCATGACTTTCATGGCTGAATTTCCTCCTCCAGAAGGTCAGCATTACAATGTGATATTAGGGTCAGTTTATAAATGTAGGGAGTTGATGAATGTTAGCTACACGCACTGAGCAGTAAGTGTGTAGAGATATGTATGTTTGTATGTGTGTGTATGCACATTTATTTTCATGTAGCAGTGTTAATATTTGAATATCTTATGATAACAGCCCTTCTAACTTCACGCTACTCAATCTTGTGTAGTACTGAAAGAAAAATGATGGATTTAGGTGCTTAAGTAACTGAAGTCACAGGATGCCTTTTGCATTTCTGTATGTTAGAACTCTTAATTTATGGTGACAATCTTTGAGCTGTAAAATCTCATTTGATTGTAAACATCCATTATCTCCATACCTGGCAGCGCTCAAGGCCAGGTTGGACAGAGCCTTGAGTGATACGATCTAATGTGAGGCATCTCTGCCGATGGCAGGGGGGTTGGGAATAGATGGTCTCAAGGTCCTTTCCAACCCAAACTATTCTGTGATTCTGTGACTATGATCTGCAAGTGTAATTTCTGTCCAGCATCCTCTAACATGCAAAAATTGGCATTATGGACTGCATTATGATATGGAGAAATAATTGCACATAAGCTCATGGCCTGATGAGCATGTAATTATACTTATTGATTAAAATAATTCTACAGTTTTGTTTTGCAGTGCCATCATAATGGCTTCCTCTTCAACAATTACTGTCAAACCACTTAAGCCAAGTGGCAGGAGGACTCCCTTAAATGTATCTGGCAGGTGGTCTCATTATTTTAGGTAGGTCCATTACAGCAAACTTCAGAGTTGAGAAGCTGAAGAAATAAGGATCTAAACAGCTGGCATCCCAATTGCTTGTTCACCAAGTGTTTATAATGAACTGCCACATCCTAAACAGAGGCTCAGGGGAAATCTTGTAATGAGCTCTACTGCCCCTGTTCATGTTCAATAGCACAGCCCTAGGGAATGGGAAAATGTTGTTAGGATCTGACTTCATGTAGGCATCGAGTTGTTGGACAGTTAAATGGCAGAAATCTTGGCCTGAGTCTGTGCACAGGAACCCAGAGTTACTCCATCAAATACAGTTGGTTTGTGTTTGATTGTCACCAAAGTGGGTGACATTATAGGGCAGGCCTTTGACTCTCACCATAGGCAGGGCTAGTAACAGCATCTATTACTGAGGCTGCCAGGCACTTCCAGCCCTAAAGGCCTATTTTCAGCTCTTCATGACTATCAAAGGAGCTTTTCAAACTAAATTTTTCCATGTTGCATTGGGTGTCTGCCTCAAGCTGAATTCTCTTCAGAAAGTTTCAGCCAGAACAGTTTAATGTCTTCCAAGAGCAAGATTAGAGAAAAATACATTATTTTACCCGTGCTAAAAAAAAATACTGGCAATGTCTTTCTCTGAAAAGATGTAGTTGTCCCATTCTGGGAGATGATTTCCATCCTCCCCTTCTCTGTCAGGGATGTGTAACTCTTGTTCACATGAAGGAAATGATGTAACTACCTCCGTCAGATTCAAGGGAGACAAGTTCAGATCTGATATGAGAAAATGTGGATGAGGAAATTAGCAGGGGGAAAAAAGAAAATATAATGAGGTTTTAGGTGGAGGGGGAGTGAGCCGTGCATAGTTGATTAAAGGCAAGCTGGACTGCACCACATAGAATGACTAATGCTATGAGTGAGCAATAAAGACGGTAGACAGGAGCTGCTGAGTGGTGGTGAGAACTGAGTACTCTTGAGGCAGAGGGACTGGGGCAGAGAAATAATCATGGAATCCCAGACTGGTTTGGGTTGTAAGGGACCTTAAATCTCATCCAGTTCCAACTCCCTGCCATGGTCAGGGACACCTTGCACTACACCAGGTTGCTCCAAACCCTCTTCAACCTGACCTTGGACACTGCCAGGGATGGGGCAACCACAGCTTCTCTGGGCAACCTGTGCCAGTGTCTCACCACCCTCAAAAGAAAGATGTTCTTCCTAATGTCTAATCCAAATATCTCCCTTAATCTCCTCACTGAGATTAAGACAGTGATAGAATTACGGCTTTATGTGCAGTTTTGTTTTGCTCCCTGAATATTACAATACAGTCTTAAACTGCGCTTTTCTCACAGGTTCTTTTGCTTATTTATTGCATAGGATGAAATGTGCTGGGACTGAAGCTTGCAGGAACAATGCTTTGTATAATCCAGAAATGGAAAGATGGGAGTATGAAAGATGAAGCTTTAGGAAGATTGAAGTTTTGAGTGCAGTGATGAGGAAATGAATTCTGTCACTGAGTTCTAAGTGAAAACACTTAGAGATACGTTTTCTTTGCTTTTTGATTGCTTACCTGGAGATTCTGGGTCTAATTTGCTTATGTGCCAAGCACTAGCAGCTGCAGATTGTTGGTTTAACAAATAAACTTTTACCAGTTTAACAAATAAACTAGTACACCAAGAATTCATATTCTGAGAATCTGAAGTGAAACATCAAACATAAGTAGATGCAAAAGGAATAGTTCCTCTGTACTTTAGTTTCTTACTGCAAAATGAGATGATGTGGATATAACAAAAATGTTAATCAACATCTGCCAAACACAAACATTAAAGCAGATTGAGGAGGAAATTATTCTTGCATGGGAGATCAAGCCCTGATAATGAAGAAAGCATAAGAACTCATTAAGCAAGCACTGTCCATCCTGTCCACTGAATGTGGCAGGAATACTTGGGAAAAATAATCTACTGGGCAAATGAGTATGACAAAATGGAGGGAAAGTAAGTTTTCTTTCCCATGTGTCATAGAGAAAATCAATAGGTGTTTCTGTGAGAGCTGCTAGTGGGCTCTTAACATGTCTACTCACAGGATCTGAAAGGCCAGATATGTCTAGTAATACCACTTAGTTTCTAGATCCCGTTCATGCTTGGCTGTGTGATGCATTTGCAGCTTCCAGCACTGAGATACAGGTGGTCTGGGTGTGTGCAGAAAGACAATTTATGTACAGTTTCCTTTTTGGAAAGGCACAGCTGAGTTTGGAGCCTGTGTCTTGTGCTTAAAGGGATGCTTGAATTTAGGATTGGCCTAATGTGACTTAAGAAACTGTTTTCCTAACTACCTCCCCTTTGAGAACTGGCAGCCTTAAAACTCTTCATCAGAGTTTCTAATTGATACTGATGAGGTGGATACTCTCTCTTTTGTTCTTTCAAGAATAATGTTTTCCTTGCCACTAGGTTATAAGCAATGCTAAATAATTCCTGCTGTATTCTGGGAATGATTCTCCTCCCTAGTCTTTGTATTAAAATTCATGGAAGGATTCATCAATGTCTGTCAAAAGTAGGAAATCCATGTGCACCAGAGTGTTGAAAGCTGAGGTGGATATTAAGGAGGCATCACTATATGCTTGTCCTGTTCTTAGTTTCTTCTTAGACATCCTCTGTCAATCATGATTGGGAATGGTGCCGAGTTAGCTGATTCTGCAGGGTTCTTCTCTACTGGTCTAGAACATCTGAAAAATAAGAATCTGTCCCTTATATTGTTTAGAATTTGTCAATGGGACAAATGCTTTCTGAGGGTTGTAAAAAACAGCTTTACTGCCTGTGTCCTTAACAAAGCAAGGTCATGCTCAAAGGATGAGAAGGAAGGTAGCAGTGAGAATTATGAGGTACCTATACCAATCCCAGAGCAGGCACTTCCAGTAGCATACCTCTGTGGCTCTGTTAGTTGATGACCTGACTTTATGGCTGTGCTTTCTGACTCTTTCTTTACTCATGCTTTCTTTGGCACACATCTCAGACTGAGTATAGTGACTTCCAGATTTTTAGTCCCTGCAAAATGTCTCCCACCACACCTACGTTTAAAAAAGGATGCAGGATCCACTTAGCTAATTTGTTTCTAGGTGGTTAAAATATTTGACACGAGCTTCAGACCATGGAGTAGATTTAACATCACTATTTTACAATTATGAGAACAGCTTTGTGTAGTCGGACATACCTATTTTAGAGTAACAGTCTAATTGGAGGTCGTCCTTTGTGTAACCTTGTTAACATTTTAGATTATTCTGGGAAACCCTGTGGCCCAAGTACTATGGAATGTAGTTAGGAAAAACAGCGTTTTCTCAGCTATTTCAGATGTAGAATATTTATTTTGTAGCCAAAGAAATTTGTTGCCAAGCAGTAGGATCCACTGCCAACTGTACTTGGAAAAAAAGGAAAGAAACCTATTTACCTGTCTTCAGGCTGCGTGGGAGTGTTTGCAATGCAGTGAAGAGGAATCTTAGAGTAAAATCTGTGTGACAGGAGATTTATTGCATCATTGTATTTATTGTACCATTCTGTCATTGTTAGTAGACTTTGGTCAGTTAGACCTTTGAGTCATATATGATGGACAGAAGAACTAGTGAAGACATTGGCACAGAAAATCCCGTCATTTTCAAAAGTGTTCCAGTTTGAAGTCTGCTTCATCTGGGTCATAGGTGATGGAGTTTGCTCACTTGCTCTTCACTGGGCTTCTGGTCCAAAAACGGATGAGGACCTTAGATGCAATTCTGCTCAGACTGCTTTATTGATTTGGTACTTTTGCTTGATCCAAGTGTTCAAATCTTGTTTATTTCACAATTCAGGTAACCAAACTCCTCTGGTTTTCAGAGGAGCTAAAGATGTTCAGCTTGCACTCAGTGGATGATGGTTAAAATAAGATGTAAATTACTTTGAAGGAAGCTTATAGCAGTGTGCCTGTCACTGTTTCAGCACAAACAAAGCAATCGCTACTGCATAAATCTGTTGAATTAAAAATATGTAGTTTGGGAGTTGTGTGTTGATGAACAAATGGGCTCATTTCACTGGATGTAGCTTGAGAAGAATAAACATTTACTCTGGATTAACCTTGATTTTGTTAAGATTCACTGGGTATGTCTGTAATGAATGCTTCCACCTCTTCTTCTGGACTGGGGCATTTATCAGTCATACTCATGGGGAAGAGTGTTCATTAACTGCTGTCTTAAAATGGCCTGTTTGGCCCTAGATGGACACAAGGAAATGCTGCCTGCCTGGGTAAATGGGAGGTGCTTATAAATACATGTTATGTAGCTAAGTCTTATGGAGAAGTGGGTCAAGAAACTATAGGAAGACACAAGAGAGAGCTGTGAAATTGAAGGGTTTAGGAGCAGTCTCAGTGATATTTAAGAACTTTAATGAGAGATAGAAGGATTATTTCTCATAGTATGAATCTTCTGGGGTTTCTCAAAGATGTTCATGAAGCATCTGTTTATCTGTGTTTCCAGAGTGAATTAGTTCATCTGTTCTTTGTTGTCTGTGTAGTGTAGTTCCATGCTTCACTGCCTACTTTGGAGATGTTGCTTGATTTTCTCCTAGGAGAGGTCAAAATGTCAAATTCTTTATGTTTTCAAGCACAAAAGAAGGTTGCCCATGATGCTGCTGTTCAGCTTCCTAAAACTTCTTCTCCAACCTTGGCTCTTTCCATTTTGTCCTCTTGCTTCAGAATAATGCCTGTCTGTTGACCTTGTTTAGCAGTCAAAGCTCTACATGGTGGCATCACCTGTTCTGGCGCTTGATCTTCAACTGCTGGTGGGGTTTGTGTGCACACATGTTAGTTTGGTTCGCTTCTGTGACCACAGATTATGTAAAAATGTTAACTTTATGTGAGGCATCTTCTTGGCTCGTATTGCATTAACTGGAAACCTCAAGTAGTGGATTACTTCAAAAAATGCTATTTCACATTTATTTCCATTGTACAAGAATGCTTATTGTTCTTATGATGGAAAAAGATTTTCTGAACATGAAGATAGAGATGCTTACCATGGTTTTGGTGTGTTTTGGGAATTACTCTCCCTGAATTCTACTCTAACTGTTTTTCTCTAACTGACAGTATATATAACTTCTGTGCTGATGAGCTTGAGATTTTTATTAACATAGTTTCATTTGGTAAAAGTCTTGAGGTTTCAGACTGGATTCCAAAAATGTAGTTATTCGAAGTGTAGTTCTCTACCATGAAAACAGCTAAGTTTACTTTTGGTGCAAAATAGTGCATGAGTATCATTGAAGAACTCAGTTTCTGTCATGTAAGTGTTACTGTAATATTAACAACAAGAAAATAAATTCAGCAGTACATAGTGGTTCTAAAATGTAAAATCTTTTGCTCTAATTATGCTCTAATTATATGTACATATTTTCCATTTGCAGGCTGTGGCATAGTTTGGATTGCCTGTGGTGATATTTCTTTCCATTACTTCAACAGAGGAACCTCCCTTGAGTAGTTTCCTTGCCTGCAAATTGCACTCTTGTAGTTTAGAGGAGAGCTGGAAATCCTGTCGGTTCTTATGCAAGTAATAGCTCATTGCATTCCTTATGTGAGCAAAATCACTGACAAAGATATCTTCTGAATTGTCAGTTACTTCCCAATATTTACTTCCATATTAATATACCACAGGCAGTATTTTAGACAGTTCATGAGTTACATGAATAACCTCTCACAACAGTGTTGTGTTGATGATGGTAGCGGGATTATTTTTCATCCACAACAGGAAGCATACCCAGGAGGGGTGAGAGACTCCTTCTTGTTATGAATGATTTTTGTAGTATATGGAATATTATTTCCCAGATGAAATCAAATGTTGGCATACCTACGGTTTGTACTAAATATCAGAATTCTGGGTTAGCCATTTAACATCTTGACGTCACCAGCATGGGTATGTGAAGAATTGTACTTGGTATCTAATAATGAATGAACTTGTTTTCTCTATTTGCATGAAAACTGAAGTGGGGTGCTCAAGAACAGAAATATCTTTTTTTTAATGACACACACAGCATTTTAATTTATATCATGCAAACATTGTTTAACCACCAAAAAAGCATAAATCTTAAAAATAATCTGCAGACTGTGGCTGCCTAAAGATCCAGCCTGGAAATACTGTTTAGCCATCTTGAAACCTTTCCTGTTCGTGTCACAGGAGGGAATGGAGGAAATACTGTTTGATTCTGCTATCCACTCATAAACAAGAATAACAGCTCCAGGTCCATTGTCAGAAATAGTTTTTTTTAACAGATAGTTTTGAATAACATGTTTTGTAAGATGGGGAGCTACGTACTCACTCATTTGATGGCAACAGCTATTGAAAACATAAGCAGCTAAAGCCTGCTTTCCCAGTTCTAATATGGGGACAATGTCGTGGCTGTGCTATATTATGTATTATTTTGTTTGTACTTTGTACTCTTCATATGTGCTGTGGCTGCTTGGAAGGTCATTAATACTCATCTTGGCCCTGGTTCTTGGCTGTGCTGTAGTTAGTCTGCAGTGGTCTACTGGGTCTATACCATGAAAGGCAGTCTATGAGCAAGGTAATCCTTTGTGGCCACTCTGTTGCCTAACAGCTTCTATCTGCATAGGGTGCAAAGCTGTAAACAAAGGGACTATGGTCAAAACATCTGAACAATCCCTGAAACCTGCACTAGCTCGAAGTCACTGACAGGTGATGAAAAGCAGAACAGCTCTGAAGACGCTCCACTTCACACTAGGATTTGACCTGGAGGGTAGCCAGCGTCATGCTCTGGGCAGTCCCCAGTACTTTGTACTTGCCTTGGCTTCACTCTGGGTTCTTGTGCAGTTGAATGTTCCGGAGAGCCTGGCTCAGCGAGGGTGTGCTGGCTATGGCCAGGCTCTCCTTTTCTGAGTGCTTGGATGTGTTGCATGCACACTGGTTGTGGCTGGGGCTGCAATGAATATATGTATAAGTTATAGCAGGCAAGCACATAGCTAGTAAATAGAAGGAATAGAAGACAACTGGGTAGTAGAAATGTGTTTTCACAGTCCTCGAGGTTTGTAGGTCTTGCCATATTTGACAATAACATTTACCAGTGCACCTAGTGCAAAAGCAGTATTAAATCATGTATGTACTGAAACACTGCTTCTGGCTGTTCCAGGATTGGAAGGTTCTGAAGTATTTTTATTTTCCATAAAAGATAGTGTTCAAGGGCAGTGATTGTTCATTGCCAGACATTTTTGTCTTCTTTTTTGTCCCATTTTCCTTTTCTGCCTGCCTTCTACTGAGTTGAAAAAGCAGGGTATGCGGCCTTAACAGTCACCTGTGGAATAGTTAGAGCAAAGGGTAATATTCAGAGGCTCCACTTTCCCAAGGTTTCCTGAAGGAGTCTCTGTTTATCATTCAGCCTGCAGTGCCTGTATTGGGTTACACTAAGAATGTGGAAGGCTATATGGGAAAATCTGTCAGGCTGTGAAAAGATCTTAGGCTTTGAAATTTTATGGACCATGCTTGCTAATGCACATTACGTATTCCCGTGTGTCTGGCTACCCTTGCTTCTCATAAGGATGTGATGGACACTGTAGACTATATGTACATGTTTTGTTACATTCTGAACTGATAAACTAGGGCACTGACCTAAGGAAGCCACAGAGAGGAAATCCTATTAGGGCATAAATTATAGTGACACCTACTAGTATTAGTATAGTCCTCATTTAAAATGCATGATCTCTACTATAGTAAGGAGCACTGGTGTAACTTTTTCCACAACAGCATTCCAGTAAAATCCCAGTTTACAAGTGGGGTCCATGTTTTTCCTACATAAAAATAATTATGAGAAACTCATCTACAGGTTAGATCTTCAGCTGCTATAAACCAAGTTTATACAACAGGATTTTCTTTTAGATTTGCTTTTACAGCTATTTCAGCAGGATCTAAATTTGCAAGTTGCTAAGTGCAGTTGATAGGACTTAATCAGATGTCTTCGAGTTGTATGTGTATTAACTACAGTATATGTTACATGTACTTTGTAAAATAAACCAAAAAAAATCCATTAGCTTTGGACTTGATGATCTTAAAGGTCCTTTCCAACCTAGCTGATTCTATGATTCCATGGAATTAGCCTTTGTGCTGACAGGTTACAGTGTAAACAGTTCCAAAGGTATGAAACTGGGGCCTGTATAGAAATTTTTCCTTATTTTTAACTTTAATTTGTCTTGTAAGGTTATCTACTGCCCTGATAATATCATTGGAAAAAGAAAAGACAATAAAAACACAAGAAATTGAAGGAGCTTCCCGATTAAAAAGCTGCAGTGACATGTAAGCATTAAAATGTTTTCCTCTTTTTTTTTTTCCCTCTCTGTTGAATGTACTAAGTTAGCCAACTCTCCCAACTGAAAAGGTGAGGTATTAACAGCAAATCTGCTGATGAGGGGTTCACAGCTTGAGTTATCTGTATGTGTGCTTGTAGAAAATAAGGAATTAATTCCAAAGCTGCAGGAGTTTGTCTACATGATCTCATCAATTAGTTTTTATAAAGCAAGACTTGAGGTTTATGAATGCAACACAGAGCTCAAGTCAGTCAGAAAAAGCCATTTTAGGATTTTGTGCATCTAAACAAAGATGGAAACTTAGACAGCAGTAGACACCCACCTCAGATATAAAAAATGTGGGTTAGGGAGAGGCTTAGCCTTTAAGGAGAGGCTCTACTAATAAGGATTCTTCTGTATATGTTGCAAAAGAGCAGTTTGTTGGATGAAATTCTGTTACCTGATTTATACAAATCAGACCATATTCTTGTAATTTGACTGTAAAATGACTTGATCCATTTCTTGGGTAACTCTGTTATCTTCATTTGCTAACTTCCTGTTTTAAACAACAGGAGCTGTTTAGAAGTTACTAGGGATTTGTTCACCAGAATACAGAAATGCTGGTCTCTGGAAGCCACTGCTCCCTTGAGCAGACCACCATTAAGGAGACATGGCCTAGAATAAACTTCAGGCCCTAATGAATGAGCATGGATGAGGGACCATGGATTTCACCTGTGATTCCTGTCTGTAGCACCTGGATAGGTGTTGGCCAGATTGAATCCCCTAGCAACACATGAGCTTATGCTTGCTTAGAGATTCATGGATGTATTGAAGGTGATGGATTATAGACACCTTTCCTTAATGATTATGTTGTTTTGTTGGGCTTATATCCAGAACTTAGTGTAATTCCAACGTCTTTTTGTTTAAAATATGAAGCAAATGCATTGTGAAAATGATATATTTATAAATAATTTTGTCATCAGGCAATTAAAATATCATGTGCTATAAACATCTCTAAGATGCTATGGATGGCAAGGTTGCCAGTTTCACAAGTCACATTGCTTTCAAAAGTACAATGAACGTACAGAACTCTGAACAAACTGGAAAGAAAAGTAATTTTCCAGCTCTTAAAAACTTTTTTTTTAGCTTTTTGCAGTGCTCTGAAGTCAAATTATGATGATTTTAAAGACAGAGCCATTAATTGCCAATGAATTGTCAGTTCTGGCATACTTAAATTATGAACAGCATGGTTTGGCCCATGCTTAGACTCATAGAATAGTTAGGGTTGGAAAGGACCTTAAGATCATCTAGTCCCAACCCCCCTGCCATGAGCAGGGACAACTCACACTAAACCATATCACCCAAGGCTTCATCTAACCTGGTCTTGAACACTGCCAGGGATGGAGCATTCACAACCTCCCTGGGCAACCCATTCCAGAGCCTCACCACCCTCACAGTAAAGAATTTCTTCCTTATATGCAATCTAAACCTCTGCTGTTTAAGTTTCAACCCTTACCCCTTGTCCTATCACTACAGTCCCTAATGAATAGTCCCCCTTAATTGTGTATATGAAATGCTTTAAAAGTAAAGCTAGCCAGAAAATCTGTGCTGCTTATATGAAAAATAAATTAATTTGCTTTATCATGTTAGAAAAAAGATAAATAAATTACACTTACTTACTCCAGTGTTGAGGTTTCTGGCTAAGAATATGACTGTGTAGATGGGGAATTTAAAGTGGGGTCTGTTGGGTCTGGCTCTTTTGACATGGTTAGACACAAGATTATTTGCCTTGACTTTGAAAATTGCATCTGTCATGGATCTGATCATAGCATCATAGAATCACAGACAGGTTTGGGTTGGAAGGGACCTTAAGGATCATCCAGTTCCAATCCCCTGCCATGGGCAGGGACACCTTCCACTAGACCAGGTTGCTCCAAGCCCTCTCCAACTTGGCCAACACTGCCAGGGATGGCACAGCCACAGTGTATATAAATCAATATACACATATATAATGTAAATCAACCTATATGTTCTGCTATATTTTACCTAGTACTGCCGATTGCTTATCAAATTGATTTCAATTTCTAACAAGCTGAAAAGCAGCTCTTGAAGCAATTTTTTAGCTTTAACAGGAAGTGTTGTGAACCTGATGCCTTAGAAACAAAGAAGTGTGAATGTGATGTGATTTACTTCTAATGTACTGACTTATTATTGATGTGCGTCTGTTGACTGAATTGCAGAATGAAGATGGCAGTGTTGTGCCTGGTTGGGTCTCCTGTGAGCTTCAGTAAAGCAAAGTCTCCATGTGGGAGAGCCAGGTCCTGTTCTCTGTGCTGCCAGTGCCTTCTGGGGAACTTTCAGAGATATTATTCAACAAGGTGCACACCCGAAAAGATCCTAAACTAATTAAAATGAATGTTGCATACTCAATGTAATATACTTAAAAGAAATAACATTTTAGAGCCACTACTTGTTATCTAAAAATAAGAAAAAACAATGTGAGAACTTTAATGAGCAATCCCAAAATAATAAAAGTTCCTTAATCCATTGTTGCTCTTTAGGAGCAAGAATTCGGGTGAGGAAACAACAGAGGACTGGGAACAATTGGAAAATTTTATCTAAACAATTAAGATTAGCTTGAGTGATATAATTAATTAGGATATAACTAATTAGGAAGTAGTGGGCCTTGTGTGCTGAGCGCTAATGTGCTAAACACACGCATTAGATAGAATCATAGAATAGTTTGGATTGGAAAGGACCTTAAGATCACTTAGTTCCAACACCCCTGCCATGGGCAGGGACACCTCACACGAAACCATGTCACCCAAGGCTCTGTCCAACCTGGCCTTGAACACTGCCAGGGATGGAGCATTCACAACTTCCCTGGGCAACCCATTCGTTACAGTACCACCACCCTTACAGTAAAGAACTTACTCCTTATATCCAATCTAAACTTCCCCTGTTTAAGTTTGAACCCGTTACCCCTTGTCCTATCACTGCAGTCCCTAATGAAAAGTCCCTCTCCAGCATCTTTATAAGCCTCCTTCAGATACTGGAAGGCTGCTCTGAGGTCTCCACGCAGCCTTCTCTTCTCCAGTCTGAACAGCCCCAACTTTCTCAGCTTGTCTTCATACGGAAGGTACTCCAGGCCCCTGATCATCCTCGTGGCCCTCCTCTGGACTTGTTCCAACAGTTCCATGTCCTTTTTATGTTGAGGACACCAGAACTGCACACAATACTCCAAGTGAGGTCTCATGAGAGCAGAGTAGAGGGTCAGGATCACCTCCTTTGACCTGCTGGTCACAGTCCTTTTGATGCAGCCCAGGATACGGTTGGCTTTCTGGGCTGTGAGTGCACACTGCAGCTGGCTCATGTTCATTTTCTCATTGACTAACACCCCCAAGTCCTTCTCCGCAGGGCTGCTCTGAATCTCTTCTCTGCCCAACCTGTAGCTGTGCCTGGGATTGCTCTGACCCAGGTGCAGGACCTTGCACTTGCCATGGTTAAACTTCACGAGGTTGGCATCAGCCCACCTCACAAGTGTGTCAAGGTCCCTCTGGATGGCATTCCTTCCCTCCAGTGTATCAACCCAACCACACAGCTTGGTGTCATTGGCAAACTTGCTGAGGGCACACTCAATCCCACTGTCCCTGTCACCAACAAAGCTGTTAAACAAGACTGGTCCCAACACCGATCCCTGAGGAACACCACTTGTTACTGGTCTCCAGCTGGACATTGAACCGTTGACCACAACTCTTTGAGTGTGACCATCCAGCCAGTTCTTTATCCACCGAGTGGTCCACCCATCAAATTGATGACACTCCAATTTAGAGACAAGGATGTCATGTGGGACAGTGTCGAACGCTTTGCACAAGTCCAGGTAGATGACATCAACTGCTCCACCCCTGTCATAGCCCTGTCATAGAAGGCCACCAAATTGGTCAGGCAGGGTTTCCCCTTAGTGAAGCCATGCTGGCTGTCACCAAGCACCCTGTTGTTTTTCATGTGCCCTAGCATGCATTCCAGGAGAATCTGCTCCCAGATTTTGCCAGGCACAGAGGTGACACTGACTGCTCTGTAATTCCCGGGTCATCCATTTTCCCCTTCTTGAAAATGGGGGTGATATTTCCCTTTTTCCAGTCATCAGGAACTTCACCTGACTGCCATGATTTCTCAAATATGATGGCCAGTGGTTTTGCAACTTCATTCGCCAGCTCCTTCAGGACCCGTGGATGGATTTCATCAGTTCCCATGGACCTGTGCATGTTCAGGTTCTTAGGATGGTCTCGAACCAGATCCTCTCGTGCAGTGGGCCTAAGTTCTTAATTCTCACAGTCCCTGCGTCTGCCTTCCAAGACTTGGGTGGTGTGGTCAGAGCCTTTGCCAGTGAAGTCCAAGGCAAAGAAGTCATTCAGAACCTCAGCCTTCTCCAAATCCAGGGTAGCCAGTTCTCTCGAAAGCTTCCGGAGGGAGCCCACATTGTCCCTAGTCTGGTGTTTATCCACTACATACCTATAAAATCCCTTCCTGTTATCTTTAACATCCCTAGCCAAGTTTAGTTCTAAGTGGACCTTAGCTTTCCTAACCTGGTCCCTAGCTTCCCAGACAACATCCCTGTGTTCATCCCAGGCTGCCTTTTATAAGCTTCTTTTTTCCTTTGAATTTTCCTCAGCAGCTCCTTATCCATCCAAGGAGGTCTCCTGGCCCTCATGCTGCACTTCCTTCTAGTTGGGATGCAACACTCCTGAGCTTGTAGCAGGTGATCCTTGAATACCAACCAAGAGTCTTGGGCTGCCCTGCCCTCTAGGTCTATATCCCATGGAACCTTGCTAAGCAGGTTCCTGAAGAGCCCAAAGTCTGCTCTCTTGAAGTCCAGGGCAGTGAGCTTACTGCACGCTCTTCTCACTGTCCTGAGGATCTCGAACTTGACCATCTTGTGATCACTGCATCCAAGACTGCCCTGTAGTGTCACATTTCCAACCAGCCACTCCTTGTTGTCAAGCAGGGCACCTCTCCTCATCGGCCCCTCTATTACTTGCAGAAGGAAGTTGTCTTCCACAGTCGAGGAACCTCCTGGATTGCTTGTGCCAGGCTGTACCGTCACCCCAACAGATGTCAGGGTGGTTGAAGTCCCCCATGAGAACAAGGGCCTGTGAGCGTGAGGCTTTTCCAATTTGTCTGTAGAGTTCTTCATCCACAGGTTTCTCTTGATCAGGTGGTCTGTAACAGATCCTCACAGTAATGTCCCTAGCTGTTCTCCCTTTGACCCTGACCCACAAGCTCTCTATTAACTGATCACCTGTCCCCCGACAGAGTTCCATACTCTCCAGCCAATCCCTAACGTAAATAGCAACTCCCCCTCCCCTCCTACCGGGCCTGTCTTTTCCAATGAGCCTGTAACCTTCCATTCCAACACTCCAGTCATAGCAGCCATCCCACCATGTTTCTGTGATGCCTATTATATCATAGCCCCATAGATAGGCCCACATCTCTAATTCCTCTTGTTTGTTCCCCATGCTACAGGTGTCTGTATAGAGGCATCTGATCCGAGCTCCAAATGAAGCCGGCTCACTGGCTGGAGCAGATGAAATATCCCTACATTGCTCTGAGCATTTATTGTTGGTGCTGGCAACTGACTGGGTGTGTTGGGATGGAATGATGCCCCCCTCCCCCAACACATCTAGGTTAAAGCTTTCTTGACCAGCCCAGCAAGCCTCCTACCAAAACCACTCTTCCCTTTCTTTATCAGAGCAGCTCCACTAGCCCCTGGTAGTCCTCCTACTAACTTGGGATCATGTGCTCTTGTCCAGTTGACTGGAAGATGTCTAAGTGTATGAAAGTTGTGTTAACGTACCTCTTGTGTTACACTCCTTCAGCAGTGGGAAAGGACCACTGTTGTGAGGAGGTATTCAACGCTGGTGCCACATTGCACATCAGGAATGGTGTTGGGAGAAGCGGTGTATGCTGAAGGTGTTATTGCATGCTGACCTGCAATACTTTGGAAACTTCATACTTAATTTTGTTTTCAGAAATTGTATCTGGAAAAAGAAGGCAATTAGTTCTTTTCTGATGCTTAGTAATGTGGTATATAAATATGACTGAAGGAATGGCATGAGATTTCACTGCAAGTACTGAGGGAGTCATAGATGGACATTAGCAAAAGAATAGGAGGAGTGAATGGGGATATGTGCTTAGCGTTTATTCTCTTTGAAAGATGATCTCTGTGCCTGGAGACTTAGAGCTATTAATAGCTAATGGTTGCAGATAGGATAGATGGGCTCAAGATTGATGGCTGACTGTTGTTCTTCTAGGTTTTTAATCCAGGCTTTTGCTGGAATGCAAAATTCCTAGCTCGAGATCAATTACACAAGGACAGCAAAAGGAAAGAGACTGTTGCAGCATTTGTCTGCTTCTCAGTCTACCCAAGATGTGAAACTAGTTTTGCTTGCAGTGACATGCCCGTTGATGCCAGGCCATGTAGCACTTTCTTATTATAAGCTTGCAGTTAAAAGTAAAAATCTTCCCTGATACACTGCTCATTTCTTGCACTGAATTATGGTTGTGTTGTCTACACAGATAACTCTTGGGGACTTGGGAGGTCACTGTGGCAAAGCAGAAGGTGCCTAGGGCATTTAGAGTGGACAGCATACCAGTGGCTGTGCTCTTAATCAAAATTCATTTCATACCAGAATACACCCAGCATACAACAGGGGACAATAGAGTTATACAGTAAGCAGAGATAGGCCTGAATCAGTCTGAACTAGGAGGTACTTTCCTGTGAGTGCATGTCTGAAACATCCAGCTTGTCTTCACTGGTGTTAATAGAACAGAGGCTGGCACAGGGAATGGAGCATGGGGTCAGGTAAGGAATCTAAACTTTCAAGTGTGGCTCCAAACTGCAAGACATACATAGATAATGACTATGAAGCAGTTGTCTCAAGTGTAAAGGGTTCTTTACAATAACACCTGCTAAACTTCTTTTGATTTTCCATTAACAAAATACCAGCAGAGAAGCATATGAATATGGAAGGCTGAGAAAAAGAGAGCTCTATAACATTTTAAGGATAGTTTTTAAAAATGGTAACTCTAAAAGAATGTGTGCTATTGGTTTTATTTGCTTTTAGCTTCTGATCATTCCTGTAATACATAGAGCATGAAAATGGGATAAATATTCTGTGCCCAACTGCATACATTAGACTTTGAAAGTGTGGCTTAGAGTGCTCCTTTGCTCATGAGATGTCATTCAGTGAAGGAGAAGCAACAAATTCTGTTCAGGTCAAAGGTGTCACAGCAGACTGCAGACAGTTGATGCTTATTACATTAATTAAGATGATCTGATTGGCAATAGGTAAAAGTAGGATTGATAGCAATCCATATGCAAAGTAAACATATGAATGAATGGCTTCCTGCCAATGCTAGAAGATAATTGATAATTGAATTAGGAATGGGAACAAGATTAACTGATTACTAGATTAGCTATAAATTCTTAAATAATGGGTCAGTTTTGGTTAAAATGCATGAGAATGTTGGGTATAGAATCATAGAATGCTTTGGGTTAGAAGGGACCCCAAAGATCATCCAGCCCCAATTTGAAATCAAAGTTTCCATCCAAATGTCATGTGCTGTGACTTCCTACACTTCTGTAGTGAAGCAGCTATGGTGAAAATTCTGTACAAGCAGAGAACTGACCTTTTAAAGGTGAAAGTTGAAGAAATATTCAAATCTTTGTTACTTATTCTTGGTTCCTCAAGAATTGTATAATACACCAGATAGCCTTCTTACTTTGCCCCTCACCCCCCCAATTATGCCTCTATAAATCACCAGAATATGTGCTGTGGAGCATGTAGCAATTGCACCTGTGATGTGCGCAGCTTTGGGAGTTATCCCTACCTCCTCTTGGAAATAAATGCCACAGCTTGCTTTCCTTGCCTTCTCTGCCCCACAGAGGTTCCTTAATTCCTGAATTTTAGCAATGAGATAGGAATCCTGTGTCATTTCACTAAGTCCATATGGTTCTCAAGTGCTTTTCCCAAGGTGAGGATTAGAGAACATCAAATGCTGCTTAATGGAGAGAAGAAATCTTGTGTAATGCTTTTGTTCTGCTAACATCAATGTGAAGAGCTGCCTGGGAGTTTTGGAATGGAATCTGTCATTGTTGTAATCCTGTTCTGGAAAACTGTGATGGAGACAGCACAGGGAGTGATGTCAGTGGCTGTCTGACACAGTCATCACTCACAGCAAATTCATCTCCTTACCAAACTTCCCTTTGTCTCTGACATTTAAATGCCCAATTGGCAAGCTTATTGGTGGTGGTTTTTATATTTGTTTCTTTCTGCCTTTCCCAGCTGTGTTAAAATTCAAAACACAGATATATGAGAGAGGCTCATACAGAGGAGGGTCTGTTCAATGCTCTCTGCAGACTTCGGAGGAATTTTTGTGTACTCTGCCTTCAGTGTCATATGCAGGAAATTCTTCTCTATGTCCATACAATGCAATAAACAAACCTTCTGTGTATTAGCTTTAGATCTTAGCACTTCTGTCACAGTCTATAGCAAGTGGTAAAACTATAAGAAAGATATGAGAAGGAAGGCTTGGATTGTAATCCTGTGTTAAGAAATGGATTGCCTCTTATCCTGTGTAAGTCATCTCCAGTGTAGTGGGCACCCTTGTCTGTAAGACAGTGTTGCAGGTAAATCATGTTTGTGTTTAGATACCCTTAGATAAATTCTTCCCTGTGAGGGTGGTGAGGCCCTGGCACAGGGTGCCCAGAGAAGCTGTGGCTGCCCCATCTCTGGCAGTGTTCAAGGCCAGGTTGAAAGGGGCTTGGAGCAACCTGCTGTAGTGGAAGGTGTCCCTGCCTATGGTAGGAGTGTTGGAACTGGATGAGCTTCAAGGTTCGTTCCAATCCAAACCATTCTGTGATTCGATAATTTAAAGCTCAGCTTTAAATGGTGGTAAGTGCAGGAAAATTTTGAGACTTACAGATGAAAAATGCTACATCATTGTTCCCTGTGGGACAAACCTTGGTTATCTACTGAGATCAGAGTGCTGGCACTCTGTAAGTTCTGGAGTTTTTCCTGTGCACACTGTTTCTGTTTGCTGCAAGCTGGAAGAAAGTTCTACTGAAACAGCTTGTGGCTGAAAACTTAAGTGAATCTCATAGCAAGGATCTATCAAAAGCAAGACTGTTTTTAAATGCACCAAGCAGAGAACAACAGAAAGCCATGTAGCCTGTTGGAAATGCCATACTAGATTTCCAGTCTAACTTTATAACCTTTGCATAATTCCTAAACTCTTTGATGGTATCACTAATTATTTGCTAAAAATGCCTGTCAGTAATAGATGATATTCTTAAACAGTGTTAATTCTGCTTCCACATGGAGAACATATTTTCCTGCTTTGGTTTTGATGCTCTTGGGTAATGCTTCAAGGTGGGGGTGAAGGCAAGCTGAGCTCCCAACTGGGAATCTTCAACAAAAACTATTAAGTGGTGATAAATCATTGGAGGCTCAGCATGTGATTAAAAGCTGTGGCCACCAGCAGTGACCCATGGGGATGCAGGTATCAGTGACAGAGAGCAGGGGGAGGTGTTTGGCATTCCTGTTGGGAGGCCTAACCAGGACACCAGGGTTTGTTTATGTTTCTGTTCCAGCAACTCCTGTGAAATGCCCTCTGTCTGTACAGGGAACACACAGGGAGTTAGGGAAAGGATCTTTGGTATTTCTCGAAATGTCAAGGCACAGAGGCTTGAAGGTAATGTGTGAGTAGAATTCTCTGGAATTGTGGAGTAAAAACCAAATGGTTAGTTCAGGGCTCTGTGATTCAACAGTCAGCATCACATAGGTATTGTAATTCTAGGTGACTTTCACACAGATGCACAGAAGGTTGTAAATATGTCTCTTTTCCTTTCAAGTCCTTCTAAAAAAAAATAATTTTTGTTGGACCAGACATGAGGAACATTCAATCTCAAGTCCTGCTTGATTTTAACGTAAGAGAAATCTTGATTAGATGAGTCACAAAAGAACCTGGGAAAAACCGTTATGATTTGGAATATTTTCTTTTATGTTTGGAGCAATATCAGTATGTTTTGCTGCTGTGCAGAGAGGGGAGACATACTTTCTGTGTGTTATTTTACATATCAGCTAATTGCCAGCAAACATTGTGCTAGGTGTTTATCAGCAAGTCCAGAAGTACAGATCCAGTTGTGAAATGCTGGCAAGATGAGGCAGCAATGAAGGAAAAGAAGGGTTTGGAAGGCAGCGAGAAGCAGGATGGATGAGGGCTCCAAGCCCTTATGTGGTGGTAGTTTCCAAGTTATGATGGCAGAGAGCTCTAAGGCTAGGAGGGGGGAAGCTTGGTTTGATAAGTGGAAAAGGTCACAGGAAAAGATTTGAACAGAGGAAAAGTCACAACAACTTAGCAAATGAGGTGCCTTTGACAACCAAAGCAATTTACATTGGTAAAAGGGCTGCAGAAACTTTGTTTTTTTGAATGCTTCATTTTTTTTATAGATTCTGTTTAGAGGAATCCTTTCTTTCCCCATGTGTTTATTCTACCATGAGTGAAAGATGGTCTTGTCATACTTAAAAGTATTGTAGGGATTCCTTTATGGACATGTTGTGTTATGTTTGACAGCAGCAACCCCAGCATGCTCCAGAGAAACACACAAGAAACCTTATGTCAAGTACATCTGAATACACATGAGGGCATCTTCCTATCCTCTGTAGGCAGAGATTGGCTTAAGGCCTGAATCATAAGATTTTTGTGTTCCATTCTATGCTCTTTTTATTAGCTTGGACTGGATATTTTCAATATCCATATAATTCTGAACAACTAAGAAACAATTCTTGCCTTTTCATCAGCATCAGAAATATCTTGCTAAGTTTCACTGTGCTATGGATAAACAGGTGATTACTATAGAACTGATTTTGCTCAGCGGGATAAACATGACTGATCCAGGCACCCCTTGTAAAGGAAGAACATGAGATTGGTAATAGTTTGGTGTAAAAAAAGGCTGACAAGGACCCTTAGGGATTTTGGAAACGTTATGGTTGACAGGTGTGCTCTTCAGATGTCAGGATTTACTATTATATGCTTCTGGTCAGAAGAAGCAGTTTCTGTGATAATGTTTTAGAGCCTTTAAGACATGAGGGTTCCTCGACCCTGAAGATGAATTTGGGGACTTTGTTGCAAATTATGCTTATTATTAAAAGACTTCAATCCTTCACATGTGCATGAGGGGATAGCAAGAAGCCGTGGTAGGTGAAAGATGGAAGAAGCTGACTAAACCAAGTCTTTTTCATGACCTTGTAGGTTCTTCAGATTCTAGGCACAGAATTGCTTTCTAAACTTCTGTTTCTGTCCAAATTACCTTAAGCCATGTGGCTTTGAAAATCACTGCTTCTCTCCAAAAATCACTTGCTCTGCCTTGCCCCATCCTCTTTGACGTTGGTCTCTTCTGAACCCCTGGAGACATTTTTCTCTTGGCTACTCCCATCCATTCCTGTGTGCAGGCCTCAGGTCCACAAATCCTTTATGCCAGGGAAGGTCTGACAGGCCTTTAAGATAAAATCACCTACACTAGATAGACAATCCTAACAGGCAAATTAGATGACTGTAGGAAGTTCTAGGCATAAGTGGGAACCACATACAGATCTCCTGTGTCTCAGCTGAGTGTTTTAATCTGAATGACACATGAAATACTTGTTCAGTATCTAATTTCCATCCATAATTGCAAATCATATAATGGTTATTGAATGCTTTACTTAGTAACCAATCCATGTTCATTCATAGTTTATATTCCAATACCCTGTCATTTTCTCCAGTTATTTTCTACTTAAAAAGACAGAGAAAAAGGTCTGTAAGGGTTAACAGATAATCACATAAACAGCCTAGTACTTCCAGAAGCATCAGCCATACTGTTCCTAAAAGTTCCTAAAAAGGTGCTTGTTCTCCGAAGAATACTTGCTGAGCTAGAGAATCTTCCATGATTGTGTTGGGCTGGGTTCCCGGGAAAATGGCAAAGTGGGTATGGGAATGTTCCAAATCCAGTTGCTCTCTATTCTGGCTAATAGCAAGATCAGGTTTAAAGGGCACCAGAACTGGGGAACACTCCTCCCTGGAGATGTCACTACTCAGGAAAAGCCCTGGTAGTATTTCCGTAGTTTTGCAGACAATCAGGCTTCATTCAAACAAGCAAGTTTCCAGCTGCATTGTCAAAGTCAAGATGTTTTCAGTCTGAAGGGCACTGAAGTGTGGATGTCTGCCCGAGTCTGCAAAGAGTCTGAAATTGTAATTCTGAGCTGAAGACAAGTTAAATGGTAAAATTTCATGGAAGGAGTTAGGAAAGGGAGAAGAAGAGATTTATACCTGCATTCAGAAAATGTGTGGTATGAACCATTAACCATGTAGGATGAATGAAGGATCAGCAAATTAGGAAAACATTATTTTGCTGGATGTGAATCATGCTTGCAAAAGTTTGGAAAAATGGGTCAGTTTTGAAGATTTCCTTACACGTATGGGCTGTCCTAAAGCTGAACTTTCTGGGGCATATATTTCATATTATATTTTTGCTTCTAGACCAGGTGGGTATAAGCCTTGAGTAAGTTAGTGCAAGTCTTAGCTTATAGTTGTGGGAGATGGTGTGACTTGCGTGTGTAGGGACCATGTCTCGTGGCAGAGTCTCATGTTTTTCTGTGTAGCTATGTATGAGCAGAGGCTCCCATTCAAGTGGTTAATAAGCCTTCCTGCCAACTTGTGGCTGCTTTAGCAAAGCTTGGGTGAAGTGGGGGAGTGATTATGGATTGAATATAATATTATTAGGAAAGTTATAGCTAATATACTCTCAGCAGTAATCCAGTATTTCACATTTCAGCCCAGGCTACTGTTGTGAGCATACAGTGCTATCTCTTCTTAGATAGCTATCTGTGGGAACTTCAGAATTAGTGGGTTGGATTATTTATATCTGGTCTTCTTAAAACTCATCTGTTTTAAGAGGCAATCTGTGCTTATGACAAAGGGTCCTCTGGCTTTCTGTGCTCCCTCTAGCAAAATGACTCAGCCTGATTATGGGTAAAAGGGCACCAGTGCTGAGAAAACCAGCTTTTTGCAGACCCAGAGGGTCAAAGCAGTAGCCTGGAAATGCATTGGGGTCACCATGCAGACAGGAGAGACCTTTTACAATTATGTTTAATTTGACTTGCAATCAAACAGAATTAGATGGCAAAGCAGGAAACGTTATCTTTAGGCATGACATGAAATAGTATTGCTGTCAACTTGAATAAGAAAATCTGACCTTTTTAAGCAACTACATATTAAAATAATGTGTACGGTCAAACAGCCTTTCCTACAGCCCTTTGATAGCTGGCCTGATAACAGCATATCCCCTATAAATATCCTAAATCAATAAAGCTGTATCACTGCTGAAAGTGGGCATGTTCACATATCACAGCAGATGGGAAGAAAGTAAATAATATTTGTCTTCCCTTTCAGATTGATTTCCTGTTTTTAGTAAGCCAGAGTGTGTTCGTATGTTAATCAGATTGCTAAGGAAGATAACTCAGGGCAGCAGACTTATACTTGACCTGCTGGGAGCAGGGAGGCAAGGAAGGGAAAAGGAAGTCCTCCTTGGCCCTCAAATATCTGTGGCAGAAGCAGTTTGTACAAATATTATGCAAATGCTTGTGCTTTCCTGACTTTCCCTGGGAAGTGCTGAGCTCTCGCCTTTCCTGCCTAGGCACACTTCTTCATAGTGCTCAGTAAACTGCAGGGTTGGATCTGTTCACTGGAGATTTCTTAACCCACTTTTTCTTTCCTCTTGGAGATTATTGCCATGAGGAAAATTTCAGTGTCCTGATGTTGGGCAGAAAGACCCAAAGTCCTTGGGAAGTGCAAAGACTGCAGCCCTTCTCCTCTGCCTTCCCTTGCCTTTTCAGAGTCATAGTTTTCTGTTCTTCCGCGTTTGCACTAACACACGGCAACTTTAGCTGCAATGTGCCCTACATAGAGCACAAGCACCATCAATAATGGCTTCCAAATGCACTCCCAGGTCCTATAAGTTTTCTCTTCAGATTTTAACTTCCATGACAAGTAGTTCAAAGGTCATTTGCATGCACATAAACTTTAACAATATTTATGGGCACTATAGAGTTGCCTGTGAGGAAATGATGGTACACTTGGTGTTCTGTTTTCTGTGGAAGACATTCATGTACATTCTCTAAGCTCTTTGGTTTTCTCCTATTTTAAAAATCCTGAACTTATAAAATGTTTGTTATGTGAATAAAAGTGAAGAAGGTGGTTTCAGTGGACGATTAGTTCATACTCATGGTCTGCTAGGAAGCTCACATGGCAGCTGTAATTCCTGCAGAAGTTAATTGTGTTCATGCCAATGTGACACACTTTGCATAAATATGAAAAGCAACCAAACATATACAGCATATTTTACATTAAATAGACAGTAAAAGTAATTGAGAATGTCCAAAATATATGTATGTATGTATATTTGGTGTTTTATGCTTGCTAGATATGATGAGTTAATACAAGATCCTGGCATCCACATCAAGTCCCAGTTACCTCCTGCAGCCTTTTGAGATAAAGGTGGATCCAACAGGCAAAGCACCAACCTTGATTCAGGAAGCTGCTTTCAAAAGCCTACCTTCATGTCTGGTTTTTAGCAACTGTCCTGGATTCAGCAGTAGCAGTCATTTTTTCTTCGTCTTGGTAGCTGGTGCAGTGCTGTGTTTTGACTTTTGGGCTGGGAACGGTGCTGATAGCAAGTATGTTTTGAGTTACTGCTCAAATGTTTGGTTTGTCCAAGGGCTTTCTGAGCCTCATGCTCTGTCAGGGAGGAGGGGAGGCCGGGAGGAAGGAGAGACAGGACACCTGACCCAGGCTAGACAAAGAGGTATTCCGTACCACAGCACGTCATTCCCAGGATTTTAACCGAGAGTTACTCAGAAGGGCTGGGACTCTGGGGGGATGGAGGAGGTATTGGTCGGTGCTCGGCCGGGCAGGGTGGGGTGAGTTATGTGTCGGTGGCTGGTGAGGTGTTGTATTCTCTTCACTTGTTATTTGCTTTATCATTATTATTATTAGTAGTAGTAGCAGTAGTGATTTGTGTTATACCTTAGTTATTAAACTGTTCTTATCTCAACCCATGGTAGCTACATTCTTTGGATTGTCCTTCCCAGGTCTCCGAGAGTTGGGGGATCAAGGGTGGGGGGAGTGCACGAGCTCTGTGCTGCTTGGTTTAAACCACGACAGCAAGTTGCTCGTTTATGCCTTTGTTCCCCACCTCTTGAAGCAGAGCAGTACTTCCTGCCTTGTAGATTGGAAAAATATACTGAATACTGAGATGTAGTCAGATTCCACAAAGGTACTTAAGAGAAAAATGGGCATGCCAAGGATTAGTTTGATTCAGAGCCTAGTTTGTCACTTGCAGTTTGGGACCTTGAAGGGAAAGGAATGAGAATGATGCTGTTAACTTCTTTCTTGCATTCAGCGTGCCTTGGCTGTCTTCAGGTAGCATCTAGGAGGTCCAGATGCAGGGAGGACTGGAGCTGAGATTTCTTTATATTTCTGAGGTTGAAAGACAAAACCAGAAGACCATCCCTTCCTGGAGTAGCTTTTATTATTAGAAAAGCAATTTTTTTTTTTTTTGCAGAGGAAATATGGTTTTATGGACCTGGAAGCCAGATGATCGCCCTTCTAATCCTGGTGTTGACACAGATTTTCCTGTGTGACCTCACAAAAATATCTTGCTGCATTCCAGTTTCCAGTCAATAAAATGCAGCAATCATTCTTCGTTATCTCTGAGGAGCACTCTGCAGTTAATAATGCGTGGTTGCTAGACACATTTTGATACACACATCAGTACTCAAAGATCATGTTTTGGTTTCCAGAGTTTTTTTGGCGATGTTCTTTTAAAAGCATTTAAGTAAGTTAGGTCTTCACTCTTGTTGCAGTTTCAGGAGCTCTATTCCTGTCTGCATCTGTGTATGGAGCTTAATCCCTTTCAGACAAATGTGGTGGCATAATAGAAAAACTCTAGGAAGAAACTGAGATCTTAAGCAGTATTTTAGTAACTTCATTAAGAGAAATAAGTAGACATAATCACGTGAAACCTGTTAAAATATTTTAAGATCACTTTTCTAAAAGATACGATTAACTGAGCTTTTGGTGAAGAGCCAAACTACATTTCCAACCTCATGCTGCCTACTTCCATGCTGCTGGTGCTACTACTACTATTACTCAGGTAAGGGACACATTTTCTTTACCTATAATTTCTGCCATTAGCCTTTTATATATGCCATAATGGCATCACTAACACTTCCCCTCTGTTACCTGACATTTCCAGTTCAGCTGATCCATGGTAACCTCTGGAAATCCTGTAGATCCTTTGGCTCACTGCTACTTTAGGTTGGCCATGGTGTCCTCTGGAGTACTTGGAGTGTACTGTTTTCCAAAAGATTAATTTGTACCTATTTCATACCTGCCCCTTGCCTTTATCATGTAAGGGAAATGTTCCTAGTGGGTCTGAAGACTGGAGAAAATCTCAGCTCTGAGGCTTTGTTTTGGCATCTCTTGTGTTGAATTAATGGATATAGCCTTGAAAAAGATCAGAACATTCTGCAGAAGCCACTGCAGAAGGAGTAAGAGAGAAGCCACAGCCAAAGCATTGTTAGGTTATGGAACACCTGAATTGAGAGCAAGTTATAGACCTCCTCACACTTAGTGCTTCAGCCACCAGTTCATGTCAGCTGCCAAATATCCAAAGTCTCTATCCGGATCATAGAATCATAGAATCATAGAATAGTTAGGATTGGAAAGGACCTCAAGATCATCTAGTTCCAACCCCCCTGCCATTGGCAGGGACACCTCACACTAAACCATATCACCCAAGGCCTCATCCAACCTGGTCTTGTAAAGCTCGGGTGTAGGGTCATTTCCTCCTTCCTTTTTCAAATAATCACCATTCAAAAATGAGTGCCAGCATGTTTTTTATTCCTTTCATTTACTTGGAATCTTCGCTGCACATCTGATTCTTGGTGAGACAGGGACTATAATTTCCATGCTGTTATCTGATCTATTTTCATGTGTAGCTGGTTTTGAAAGTAATCCAGTTAGATAGACTTGATTTAAATCCATTCAGAACAATTATCTCAGATTCTCCAGCATTCATCATGTTAGAAAACACAAAAATGTGTACAAAAATATGACTGTTCATCTTGAGTGGTGCTTTAAGGATGTAAGAATAGAATCATTCTGTTGCAATAAATAATATTACATGTTTAGAATGTGACCAACAGGTCTTGATTATAGCCATTAATGTTTCTGTTTCATAAAGAGGGTCTAATAAAGGCACTCTAAAAAGGTTACCATATATTACAAAGAATTCCTTTGCTGTTTACATCAGCAAATATTTTAGGTAGAGGGAGAAAATCATTAAATGTTGGCTGTTGATCCCAGGAAAATGTAATAGATTCAATTATATAATGTGACAATGAGTTAGTTCTGCTTTGCCTTGGATTAGAATTTAAGCTTTTCCTCTTCAGATTTATACAGATTGTTAAGTGGCTGCTGAGAAGCTGGAACCTTGTCAAACAAACTTTGCTTTAAATTTTAAATTATTTTTAATCAATATGTGAAGAGGCCAAGCTCTGCCATATGTTCCTCACCATCCATTAGTTGGTAGCGGTCATTAAACTCTCACTAAGGTTTCCTAACTGTGACCATTGTGATTTTTTTCCCCTCCCTCTCTGTAGAGTATGGGCAAAGGGGAGCATTTGTGGCAGATTGCCTTGAGGACAACAAAAACTCTCATGTAGTATGGTTGTTTGTTCAAACACAAACAATAGAGACATTTTGCTCTTACCATTTGCCAGCTATCAAGGGGTTTCAGGCCCCCTCCCCCTTGGTGCCTACAACTCAAAACAGATGCAAAATCTTTCTTTTCAGTCCCCTTGAAATGACCTGTGGTGGGGCAGTGTCATTTAGAGGAGAAATGATTGGAGTGAGAGTGGCTGGTAACAATAGGGGCCTTGTGCCAGGCACATGACAGAACAGTGAGGGGGCTGTTGGTGACTTTATTGGGGAGGAGAGCAGCGATCTGGCAGGTGCTGCCATTGTTCAAGGTCTCTGCTCCTAGACAGTGGCCACAGATGAGTTCATGTCACTTTGTTCGAGCTCTTTATGCTGGGTTCAGGGATGTGACACTGGTCAAGTAGCCAATCCAGCTTTTCTGATCTCCTCGACATGGTCCCTTCTGTGACATAACCCTTTCTTGCTGTGATATGTCAACATGCTTCTAAGCCATATGGCTTCAAGCTAGAGTAACTTTTGTGCTCTCTGAAAGGGACATAATAACTTCATGTTTACTGTGCTAACACAGCTCTGGTACTCACCACTGATCCTGGCATTATTCTGTGGAGATGTCATCCAGACAACCAATTAAAGCATATTGATACAAAATAGATCCATTGCTTTAATGCTGGATTTGACAACAGGGGTGACGGTTGCTTACAAACTGAAAGCTCCCACTGGCTCTATTTAGCAATGTGCTCCCTCAGCATTCTCCTTATACACATCATGATGCTGGATTCTGGTGATGGGATTGCAGATTGGCAAACCAGGGTGAAGAAGTTGAAGTTTTTACACTCAAAAGAATAACATGAGTGATGTTAACTAGAAAAGGTTAAACAGCTTGAAGTAAATATATTAATGCATTAATTTTACTCATGCTGCCCTTTTCTCAAAGCACCAGGCCACACCATAATAGCTACATCTGCTTCTGTTGTACATATTGTTTAGTACTCGGTTTTTTGGCTCAGAGAATAGAAACTGGTCTTTCTGTGGGGAAACAAAGAATTTGTTTTTGTAAATTGCCTCTTTGTTTCTGTTTTTTTTTTTTTTTTTTTTTTTTTTTTTTTTTTTTTCCCTGAATAAATCATGAAAACCTGGCAGATTGAACAGATCAGCCATATGGAAACTGGCAAATTTTAGCCTGCTAAGGATAATTAAACATGGATGTTATGTAGTCTAATGAGATACATGTTTGTGGTACAGGGGAGGACCAGAGAGAGACAAAATGAGGCGATGGTTCTCAGACGAATTATATCTTTAGGATGTGAACTGCTGACATACAAGATATCTGAAGTCTTCTCAGAGCTGCTTAATAGGCCTGGGGTAGGCAGGTCTCATCCCAACTGTGCTTGTCCATCCAGATATTGGCAGACAACTTACAAAATTCCACCTTAAGGAATGATCTTGTAGCAGGTGATCCTTGAATACCAACCAAAAGTCTTGGGCCCCCCTTCCCTCTAGGGCTATATCCCATGGAACCTTGCTAAGCAGGTTCCTGAAGAGCCCAAAGTCTGCTCTCTTGAAGTCCAGGGCAGTGAGCTCATTGCACGCTCTTCTCACTGTCCTGAGGACCTCGAATTCAACAGTCTTGTGATCACTGCATCCAAGACTTCCCTGGAGCATCACCTTTCCTACGAGCCCTTCCCTGTTGGTGAGCACGAGGTCAAGCAGGGCACCTCTCCTCGTCGGCTCCTCTATTACTTGCAGAAGGAAGTTGTCCTCCACACAATCGAGAAACCTCCTGGATTGCTTGTGCCAGGCTGTACCGTCACCCCAACAGATGTCAGGGTGGTTGAAGTCCCCCATGAGAACAAGGGCCTGTGAGCGTGAGGCTTTTCCTATTTGTCTGTAGAGTTCTTCATCCACAGGTTCCTCTTGATCAGGAGGTCTGTAACATATCCCCACAGTCATGTGTCCCGTCACCGATTTCCTCTTAACCTTGGCCCACAAACTTTCTGTTAACTGATCACCTGTCCCCAGACAGAGTTCCATACTCTCCAGCCTATCCCTAACATAAAGGGCAACTCCCCCTTCCCTCCTACCGGGCCTGTCTTTTCCAATAAGCCTGTAACCTTCCATTCCAATACTCCAGTCATAGCAGCCATCCCACCATGTTTCTGTGATGCCTATTATATCATAGCCCCGTAGATGTGCCCACATCTCTAATTCCTCTTGTTTGTTCCCCATGCTACAGGTGTTTGTATAGAGGCATCTGATTCGAGCTCCAAATGAAGCCGGCTCATTGGCTAAGGCAGCTGAAATATCCCTACATTGCTCTGAGCATTTATTGTTGGTGCTGGCAACTGACTGGGTGTGTTGGGATGGAATGATGCTCCCCTCCCCCAACACAACTAGGTTAAAGTATCCTTGACAAGTCTGGCAAGCCTCCCAGCAAAGCCACTCTTCCCTTTATCAGAGCAGCTCCACCAGCCCCCACTAGGCCTGGCCTACAAATGTGGGCCCCATGTTCAAGACACCCAAACCCTTGAATATGACACCACCCTTTTAACCATTTGTTAACCTGTCCAATCCTCCTTGCCTTTGGAAGGTCCTCCCCTGTGTCCTGGAGAACTGTCGAAAAGACTATCTGAGCTCCAGAACCCCTGACCACCTCTCCCAGGGCTCTGTAGTCCTTCTTTATACTCCTCAGGCTACTACTGTCTATATCTCTAGCATCCACATGAATCACTAGAAGCAGGTAATAGTCCGTGGGACTTACAAGAGCAGGCAGCCTCTCTGCAACATCCCTGATCCGTGCCCCAGGTAGGCAACACACCTCCCTTGTGACTGGGTCAGGCTGACAGACGAGTGCTTCTGTTCCTTTCAAGGCAGAGTACCCAAGTACTATGACCCGCTGCTTTTTCCTGGTGGCACCAGTAGAGATCTTCTGTACCAGTGCACCAGCCGACTGTTTCTGATGCAAGTGCATTTCCTCATCAGCCCCCTGCAGGGCAGCAAAGCAGCTCTGGGTGGGTACAGTAGATTTAGGAGGAAGCCCCTTGCTTTTAATTGCTCTCTTCCTCCTTTCGTTGTTTTTTTTTGTTACTAATTCCCAGCTTCCCTGATCAACAGCCTCCTTTTTTCCTCCATGAGTTAGAGGGGAAGCTTGAGGCCCCTGCACTGTTTGGGCCTGGAGCAAGCAGTCCTGCTCCCTCTCAGCTTCCCTGACATCTTGCAGCTCATTGATAGCATCCCGCAGGTCAGCCACCTGCTGGAGGAGGACCTCCATCAGGGAGCATGAGTGCAGCCCTGCCCGTTCTGTACCTTTCCCTCACCAGACCAGTGCAGGCACTCTCTACACTGAGCTCTGCACCGCAGCCTCCCCTTACCAGCTCTGTCTGGGTGTCTATGCTGAAAATGCGTTGGGGTTTATAGCAATGTTTAATATCAGTATAATGGGAAATGACTCAAGTACACAGCCAACCTAGCCAAACACTTCACGAACAAACAGGCATGTCCCACTTCATTCCCGAAAAATAACGAGCAGACAGGCAAACTGAAAACAAATCTAAGTGGAGCAGAGAAGGCTGTGAGAGAACATCATCTGCTGAAAGAGTACCACTAAATCTTCCAAATTGCTCTATCTCCAATTCTAAGGTGAAAAGAATCCCACCTCTGGGTGTGCTAATCTGTTTGTGACCTTTACATGGATTAAACCTCTGGATTTTCTGTCTGTATAGAAGCAGAGCAAGGGAAGATATTACTTCCCAGATGTGGGGAGGTTTTCATTAGGTTTAGTAATTCACTCTGACCTTTTTGGTGGCAGAACCAAAACTGTGAAGGGGAATGAGGGCATGCACGCAAACACTTTGTGGAACTCAGCCAAGCACTCCATACTACCTCAGCTGTGTGACAGGAGCTTGTGTGGTCAAGGAATCCTCTCCCTCCAAAAGGATGGCTTACAGCTTGACAGAACCTTGGAATATGCAATATAGAATTAACAAATTCTATATAGAATATAGAATTAACAAGCCAGTGTTAATTCTAAAATGACAGGCTCTTAGGCTTTAGGGAATGTCAGGCTTGAGCTTGGTTGCCTATTGAATTGACTGGGTAGGATGAATGACTATTAGGAGTCATAGGTGAAAACAGCCCCCAGAGATTCTTCCATCTCAGGATCCTCTAAATGTTTTCAGTACTATCTGTAAGTTTCATAATTATTAATATACATAATAATGATATTAATAAATAAAATAAAATTCATAATAATGTTACCAGACCCACATAAAAGCACATGTTTGGAAACATGTCTTGTGGGGTTTTTTTTCATGACATGCTTGTGTATCTTAGAGGCAAGGGTGACAGATTAATGTCCATTTTACAAGTCTGAGTGCACAGGAATGATCCCCAGGGCTTGTGAAGCTGTGAGCATTTTAACAATATTCAATAATTACCCCTTCTTGTTTTACAGCAGAAAGCAGTAAGGAGGCAGAAGGATGACACAGTTGAAGGAATTCCATCTACAAGCTGATTTTTGTTGTTGTTGTTGTTAATTACATTCCACAAATTTCCCTAAAAATACAGATTATGTTCATTAGATGTGCTCACCTGTGATTTCCTCTTTGTCATTCAGTAGACCTGGTTACTGTGGGGAGATAATGTAGTGTATAAGGAATATATCACTTGTGCAGCGATAAAATTACCTCTGTCCATTTTTGTAGTATAAATCTCCCATGATAGATTTTATACTACAAATCTATATAAATATACCAAATATAGTATGATTGCTTTATAGTCATAGGTACTTTTTTGTCAATTTGTCTGTAGAGTTTATTGAGCTGGTAACACCATGTAAGTAACATACTACTTGATATGATACTCTAGTGTGATCTGGCTAGATTTTAACTGTTGTGTTTGACACAGCAAAAAACTAGACTTACCACATCTTGTGAATTGGTACTGTAATTATTAACTTTAAATTCTGGTTGTCATATAAATAGTATTAATTCCTTCGTATCTTTCCAGAGTTCTTCCTAGGTGTTTGGAAGAAACCAAACTTATTTTTCCAATGCCTGTGTGTAGAGTAGCTCAGTTCACTGCAGAATTGAGTTTCTGCCCTCAGGTATCCCAGCAGAAGAGTTCAGTGTGGATGCAGAACTGTGGCTGCTCTCAAGCAATTTACTTAAGAATTTGTTTTCACAGACAAGCAATTTACTTAAGTCTGCATTGATAATCTATTATTAGGTACATTACCCTGTGGTTTTTTTGTCTCACCTACCTCTCTGGAACTGAATTTGGAAGTTCTGCACATAGTGTGTATTTTGTTCAAGCTTGTGTTTGCAAATACTGTGGATGTGTGTTTGGTAGAGCACAGCTGATTCAGAACACTGAAGTTTGATTATCTCAAATTCTCATGCAATAGAATAAACAAAATGAGGAATTTAAATCTCTAGTTTTCCACTTAAAAATGCCTAGCCTGGAAATTACTGTCCTGATAAGTTATCTTCTAGGAACATGACACAGGAAGTCTGAAAATCATCACAATATTTAACCTTATCTTTAGGATAAGATGATGTGACCAAAACCAAACCTGTAAGCGGTCTGCATAGTATGGTGTGAGATACTGGGGACCTATTCAAAGAAGGCTTTGCATAGCAAGAAACATCAGGCTTCTCATCTGATCTGCAGGCATTAATATTGAAGAGGAAAAAATTGTCTTCTCTTTTGCAGACATTTTCTTTCTTTTGTATAGACCCAAACAGAATTTCAGTGCCAACGAACTTTATTGTGTAAAAAAATCAGAGCTACAGTATTCCCCAGTAAGTCAGTCTTCTTTGTGTTTGATAAAAATGCTGATATGTGACTAGGTATGATGGGTAAATATCAGGAGTCATAGGTGAGAACAGCCCCCACTGATACCTTGCTGAAGAGAGAACCAGGTAACTGACTTCCAAAATACTGCTTGCAACATGTTACTTCAAAAGGAGAATTAGAAATACAGAATGTCTATTCTGTGTATATGAAAGCAATACGTTGAAAATGGGAAGTAAATGCTGAAGAATAGTCTTGCAGGAATTGTAAGGATGTGGTTCTGTGACAGCTAGGGAAAAGGGGAGAAGTATATGGATGAACTACAGTTCATAGTAACTTTCCAAGATTTTTCTAGTGAAAGGGATTAGATGCTGGATTGTGGTGGTGGTTGATGAGGGCAGCCCCTGATCCCACAGAAAGGTGCAGAAGTTTTGACCTTGTCACAAGCTGGAGTCCTCTGTACCTAGCAGAGGCAAGGTACTGCTTAGCTAGGCAGAAGCTGCTGCTTTCTACAGGGGAAGGGATCTCTGTGAGGTGCAAGGCACCTAGTGGAGTCAAAGACTTTGGTCTTGCAGGATGTGTCATGGGAACTTTAAGCACCCACTGGTCAGCATGGTGTCAGCATGGTGTTAAAATCTACTCTTACCACCTTATACCAAACACCCTCAGGCACTGTGAAGTCTGTTTTTCTTCTTGGTAACAGCAGTGTAAACCATTAGTGAGGTCATCAAGGCTGGCTGATGAGAAAACTGAATATATCCTACCAATTTTTTGGTGTTTTGGCAATGTCAGTGTAGGTTCTCCATCTTCTATTGGCAAGGATGGGGGTAACTGGTTCCCTGTCTGTGAAATCAAATGCTCGTGGTATATTTTCCCCTGCAGTTACATCTTGTTTTGCTGAGGAATAAATGCAAGTAAATGTAACTGGTGAAGCAAAGAAAGCAGGCCACAGCTAAAGCTCAAAGAAGAGTATACTGTGAGTAAATTAAAACCAGTGTTGGGATGTAAGGCAGATACTTAAAATTATTTGATTTATAAAAAGTATATCTGAAGGAATTACTATTAATACAACTGACTATTTTTAAAGATTGCTTTTGTAGCTGAAGGAGAAGAACAGTGGTTGTTTTGTCATGACAGGCTAGCAGACCTGGGAATATTCTATTCCTCTTCTACTTGGCACAAATTACATTGGAAGAGATGGTAACAGCAAGAGGCGTATCATAGTGTTATGATCACTCCTCAGCTTTGGGGAGCCTGTGAAATGAAAGGCCCCAGACTGGCCAAGGTTGAAAGGTTGAGGCTCTAACCAGACTTTTTGTTCCCCAGCCGACCAGGGCCATTACTGAACAACAGACAACCATGAATAGATGATGGGCATCTTTGCTTTGTTGCTGCTCCCTGGTTTAGGGATACTCTTGTCCTCCTTCTGCCCCTTCTATATTTGACAAGTTTGCTTTCAGCAAATATGACAGGCACTGGTGGGGGTCACTGGCCCAGTTCCACATTTCCACACTTGGCTTGCTCCAAGTTCACTGGCCTGAACTAATGTATCCAATGGAGGTCGAACTACTGAACATGATGAGTTTTTCTATATTAAACATGCATTGGCGGGTTTACCCTGCTTATCTGACAGCTATAGAAAACTAAAGAAAATTCAGTTAGAACTCTAAAAAGCAGGGCTTAATTTATGGCCACTACCTTTGTTCCTCACTTTTCTGGGTTTTTTTTTGTTTTTCTTCTTTGCCAATTGCAAAGCTCAAGGGAGATAATAAAATGGAGGGGCTGGTACTTTGTACTTCCATGTGCTTCCTAGTGCCTGTGCCTTACTGGGTGAGCTCAATCTGAAACTAGGAAAAGAGTTTTCAAATGGAAATTTGATTAAACAATGCAATCATCTGTCTCACAATCTGCTTTTTTACAAGGAAAGTATTTTTTTTCCAGGGGGAATTTTCTTTCAGAGGGTTTTGTATGAAAAGGCAGACGTCATGAATACTGATGGGAAGGGCTCAGTGTTTTGTTATTTCTGTATAACAAAGACAAAATACTTTAATAAAATCAGAAAACACAGATGTTACTTTGAGTATATTTTGCATCTTTTACTTTTTTCTTGTTTTTTAATGTTGGGAACAATCCCTCCCTCAGCCTGACAATAGCAGCTCATGACAGACAAAATTAGCAGCTGGAAACATAGCCAAAAGTTTAGGCTTTTTAGTTTGTTGTTATTGTTTGGGATTTTCTTAGATGGTGAAAGGCAAGCTTGAAGGAAGAGGCATGGATAAATAGAAAGCCCTTGTTTCTCTCAGTATAGTTTTACTGGATTTTAGTTTTTATAAACTGTTTTAAATGGGAAAAAGCCAAACTCTTTGTTTAGAAATTATTGTGGTTTTTCTCTTTTTTGTGTGTGAGGACTTCAGAGGGAATTTGGTGTGGTTTGATAATATATACTTTTCATACTCATTAAAGAGATCACATTTTCATATAAATACAAAAACCAGTTTCTGTATGTCAGTGAAAAAGCAACATCTACCAATTTTTCATGTGTAATCTTTGTTTCTAGGGAGGAAGCAAGAGATATCTTGTCACCTAGACTCATGGCTGAATAATCACAGAATCCTAGACTGGTTTTGGTTGAAAGGGATCTTAAAGCTCATCCAGTTCCAACCCCCTGCCAGAGGCAGGGACACCTTCCTCTAGACCAGGTTGCTCCAAGCCCCATCCAAACTGGTCTTGAGCAAAGTGAATTCATTTCATCACTGTTTGCTCAGCAATTTTGCATTGTTGTGGCTGATTTCTATTATGTGAATTTTATAGTGGCAGACATGGCTACTAAAATCTTACAGGGTCCAGAAGAAAACTTCTGTTATGACTGTGTCTCTTATCTCCTGTGCTTACTGCTTTACTCCCTGCTCATAAAGCTGGACACCAACAAGGTTGCCCTTAGGGTGCTTGAAGGTAGGAGGGACCATGATTGGGGATTACCTCCAAGCCCACCTGATCATAGGAGCCCCAGGCCCAGGAAAGCACATATCAGTTTACACTTTGTATGATGCTTAAATCCTTGTGAATGCAGCAGAAGGAGGAGCAGATGTGCAGAACAGACATTTCTATGACATCTAGCAGATATATAGTCAGTGTTACTTTCAGGTAGAAACGTTATGTGGTTGGTTTTTAGGTGCTTTTGACACATCTTGGATCTCTGTGTTGATGGTGCTATAATTTAGAACTTCAGAGTGGTCTCTAGGTACTTCACTACTGAAGCAGATTTTATTCTAAAAAATAAAGGAACTAAGTATTTTCTGTCCAAGAAACAATGGGTTTAGAGGCAGGATTTTACACTTTTTCTGGTTTTGCCACAGGTATATTCTCCTTTTTTCAAGGTACCTGGGAATTTGCTAATGCAACATGTATTTGCAGGATAGCTGGCTGGTCAGTCATTGCCTGCCCAGTGTGTTTGTAAATGGATCTTTGGCTTATGCTGTCTTTTGTTCTTTCAGGGTATAAGCTCTTTAGAGAACATACCTCTGGATTCATACTGCTTTTAAGAAATTGAATGGAATACTGGAAAAATCCACCTGCCAATATAAAAGATAATCTTACAATCAAAACAAAGAATTAGGATTTGAGAGATTTGGCTTCTATGTTGTTTTATTTTTAATCAACTATGTGTCATGTGGGATAAAATGTTCTCCAAGTATATGGTCATGGAAAGGAAAACCTTTTAATGATTGTAGCTTCATTGCAGGACTGTAATAACACCAGTTGAATGCATATAGACACAATTATGCATAAGAAGTATGTTGCAATGAGAAGAGATCACAGAGTAGAAGAGGGAACTCCACTGTCTTCATTCCATTTTAAAGGTAAACCAATGTTATATTCTTATGTCAGACTGCCTAGCATGTCTTCTCAAAGGAGATGTGTTAACTGAGATAGATGCAAATCAACAAGAAATACTGGATCTGAATTCAAAGAATGATCCCTCAATCGATGTATCATTTCTAGTGTGCTACTACTGGTATAACAGGGAGTTGCTTGCAGTGGTAGAAAATACTATATCCTCTGGGTCTACCCTGAACATTCTATTTAATGAAGAATCACTTTAATAGGGAAAAGGGATTTCTAATTCTGATACCAGGGACACTTCTGTATTTCAGAATATTTCTTTTTGGACTTTCTGGAAGCTTGTTCCCAAACTAATCATGTAGCATTGCTTCATACTTTTGCCTACCTGTATTAGTGCTTCTATTGCAGGAGAATTTAGCTGATGAAACCTTTGTTTTTCAGGGTATTAATCCAACTATTGATGTGAGATAGGATAGCATTAGAAACCTCAGACTTAACTGTGAAAATGAAGGGAGTAATGAGCTGCAGGGTGGCCTATCTCCATGTCTGGAAAACTGAATTTTCAAGGAATGGCCTTTTTTCCTGAGCCTCTGAGAGTATTGGAGTTTGATTGTTCCCTTAATAAGAGAGTTCGGAGGTGCTACAGGGAGAGAAGGGGGCTTTGGTGGAAATGCAAAATAAGGAAGATATTATTTTCCATAGGAAAACATCTTGTATGCGGGAAGTATAGCATGAGGTACTGTGAGAAACTTAGTGTTGAGGTTTCCAGCTTTTCACACAGCTTGGTTATAATAAAGACCATTCCCTATGATTTCCATGTGGAAGCATTACTTCACACTTGCACAAGAGCAAACGAAGCAGAAGAGCCTAATTAAAGTTACAGGGGCTTCTTTACAACAGAGCAAATGTTAGTTTAATGATACTGTAACAAGTCAAAAAGAACTTGGCGCAGACGCCCCAAGTTTTATATATTTTTGGCAAAGTGGGTGGGAAACTGTGCTAAAGTGAGGTCAACAGATGGAGGAAGAGAGGTACAGGAGGGGAAGAAAGCTACACACCCAAAGCAGCCCCCCAGGCCTCAGTCAAACAATCAAAAAGAACTAAAGAGACAAACCTTGGAAGAAACAGATTTTTAACAAAGTTTGCCAAATAAGCAAACTTTTTTTATTATTTCCCTGTGAGCAGATGCAAAGTGCCTTTTCAGTTCATTTTGGATAGAAATAAGTGAACACATGCTGTGCTTTAATAAATCTTGGCGCATCCACTATAGGAAAACAGACCTCGAACAATTGTGTGTTGAGGTTTGGTGATACCAAGTCTCTTTGCATTCTTCCCTCTCCTTTTCTGCTTTGGAAAAAATAAATAGAATTATCAGTGATATGCAGAATCATAGAATCCCAGAATAGTTTGGATTGAAAAGGACCTTAAAGCTCATCAAGTTCCAGCCCATTGCCATGGGCAAGGACACCTTCCCCTAAACCAGGTTGCTCCAAGCCCTGTCCAACCTGGCCTTGAACACTGACAGGGATGAGGTAGCCACAGCTTCTCTGGGCACCCTGTGCCAGGGCCTCAGCACCCTCACAGGGAAAAACTACCCAATATCTAACCAGAACTTCCCCTGTTTAAATTTAAACTTTGTCGATTTCCTCCGTCTTACATAAGGACGCAACAAGGGTAGGTGGATGGTCTTTATAACCTGAGGAGTACCTTGTATTTTGAAGTCTACTGTTCTGAATGTGGGACTGGGAGTCAGAAGTCAACAGTGCAAAACTAAAAGCTTCTCTTGGTGAAGGGCCCTGCTAACTGCCCTTGGGCACAAGTTCCTTAAGTTTATGTGTTCAAAATGCTTACCTAACCTGTCTTTTATCCCTTCTTGGGAATCCACATTCTAAATTTCCTTCTGAAATTCCTTCTTCAGCTGCAAAGTAATCTGTTTTTCATAAACATCGATGCAAACCTCTGTGAATCTCTGTGTTCCCTTTTAGAAAATGAGGCAATACAGTCACTGACACTTTATTCCACTCCTATTTTGGGTCATTATTTTATTTGCTTTGAAAGAGCATGGTGATGTTTCATAAGTTTGCAGAACCATGTAGCTCTGTCTCTGGATTTACTATCATTACTTTTCAACCTCCTGGTGTTGTGCTGACTATTGTTTATGTTGATTGATTTATTATTTCTTTTTCAAGACAAGGAGCAGGAGTGAAATCTCAGTTCTGTCAAAACCAGTGGAAACAATCCCAGTCTTCAAGAGAGTCGGGATTTTTTCTCCAAACTTTTTATTTGCCCTTTGATAATTCATCATAACAACCGTTAACAGGTATGATGCTTTGATCCCTGACAAGCATTCTGGTTAAAGACTTAATATTTGGTAAATCTGGGGTATGCTTATTATCAGGCTATTATAACTGTAGCTAACACAGAGTGCACAGGGGAATATTATCCTGCAGGTAGATGTGTTGAGATTTGTGAACCTTTCAACACACCACACAGTTGTACAAAGCCCTAAAAGATACAGTTGGCAAATTCCTGTGAGCCCACTTTTCTGGGCTGCCATAGCCTCTTTGGAGAACAGTTTTAGTACATAGAATAAGCTTAATGTTTAAATTTCCTTGTGCTTCCAACTGCTGGCTTTGTTACAAATCCTGTGATGCATGAATCAAAGCTCTCAAGATCACAGACAGTGCAAACAGGGCACGTCTGATTCATGAATCTTCCAGGTGCACTACTGTACTTTCCAGAAGAGGGTTGGTAAATTCTGGCTGTTGTATGTCCTTTGCAACTGACTGAAGCTGACCTGATAGTTAATACTGAAAGAGGAGTTGCCTTGCTTGAAGGGAGGATTTTTGGAAGCTAAATGTTCTCGTTTGTTGTATAGTTGTGGGTTAAATTTTCTTAATGCTATTTTTGTATGAGATCATAGTTTACTCTGTTCAAATACCTATGGAAAATGTTCAGGCACCTCTTCTTTTGGAGTAACTTGGACACCTCTGTTGATGTTAATGGTCATGCTTGCTGGAGATAAATGCTTTGAGCTAGTTGGAGATGTATAAAAGTACTGGCTATGGCAAGCACTATGACACAGACAGAATATGCTCCAAATTGGAACATATATTTCCATCCCCAGGATCCTTGGAAAGCTCCATGAAATTTGTGTCTCTGGAAATTATTTGGTTAATATGTATTGTAAAGTTACCCACATGAACTTGTGTCATGGAAAGACTGATCTTAGTGCAGGTAACAGAATCCTCTTGATTTTCATACCCTAGATTCAACTAGTCTTGCACCTTTGTCTCCACATGGGACACAACAGCACCTAACCATGTGTATGATGTCAGGCTTAAAATAAAGCATTTCATTGAATACCAGGACCTGGATGAGAACTGAGGGGAAAAAATTGCCTCTTGGTTTCTCCTGGTTTTGAAGCTGTTACAGTGCACAAATGATTTATGAGTCTTTGTGTGTGAAATGATTATTAGGTTGTGACAAAAATCAAATAATCTGAAGACTGGTTAGGATTAGAGACAGTGCCAGATATAATTTTAGTGGCCTGAATTCTTTCCATTCCTTTTTAGTTGGAAAAGGGTAATAATTGTATATTGTTCTTCACAAGCAGAAAAATACCTCTAAGACAGTCTCAGATACTCACGTTAGATCATGTGTTTCCAAAGTGGCCTTTGCCCCTCAGAAATTTCTGACTGAGATTAGTCACAAACAAGATAATTGCTCATTTCTAGGCCAAAAATAGATTAATTGGCTGGGACTTAAAATATTTGCATTTACTTTCATTTACAGATTGAGTCAACAGAGATGAAAAGTTCTTTGACTGTGATCTGCTTCTGTTGGGTTAAAACTCTAGAGTATCTACCTATCTGGACCGCTTGTAGGCTGTAATCAGTTTTCTGTATTCAGTCATTATCTGTTTAATGCAGGTAACTGCTTGTTTGGTTTTCATTAGACAGATTCACTTAAGACTAGTTTTCAAGCTCTATTTTAGGCATCCTGATATAGAGGTCAGATGTTCATTACTATGAAATATTGGCAACTGTTGGAGTTAAATAGAAATTTGATTTGCCAGTGACAGAAAAGTAGGAACTAGTACAGCCTGTTTGTCAGAGTGTTTAATCAATACATCAGATTATCTCTTGGAAAACTCAGGTATTTCGCCAAATGTTCTGAGCAAGGATTCAACATGAGCTTTTACGTTGTACTGAACCTCCTTGCTTTCATCTCAAGATGGTCTGAACGCATGCCTGTTGTTTTTTACTTTGAGTGTGGTGGAAATACCTTTCAAACAGCGATCACAAAGATAGCTCTTGCACCATTGTGGTACATTAGTTATGATAATTCAGAAACCCCAGTACGTTCCTCAGCTTGTCATTGTCTTTATGTTATTTTATGTTACAGGTCATAATTGTAGGAAATAATTTTAGGAACAACTATTTGAGAACTGGTTTAGGTCTCCAAAACCTGCATGTTTCCAGTCACTGCACTTGTCAAGCTAGCTGATGCTGTGTCAAGAGCCTGGTTCAATAAACTCTGAAGACCAGCTACAGCAAAAGCTGACTCTAAGGCATTTTGAGTCTGTGATGTCTACTAGTCAGATGGTCAGGTGCTATGTACCAGTGCAATCCTCATGAAGTGCAACAAGGCCAAGTGCAAGATTCTGCACCTGAATCATAGAATAGTTAGGGTTGGAAAGGACCTTAAGATCATCCAGTTCCAACCCCCCTGCCATGGGCAGGAGTGCCGTACCCTATACCATGTCACCCAAAGTTCTGTCCAACCTGACCTTGAACACTGCCAGAGCATTCACCGCTTCTCTGGGCAACCTGTTCCAGTGCCTCACCACCCTAACAATAAAGACCTTCTTCCTTATTTCTAATCTGAACTTCTCTTTTTGAAGTTTAAACCCATTTCCCCTTGTCCTATCACTACAGTCCCTGATGAAACGTCCCTGTCCAGCATCCTTGTAGGCCCCCTTCAGATACTGAAGGGCTGCTATGGCAATCTCATGCACAACTGCAGGCTGGCGGGACACTGGATGAAGCAGCCCTGAGGAGAAGGACCTGGGGATGCTGAGTGATAAGAAGCTCAACGTGAGCTGGCCAGAACCCCCCCGTGTGCTGGGCTGCATCCCCAGAGTGTGAACAGCAGGTCAAGGAAAGGGATTATGCACCTCTACTGCACTCTGGGGTGACCCGTCCTGCAGTCCTCTGTCCAGCGCTGGGGCAACAACACAAGAGAGACGTGGAGCTGTTGGAGTGAATCCAGAAGAGGCCACGGAGATGCTGCGAGGGCTGGAGCACAGAATTACAGAATCCCAAGGGTTGGAAGGGACCTCGAAAGATCATCTAGTCCAACCCCCCTGCAAGAGCAGGGTAACCTAGAGTACATCACACAGGAACTTGTCCAGGCGGGCCTTGAATATCTCCAACGTAGGAGACTCCACAACCTCCCTGGGCAACCTGTTCCAGTGCTCTGTCACTCTCACAGTAAAGAAGTTCTTCCTGATGTTAATGTGGAACCTCCTATGCTCCAGTTTACACCCATTGCCCCTTGTCCTACCACTGGATATCACTGAAAAAAGCCTAGCTCCATCATCCTGACACCCACCCTTTACATATGTGTAAACACTGATGAGGTCACCCCTCAGTGTCCTCCAAGCTAAAGAGCCCCAGCTCCCTCAGCCTCTCCTCATAAGGGAGGTGTTCCACTCCCTTCATCATCTTTGTGGCTCTGCGCTGGACTCTTTCAAGCAATTCCCTGTCCTTCTTGAACTGAGGGGCCCAGAACTGGATGCAATATTCCAGATGTGGCCTCACCAAGGCAGAGTAGAGGGGAAGGAGAACCTCTCTTGCCCTACTAACCACACCCTTTCTAATGCACCCTAGGATGCCATTTTCCTTCTTGGCCACAAGGGCACATTGCTGGCTCATGGTCATCCTCCTGTCCACCAGGACCCCCAGGTCCCTTTCCCCTTCACTCCTTTCCAGCAGGTCAACCCCCAACCTGTACTGGTACATGGGGCTGTTCTTCCCCAGATGCAGGACTCTACATTTGCCCTTGTTGAATTTCATCAAGTTTCTCCCTGCCCAACTCTCCAGCCTGTCCACGTCTGGCTGAATGGCAACACAGCCTTCTGGTGTGTCAGCCACTCCTCCCAGTTTAGTGTCATCAGTGAACTTGCTGAGGGCACACTCAGTTCTCTCATCCAGGTCGTTGATGAAAATATTAAACAGCACTGGTCCCAGCACCGACCCCTGAGGGACTCCACTGGTCACAGACCTCCAGCTAGATTCTGTGCCATTGACCACAACTCTCTGCCTTCTTCCTTTCAACCAGTTCTTGATCCACCTCACTACCTGATCGTCAAGCCCACACTTTCTTAGCTTATCTATGAGGATGCTGTGGGAGACAGTATCAAATGCCTTACTGAAATCAAGAAAAAACACATCTACCGCTCTACAATCATCCCTCCACCTAGTCACTTCCTCATAGAAGGCTATAAGGTTGGTCAAACATGACTTCCCCTTCATAAAACCATGTTGGCTGTTCTTAATAACCCCCTCATCCTTGATATGTCTAGAGATGGAGTCAAGAATAAGTTGTTCCATCACCTTTCCAGGGACGGAGGTAAGGCTGACCGGTCTATAATTACCCGGGTCCTCCTTCTTGCCTTTCTTATAGACTGATGTGACATTTGCCATCCTCCAACCCTCAGGCACCTCTCCCGTTTCCCACGACTTACCACAGATGATGGAGAGTGGCCTAGCAATGAACTCTGCCAGCTCCCTCAGCCCCTGTGGGTGTATTCCATCCGGACCCATCGATTTATAGATGTCCAGATTGCATAGCTGATCCCTAACCCAATCCTCATCTACCAAAGCAAACTCCTCCTTTGTCCTGACTCCTTCTGGGGCTACAGGAATCTGGGCCCCCTGGGGAGAGTCTGCAGGAGTAAAGACAGAGGCAAAGAAAGCATTCAGCACCTCTGCCTTCTTTGTATCCTCTGTCTCCAGGGCACCCACCTTGTTCAGCAGTGGGCCTATATTGCCTCTTGTGTTAGTTTTATTCGCTATGTATTTGAAGAAGCCCTTTCTATTGTCCTTAACCTGACTTGCAAGATTAAGTTCCAAGGAGGCCTTAGCTGTCTAATTGCCTCCCTGCATCCTCTAACAACTCTCCTATATTCCTCCCAAGTTGCCAGCCCCTCCTTCCATAATCCATAGATTCTTTTTTTCCACATGAGTTTGCCCAGCAGCTCCTTGTTTAACCATGCTGGTCTCCTTGCTCCCTTACTTGATTTCCTACCCATTGGGACGCTCTGATCCTGAGTTTGGAAGAAGTGGTCCTTGAGTGCTGACCAACTATCTTGAACCCCTTTACCACCTAGTACCCTTTCCCATGAGACTTCCCTTAGCAATTGATTGAAGAGGCCAAAGTTGGCCCTTCGGAAATCCAGAACTGTGGCCTTGCTAGGCCACACTCTATATACTATAAATACCTACTTTGCTAGGTATTCTATTCCTCCCACACAGGATCCTAAACTCCATCTCATGGTCACTGCAGCCAAGACTGCCATTGACCATCACCACTTCAACCAGACCCTCCTTGTTGGTGAGTACTAAATCCAGCAGCTCTGCTCTGGAGGCAGGCTGAGAGAGCTGGGCTTGTTCAGCCTGGAGAAGGCTCCTTAAGGGGAGACCTTAGAGAAGCTTCCAATGCCTAAAGGGGCTAAAATCTGGAAATTCTGGAGAGAGGCTTTGGATAAGGGCCTGTAGCGACAGGACAAGGGGAATGGCTTTAACCTGATAGAGAGGAGACTGAGATGAGCTCTGAGGCAGAAGTTCTTCCCTGTGAGGGTGATGAGGCACTGGCACAGGTTGCCCAGAGAAGCTGTGGCTGCCCCATCCCTGGCAGTGTTCAAGGCCAGATTGGACATGGGGGCTTGGAGCAACCTGGTCTAGTGGAAGGTGTCCCTGCCCATGGCAAGGGATTGGAACTGGATGAGCTTTAAGGTCCCTTCCAACCCAAACCAGTCTGGAATTCTCTGATTGGAATCAACTAGAAGTTTGGTTTTCTATTGTGAAGTCAGTGTGCTGTACCAGACCTCTGAACCACCACTGAACCTGAAATGCTTATCACTGCTTTGCACTGGTACACCACATTTTGATGGGAAGTGGGAAGCAGTGGATGGAAACTTGTAAAGGAAGGAAAAGGAAAGACTTTAATCTCTTTCAGCTGCTACTTTGGGAAGTGTAAACTTAATTTTGCTTATGGGATGTTACTACATCAGAGAAGATGATGCTATTTACTATGTGTTCCCATGGCTCCTCCTTCACTGTCTGGTTCTGATCGGCAAATTGAGGGACATGCAATTCTGTATTTAGTTGAGCCAGGCTCAAATGGATTTAAAAAACCCTGAGGCTGTGGCAGTGCTCTATGTAAGTTATGTTTTTATTTACATGCTCATGACAGTTATGTCTGGGAACACTTGTACGTCTTGCCAGACACTCTGGTACCCAGTAGCTATTCTGTCTTTTCCACCCATAGTTCTCAGCCTTCTGCCAAGTTGTTTCTCTTTTGTTATGAAAGAGATAAAAATAAAATGGGCTGGAGCTTGATCAAGAAATGATTTTAGATACAGCTTGGCAACAGAAGCAGACCCTCAACAACATTTTCCACTGTAGAGTTGCTTTTTTTTTCTTAACTGGGCAGTATGATAAATTGCTAATTTCAGGTCAGGCAGCTTAAAGCGTGAAACAAAAACAATGACACCATGGAAAATAAAAAGGTTGTCCTGCATACTGAGTTTAAATTTAAATCTGTCCCTCTCAGGGAGAAGGCTTTAGCAGCAAAGATAGAAACACACCTCAGAGGAATATGGCCAAAGTCTAATGAGCAGGGATATCTTTTAAATTCACCAAGAAATGTGGGTCAAAGCCTTTCTTCTGAAAAAATGGATTAACAAAACTTGATTTTTCTTCACTCATCCCCTTCATCTGATTCATTCGTTCTTTCTTCCTTTCAATTTCACCACTTTTTTTTAGAGGTTAGCATAACAGCAGTAAAAAAATAGTTGCCTCTTTATATGGATCTTGGTCTCACAGAATAAAATATGTTAGAAAAGGTCTCAAAATGGGAGGTCTTCCGGACTATTCCCTGTGTATACAAATCTGTATCAATATTATGAAATATTTCAGAAATGCTTGTTGGGCATTTTCCAGCTTTTTCAGAAATATCTTAACAAGTCAGGTGCTTAGATCCCATTGAATTTAATAGGACTTAGGACTCCATAACTTTAGATATCCAAATGCATAGATTCATTGAACTGATAGTTTTTAACTCACTAAAATCAATGAGAGCTAAGTACCCAACGTTGCAAAATCTTTGTAAACATGGTTCTGGGCTTTTTGGTCTCTCTTGAAACTGAGACTGGGCTGTTTAATCATGAACATGGTTTGGAAAAGTTTGTCTTAAAATTTGCTCTGTCTTCTTCCTGAGGGAGATATCAGCCCCGTTCCAAATATCTTGTTGTCATAGACACATGAATGCTGTTCATCTGCATTCAGTATATTGAATTATTTATCCTCAGTGATTTTACTTTTTGAATATTAGGAGATAAGGTTTCAGCCCTGTTTTAAAGCCTGGTCTAGTGGAAGGTGTCCCTGTGTGTGGCAGGGGGCTAGAACCGAATGGCCTTAAGGTCCATTCCAACTAAAACCTTTGTATTCTGTGATAATGTAAATATGTAAATAATTAGACGTTTACTGAATGGAAGTATGTGCATTTAGTTATTGAGACCTTTCCTATCAAACCAGCTTCATTATAAGTATTACTGCACTTCTCTGAACAGTTTCCCATAAAACAAGGTTTTATTGGAGATTAAATATATAAATGTGAATACAAAATTCAGATGTTGGTGCACGACAGCCTTGTGCTTGCTGCTAAAAGCCTGCTCTGTGGTGTGATAAAATGCTTTCTTCCTGCCTGAGTATCAAAATGTCTTTTTTTCCTGCACTTTTTCGCATGGCAAATTCATGTCTAATTTACTGTTCACACAGAGATTTTCTGGAGTTTTAGTTCTAATTGAATAACAGTTTCCTGGAGTTATTAGTTAGAGTGACCATCTGTGGGTCACTCTAACTGAAAGGGTCATTAGCTTTCCTTGGTCATTTCCACCCATTGTCTTCCTTTTAGAGTACCCATAAGGATTCCAGTTAGCACCCCAGTGTAACGATGGGTTGGCTTTTTGTGTCAGGAGAACACCTGTCCATTAGGGAGACAACGGAGGCTTTCAACTTGTTTTTCAAGTAGATCAGTTGGGAGAAACATTTGGTCGCTAGCAATCTGGTCCAGGCTGCCTCAAATCCATGACCCTAATAAACCTGCTTCTTCAGGGAGCAACACAGGGCTACAGCATGATTTACTTCATTGGGCTGTGAAATAGCACTTGTGTAGCTTGATGCTTGGTAGTAGTTTTAATTGTCTCTTTCTACAGAATTCTCATCTCCAAGTAACTGAGCTTTTTGTTTACTGAGTGCACATACCTGGTGTGGAATTAGGGTGTCATCAAACATAATATGGACCCAAGTTAATGATAGAATCATTAGGTTGGAAGGGACCTTCAAAGCTCATCTAGTCTGACCTTGCTGTGCAGGAACATCTTTGCTTAGATCAGGTTGTTGCTACAAAGAGTGTCTACCTTCTGTTTTATTAATCAACTTCATCGTTAACCAGCAAATTCAGAAGGGAACTTTAGTTTTTGTATGTTTTTTGCATTTGGGTTTCCTATTAAAAAGCAATTTCTTGTTCAGCTTTAGGGCCAAACACTTTGCATTCAGTACCTGTATTGTTGATCTCTCCTCAGGAGCTGGTGTATCCCTTGTGGATTTCAGCTTTATTCATTAATTCTTCTTACCAATTAATCCTCCCATATATTCTACTTAATTGTTCTAATCTATGCTTTTGTCCTAAAATGTTGTTCAGTGTCCTGTGTTTATAAGAGCTGTATTCTACCACTGTGACATTTGCATTTCAGGAACAGGATTTCCTGTTCTTTCTGGTGTATAATTTCCAAAATGGGCTTCAAATAAGGGAAACACAATTGTCTGTTCTAGAGCACATACATGATGACAAGCGCTCTGTGGAAATGATACAAAGCCTTCTGATGCAGCCTATATGCCTGGTTTTTAGATGTTTGACTAAATTAATGAACTTGGAACTTCCAGAAAGTTACACCTGTGTTGAAGAGCCTTGGTGAAAACGTGATTCCGTGTACTGAGAGAGGAATAAGGTATTGCAGTTCATTATTAACACATCCTGCACAGAGAAAAGAGAAGGAAAAATTGAAGGCTGACTGGTTTCTTTTGATTTGCAATTGGTCTGGTTTTCACAACAGACTGCCTCTCTTTTGTGTTAAAATAGCATGGAAATGGTGCTTTTTAGAACTATCAGCTTCTCAAAGTGGCTGCAGTAGTTTTGCAGCAAGTGCTTAGAAATATTTTCTGGCTGAGATTGGAAGAAATGAGACTTAGAAATTCAGAAGAACTGGAACAGAGTTTTGTTTCAGCTTTTTGGTTTTGGAACCAAAAGCAACTGCCCATGTTGTAATGTTTTTCTTCCCTGTTCCACCTGTAAGTTGTGGTAATCAGCCTCTGAACTAACAGAATTACTACGATGCATGGTATCTGCCAGTGCAAGATAGACAGAGGAAGGCTTTCTAGTGTCTTCAGCCTTGTGTTGTTACAAGACATCAATTCCTTTACATTTGCTGATTTTCTGTCTTTTGATTCATACTCACTGTCTTTTGGCAAACAGCTTTGCATTTCCTTCTCTTGTTGAATTTGTGACCACATAGGTTATCAGCTGGAGAGAGGTAAGAGCAGGAAAGCTTGTCCTTGACATACACAGTGGGAAAAAAACCCAACCCAAAACAAAAGGCAAACCATTTCCTATTACTTTGTTCTGCTGGTAATTGCTATAGGAGGCTGCCAGAAGGAACAGTGTCTGTCCTCAGGTCAGGATGGTAATCTGTGGTGTCCTGCCATCCTACAGAAAAAGCAATTTTTGGTTCCTGCAGAGTGAGGTAGAGTGGATGTGGGTTCTGACAGCTAACCTTGTGAGCAGGGTGCACTGCAGAAGGGATGCAAGGGCTGTGTTGGAAGTTGAGGAGAGCAGCAGGGTGAAGAGTCACCCACTGTGTTCGAAAGAGGCTCTGTAGCTTGTGGTGCTTTTTCACAGCTGACAGATTTGCAGCTTAAAGCTTTTGGTCTGAACTAGTTGTCTAATACTGTGTCACTGTGAATGGCGAGGAAGTGAAAGAATCACTGTCAGTGGATCACTAATAACATACAGCAACTTATGAATACTTTATCCCACAAGAAAGGACTAATGTGGGTCATTCTTTAAAAACACTTCTTCCTTTCCATGTCAATAGAAAAAACCTACCTGGTAAACTCTGAACTTTTTGGCTAATGCATGCAACAGTTAAAATTTATCATAAAATCACGAACTGGTTTGGATTGGAAGGGACCTTAAAGCTCATCCAGTTCCAACCCCCTGCCATGGGCAGGAACACCTTCCACTAGAGCAGGTTGCTCCAAGCCCCCATGTCCAACCTGGCCTTGAACACTGCCAGGGATGGGGCAGCCACAGCTTCTCTGGGCAGCCTGTGCCAGTGCCTCACCACACTCACAGGGAAGAATTTCTTCCTTATCTCTAACCTAAGTCTCCTACCTTGGTCAGACACATTTCATTCTCTCCCTTTTTCCTCCTCTGTGAAACATGGCGAACTGACATTTAGCTGTGTGTAAAATGCTTTCTTTAGCATTGGCATCTATCTTGGCATAGACCATCACCTTGCTCTGTTACAGTTTTTGATGTAGCATTGCAGCTCTTAAGATCTTAGGCATGGGTGGGACTACATTGTATTAACAAACATAGGGCCATTCACATACTGTGAATCATATTCCTGGGTTTAAATTCTTTACAAGCTGTGAAACTTGTGAGGGGTAATTGTATTACGAAAGACTATTGTCGTGGTTTAAACCAAATCCGCACAGCTCGTTCACTCACTCCCCCCCTTGCTCCCCCAACTCACGGAGAGTTAGGAAGGAGAATCCAAAGAATGTAGCCCCCACGGATTGAGATAAGAACGGTTTAATTGCTAAGGTATAACACAGATCACTACTGCCATTACTACTACAAATAATAATGATAAAGCAAACAACAAGCGAAACGAATACAACACCTCACCAGCCACCGACACATAACTCACCCCATCCTGCCCGACCGAGCACCGACCAATACCTCCTCCATTCCCTCCCCAGCGGTCCAGGCCTTCCGGCTCTCTCCCAGTTACATCCTGGGTATGACGTGCTATGGTATGGAATACCTCTTTGGCTAGCCTGGGTCAGGTGTCCTGTCTCTGCTTCCTCCCGGCCTCCCCTCCTCCCTGGCAGAGCATGAGCTCAGAAAAGGCCTTGAACAAAAAACACCCGAGCAGTAACTCAAAACATGCTCGCTATCAAGCAACTGTTCCCAGCCCAGAAGTCAAAACACAGCACTGCACCAGCTACCAGGAAGGAGAAAAATGACTGCTACTGCTCAAACCAGGACAACTACCATCAGAAAATATCAATCACTCCAGCAGAGCTGTGAACATCAATAGCAGTTACAGTACTGAATCACTTGTGCAGAAGCATGATACCTGTGAAGAGACACTTGGATGACTGGGCTCACAAGATGGAAAGGGGCATAGATTTGTGCCATGATTGCTGGCTCTGCAAACTCAGTCCAGCTTGAGGGATTGGGCAAAGCCCCTGAAATGTGGCTGATTCTACCTCCAGACAACAGGATCAAGCCATATACACCAGGAAAGCACGAAGCAAAAGAAGTTTATCGTAATGCTTGGATAATAATATTAGTAACCTATGGTGGGTTAAAGCAAGGAGTGGGGAGGGGAGATAGCAATCTTCTCTCCTGCCTGGTTTATATAAGAAGCACTTCCTTCTCTGGTTCCACAATTTCTTGGCTAGTGACATCAAGACACTTTGTTTCAGTCTTCTTTAATCACTGCTAATGAGGACATTGCTCCTGATTCTCCCCCCACTTACATTGAATTTACACTTGGGATATGGAGTATCCAGCTAATATTCCACGGTTGATTAGCCCTGTGGTGCTGAGGAAAAGTCCGAACTTGTTCTGTTATGTTTCTTCCCTCACCTATAGAAGGTCTGACCTGGGGAGTGACTGACTGCATAAAACAGTGTCTTATTTTTTAGAATCATAGAATAGTTAGAGTTGGAAAGGACCTTAAGATCATTCAGTTTCAACACCCCTGCCATGGGCAGGGACACCTCATACGAAACCATGTCACCCAAGGTTCTGTCCAATCTGGCCTTGAACATTGCCAGGGATGGAACATTCACAACTTTCCTGGGCAACCCATTCCAGTACCTCACCACCCTAACAGTAAAGAATTTCTTCCTTATATCCAGTCTAAACCTCTGCTGTTTAAATTTCAACCCATTACCCCTTGTCCTATCACTACAGTCCCTAATGAATAGTCCCTCCCCAGCATCCCCGTAGGCCCCCTTCAGATACTGGAAGGCTGCTATGAGGTCTCCACGCAGCCTTCTCTTTTCCAGTCTGAACAGCCCCAACTTTCTCAGCCTGTCTTCATATGGGAGGTGCTCCAGTCCCCTGATAATCCTCGTGGCCCTCCTCTGGACTTGTTCCAACAGTTCCATATCCTTTTTATGTTGAGGACACCAGAACTGCACACAATACTCCAAGTGAGGTCTGACGAGAGCAGAGTAGAGGGGCAGGATCACCTCCTTTGACCTGCTGGTCACATTCCTTTTGATGTAGCCCAGGATACAGTTGCACGCACTGCAGCTGGCTCATGTTCATTTTCTCATTGACTAACACCCCCAAGTCCTTCTCTGCAGGACTACCATGAATTTCCTTTTTGCCCAACCTGTACCTGTGCCTGGGATTGCTTCGACCCAGGTGTAGGACCTTGCACTTGGCATGGTTAAACTTCATGAGGTTGGCATCAGCCCAACTCACAGGCGTGTCAAGGTCCCTCTGGATGGCATTCCTTCCCTCCAGTGTATCAACAGAACCACACAGCTTGGTGTCATCGGCAAACTTGCTGAGGGCACACTCAATCCCACTGTCCATGTCACTGACAAAGATGTTGAACAAAACCGGTCCCAACACCAATCCCTGAGGGACACCACTCGTTACTGGTCTCCAGCTGGACATTGAGCCATTGACCGTGTGCGGCCATTCAGCCAGTTCCTTATCCACCGAGTGGTCCACATATCAAACTCGTGTCTCTCCAATTCAGAGACAAGGATGTCATGTGGGACAGTGTCGAACGCTTTGCACAAGTCCAGCTAGATGACATCAACTGCTCCACCCCTGTCCATCACTTTTGTAGCCCTGTCATAGAAGGCCACCAAATTGGTCAGGCAGGGTTTCCCCTTAGTGAAGCCATGCTGGCTGTCACCAAGCACCTTGTTGTTTTTCATATGCCCTAGCATGCCTTCAAGGGGAATCTGCTCCCAGATTTTGCCAGGCACAGAGGTGACACTGACTGCTCTGTAATTCCCTGGGTCATCCATTTTCCCCTTCTTGAAAATGGGGGTTATATTTCCCTTTTTCCAGTCATCAGGAACTTCACCTGACTGCCATGATTTTTCACATATGATGGCCAGTGGCTTTGCAACTTCATTCGCCAGCTCCTTCAGGACCCGTGGATGGATTTCATCAGGTCCCATGGACTTGTGCATGTTCAGGTTCTTAGGATGGTCTTGAACCAGATCCTCTCGTGCAGTGGGCCTAAGTTCTTAATTCTCACAGTCCCTGCGTCTGCCTTCCAAGACTTGGGTGGTGCGATCAGAGCCTTTGCCAGTGAAGACCAAGGCAAAGAAGCCATTCAGAACCTCAGCCTTCTCCAAATCCTGTGTAGCCAGTTCTTCTGATAGCTTCTGGAGGGGGCCTACGTTGTCCCTAGTCTATTTTTTAGCCACTACATACCAATAAAATCCCTTCCTGTTATCTTTAACATCCCTAGCCAAGTTTAATTCTAAGTGGACCTTAGCTTTCCTAACCTGGTCCCTAGCTTCCCAGACAACATCTCTGTATTCTTCCCATGCTGCTTGTCCTTGATATATCCTTTTATAAGCCTTTTTTTTCCTGTGAATTTTCCTCAGCAGCTCCTTATCCATCCAAGAAGGTCTCCTGGCCCTCCTGTTGCACTTTCTTCTAGTTGGGATGCAACACTCCTGAGCTTGTAGCAGGTGATCCTTGAATACCAACCAAGAGTCTTGGGCCCCCTGCCCTCTAGGGCTATATCCCATGGAACCTTATGTCATGGTTTAAACTAAATCTGCACAGTTCCCCCTTTGTTTCCCCTCCCCCCCCCCCCACCTTCCCACTCCTGGAGAGATGGGAAGGAGAGCCGGAGGAATACAACTCCCACGGATTGAGGTAAAATCAGTCCAGCAATCAAGGTATAACAGAAATCACTACCGGTACCAATAGCAAATCAATGTTAGAGGAGACAAACAGGGAGAGATAATACAATACCATCCGCCACCACGAGGCCAGCCCAGAAGAGAGAGAGCTCCCCCCTTCCCTCCTGGCCAGCTTCCAGTTCCCTCTCCGAGCCCAGCCCGGAGGAGAGAGCTAACCCCTTCTCTTCCAGCCAGCTTCCAGTCCCCTCCCTGAGCAGGACGTGCTGTGGTATGGAATACCTCCTCGACTAGCCCAGACCAGGCGCCCTATCTCTCCCTCCTCCTTGGCAGAGCATGAGCTACTGCTGAACCCATGACATTATCCACCCCTTATTCCATACCATTCACATCATGCTCAGATCCCACATTTTCAATATACCATTATATATATATATATATATATATATATATATACACATCTGCATACACCCAGACAGATAGAAAGAAATAATTTCTTTCATGGACCAATCCCTATAATGCAATTGAGTCCATTTGGTCCATGATGTTAAGTTTGCAATAGTCTTTTGTAGCAGGAGAGTCTGTGTGCAGTGCTGGATTGTTGCCTGCTGATGTTGATCATCCCTTTACTGCAGAACTCATCTGGTTCTATCAAAGCTCATTCTCTGTTGGGACGATGGTTAGAGGGAAGTCAGGGCCAGTCGCTGGTGACCTGAAGACATCTAGTTGATGGACTATAAAAATATTACACAGCAAGCAACAACGTATAATTAAGTTCATTGGCTGTTTTCCCTTAAAATCAAATCCCCTTGAGGTATACATCGGACTTCCCCATCTTCCTGCATTACCCACCAAGTATATCTGGGTCCTTGAGCAAAAGCAATCCCATGAGTGGGTTTGTGTTGGCCTGAAACAGGAGTAACCCAGACTGTCTTCCCTAGCAAATTCCTCATGTGCACTACTGGAACCTTGTCCCCCTCTACAACCTGTAAAAGTTCTGACTGGGCTGGGCCAGCCCTGTTAGCAGATCCTCTGGTGTTGACCAACCAGGTGGCCTTTGGTAAATGTGTATCCCAATGCTTGAAAGTTCCCCCACCCATTGCTCTCAGTGTAGTTTTTAACAGCCCATTGTACCGTTCAATTTTCCCAGAGGCTGGTGCATGGTAGGGGATGTGATATACCCACTCAATGCCATGTTCTTTGGCCCAAGTGCCTATAAGGTTGTTCCGAAAATGAGTCCCATTGTCTGACTCAATTCTCTCTGGGGTGCCATGTCGCCACAAAATCTGGTTCTCAAGGCCCAGGATAGTGTTCCGGGCAGTGGTGTGGGGCACAGCATATGTTTCCAGCCATCCTGTGGTTGTTTCCACCATGGTAAGCACATAGCGCTTGCCTTGGCGGGTTGGGGGGAGTGTGATATAGTCAATTTGCCAGGCCTCCCCATATTTATACTTCAGCCATTGTCCTCCATACCAAAGAGGTTCTAACCGTTTAGCTTGTTTAATTGCAGCACATGTCTCACACTCATGAATAACCTGGGTGATAGTGTCCATTGTTAAGTCCACCCCTCAATCACGAGCCCATTTGTACGTTGTGTCTCTGCCCTGATGGCCTGAAGTGTCATGGGCCCACCGGGCCAAAAATAATTCGCCTTTATGTTGCCAATCTAAGTCCATCTGAGCCACTTCAATCTTAGCAGCTTTATCCACTTGTTGGTTGTTCTGGTGTTCCTCAGTGGCCCGACTCTTAGGTATGTGGGCATCTACATGGCGTACCCTCACCACCAGCTTCTGCACCCGGGCAGCGATATCTTGCCATAATGCAGCAGCCCAGATGGGTTTACCTCTGCGTTGCCAGTTGCTCTGCTTCCATTGCTGCAACCACCCCCACAGGGCATTTGCCACCATCCATGAGTCAGTATAAAGGTAGAGTACTGGCCACCTTTCTCGCTCAGCAATGTCCAGGGCCAGCTGGATGGCTTTCACTCTCTCCTTCAGCAGTTTCAGCAACTTGTCGCTGAGGACTCCATACAGCTGCCTTCCATCTCCGATGCTTTCCCACAATACGGCAGGACCCATCAGTGAACAAGGCATACTGCTTTTCACTTTCTGACAGTTTATTATATGGTGGTGCCTCTTTGGCACGCATCACCTCCTCCTCTGGTGACATTCCAAAATCTTTGCCCTCTGGCCAGTCCATGATGACTTCCAGAATGCCTGGACGACTGGGATTTCCTATCCGAGCTCGTTGTGTAATTAGTGCAGCCCATTTACTCCAAGTAGCATCAGTGGCATGATGTGTACAGGAGACCCTGCCTTTGAACATCCATCCCAGCACTGGCAAGCGGGGTGCCAAAAGGAGCTGTGCTTCAGTGCCAATCACTCCCGAAGCAGCTCGAACCCCTTCATAAGCTGCCAATATCTCTTTCTCCATTGGGGTATAGCTGGCCTCTGAGCCTTTGTATCCCCGACTCCAAAAACCAAGGGGTCGACCTTGAGTCTCCCCTGGAGTTTTCTGTCAGAGGCTCCAGGTAGGACCATTCTCCCCAGCTGCGGTGTACAGTACATTTTTCACATCTGGACTGGTCCAGACTGCTCCAAGGGTCACTGCATGAACTATCTCGCTTTTAATTTGCTCGAAGGCTTGTTGTTGCTCAGGACCCCATTTGAAATCATTCTTTTTCCGGGTCACATGATAGAGAGGGCTTACGATTGAACTGTAATTTGGAATGTGCATTCTCCAGAACCCCACAGCACCCAAGAAAGCTTCTGTTTCTTTCTTATCAGTTGGTGGAGACATTGCTGTTATTTTATTGATTACTTCTGTAGGGATATGTCTACGTCCATCTTGCCATTTTATTCCCAAAAATTGAATTTCCCGTGCAGGTCCCTTGACTTTACTCCGTTTTATGGCAAAACCAGCTTTCAGCAGGATTTGGATTATTTCCCTCCCTTTCTCAAAAACTTCTTCTGCTATATCACCCCACACAATAATGTCATCGATGTATTGCAAGTGTTCTGCAGCTTGCCCCTGTTCCAGTGCAGTCTGGATCAGTCCGTGGCAGATGGTGGGGCTGTGTTTCCACCCCTGGGGCAGTCGGTTCCAAGTGAACTGGACACCCCTCCAAGTAAAAGCAAACTGTGGCTTGCACTCTGCTGACAAAGGAATTGAGAAAAGTACATTGGCAATATCAGTCGTGGCATACCACTTGGCTGCCTTTGACTCTAATTCATACTGCAGCTCTAACATGTCCGGCACGGCAGCACTCAATGGTGGTGTGACTTCATTCAGGCCACGATAATCTACTGTTAGTCTCCACTCTCCATTAGACTTTCGCACTGGCCATATGGGGCTATTAAAAGGTGAGAGGGTCCTGCTGATCACTCCCTGCCTCTCCAGTCTATGGATCAGATTATGGGTGGGAATCAGGGAGTCTCAATTGGTGCGATATTGCCGCTGGTGCACTGTTGTGGTCGCAATTGGCACTTGTTGTTCTTCGACTTTCAGCAACCCCACAACAGAACGATCCTCTGAGAGACCAGGCAAGGTGGACAGCTGCTCAATTTCCTCCGTCTCCAAAGCAGCAATACCAAAAGCCCACCGGTACCCTTTTGGGTCTTTGAAGTACCCTCTCCTGAGGTAGTCCATGCCGAGGATGCATGGAGCCTCTGGACCAGTCACAATGGGGTGCTTCTGCCATTTCTTCCCAGTCAGGCTAATTTCAGCCTCTAGTACAGTCAACTCTTGGGACCCTCCTGTCACTCCAGAAATATAGATGGGTTCCACCCCTTGATAGTTCGATGGCATCAGGGTACACTGTGCACTGGTATCAACTAGAGCCTTATACTTCTGTGGGGCCGATGTGCCAGGCCATTTGATCCACACAGTCCAGTAAATACGATTGTCCCCTACCTCCACCTGGCTGGAGGCAGGGCCCCTCTAACAGTCATCGTCGTCACAATCTTGGACACCTAAGTCGTGTTGAAAGGGATTATTCTTCTTTATCACAGGAGCTGGAGTAAAATCAGCTCTTCCGCTCCATCTGGGAACCTGTTCACCAGAGACTGAAGCTGCAGCTCTCATGGGGCGATCAGTCTTGGCCCTTGCTCCTCTCTTCAATTCACTCACATGTTCCTCCAAGGCTGAAGTAGGTTTTCCATCCCACTTTGTCATGTCTTCTCCGTGGTCCCGCAAGTAAAACCATAGGGTGGCCTGTAGTGTGTATCTTATATATTTTCTCTCTCGAGCAATAGGACGCCTTTTGTTAATAGCTGAAACACGTGTTCACACACGTGAGGAGCTGGATAAATCAGACAGATCGTCCCCCAACTGTTTGAGATTATGAGACAGTTTTTCCACAGCTGAGATGATGGAAGGGGTAAGATTGTCTTCGAATTCTCGGAGTTTATGAACCATTTCATCCACTGTTAGTGGTGCTATGTCATTCCAGGTTACCGTTACCAATGGATGGGCATATGACGACGGTGCGTTTCGTGTAAGTCTTCGCCACATGGGTCGTGTACATTCGACTTCATCTGGGTCTATGGGTACATTCCCATTATTTGGCTTCGTGTGGTAGATCATCTCTACGATAGCTGATTCCCTCAGGGACTGGATGTCTTTGTCTATAGTAGTCCACTTGGCCAAACGACTCATAACATCATCCTTGTATGGGAACCTCTCTTTCACAGCTGCCAAAAGCCGCCTCCAAAGACTGAGGGACTTTTTCTCTCTTGCAATTGCTTTGTCAATTCCTCCTTCTCTAGCAAGTGATCCCAGCTGCTTGGCTTCTGTACCTGCTAGTTCGTGGCCATCGGCCCCATTATCCCAACATCGGAGCAGCCAGGTGATGATGTGCTCCCCTGATTGACGGGTGAAATCTTTTTGCATATTCCACAGCTCAGTTGAGGTCCGAGATCAAGAAGTCACCTCTTCTTCTTCGCCATGTTATGATGACCCCTGATCAGATACTAGACCAGGTAGTGGATGCATAGTTTCTTCATCCAGCCTCTTCCTTCTTGCCTCCTTTCTGGTTTTTCTCTTGTGTACAGGAGCAACCGATATTGGTACGAATTGGTCCTCTAGTTCAGATGCAGTGATTATCACTGTAGTTTGAGTAGCAACTGTACTTGTTGCTGGGGTAGCTGCACTGTCTGTTGCAGTCGAGGGTTGAATAGCCGCTGCACTCGTTACTGGGGTAGCTGCACTGTCTGTCACAGCTGAAGTTTGGGTAGCAACTGTACTTGCCGCTGGGGATGGTGTAGCTGCTGTACTTGGAGTTGGAACAGCTGCGCTGACTTCTGTGTTGCCCTCAGATCCAGGGACATTTTTTTCCTTTTGAAGGTGTTGGATAGTGTTGATCAAGGCTCTATAGGCATAGGCCAAGCCACAGCATGTTGCTGTAATTTGTCCATCTCTGGTATGGCCAGGATGACAACACACCTCATTTAGGTGTTTTACTAATTCTTCCGGATTCTTCACTTGTTCGGGAGTAAAATTCCAAAGTACTGGAGGGGCCCACTGACCTAGATGCTTGCCCATACTATCCCACACACCCTGCCACTCATGGCTGTCCAGCCTCTGGGAAGATCTCCTGGTCCTCCTATTTCGTCATTTAACCCCAATACAGGACCAGACCTGACTCCGCTTAACTCTTGAAATCAGATGAAATAACTGTGAGCAAAACACACTCTGTATGCATGCTACTATGGTGATCCCCATCGCAATCAGCATACAAGTCTCAACAGTATTAAAAGGCCATTCAAAAACTTCAAAACCCTCAAATGATGTTGTAGACCATCTGGAGAGAACACTGGGAGGATAGAAGAATGTCTCCTTCACAGGTTGACCACACGAAAAGGAGAAAAAAGATGTGAAATTCCTAAGCACTTCTATTATATACCTCCCAAAATATAAAGTTGGTGACCATACAGGGAGCATAAACCAGGTCAGTTTCATGATCAATGCTTCTATTGTATTACAAGTCATTAACATAAAGTACAATGAGACCAGAACCTTAGCCCAAACCCCATACTTGATAAACACTAACACAGCTAATATATATGAAAAGTAATTGGTAAAATCCTGAAACGGTGAGATCAAGAGAAAAAACTGTGAGAGCCAATAAAACAGCATTGTGACAAATGACTGTAAATCCTGTCAGATTTGTTGTTATTTCGTGGGTTTGTGCCCCACGTTGGGCGCCAGAAACTGTCGTGGTTTAAACTAAATCTGCACAGTTCCCCCTTTGTTTCCCCTCCCCCCCCCCACCTTCCCACTCCCAGAGGGATGGGAAGGAGAGCCAGAGGAATACAACTCCCACGGATTGAGGTAAAATCAGTCCAGCAATCAAGGTATAACAGAAATCACTACCGGTACCAATAACAAATCAATGTTAGAGGAGACAAACAGGGAGAGAGAATACGATACCACCCGCTGCCATGAGGCCTCTATTGCTTGCAGAAGGAAGTTGTCCTCCACACAATCGAGAAACCTCCTGGATTGCTTGTGCCGGGCTGTATCATTGCCCCAACAGATATCAGGGTGGTTGAAGTGCCCATGAGAACAAGGGCCTGTGAGCGTGAGGCTTTTCCTACTTGTCTGTAGAGTTCTTCATCCATAGGTTCCTCTCGATCAGGCGGTCTGTAACATATCCCCACAGTAATGTGTCCCATCACCGATTTCCTCTTAACCTTGACCCACAAACTTTCTGTTAACTGATCACCTGTCCCCAGACAGAGTTCCATACTCTCTAGCCTATCCCTAACATAAAGGGCAACTCCCCCTCCCCTCCTACCGGGCCTGTCTTTTCTAATGAGCCTGTAACCTTCCATTCCAACACTCCAGTCATAGCAGCCATCCCACCATGTTTTTGTGATGCCTATTATATCATAGCCCCATAGATAGGCCCACATCTCTAATTCCTCTTGTTTGTTCCCCATGCTACAGGTGTTTGTATAGAGGCATCTGAGCCGAGCTCCAAATGAAGCCGGCTCATTGGCTAAGGCAGCTGAAATATCCCTACATTGCTCTGAGCATTTATTGTTGGTGCTGGCAACTGACTGGGTGTGTTGGGATGGAATGATGCTCCCCTCCCCCAACACATCTAGGTTAAAGTATCCTTGACAAGTCTGGCAAGCCTCCCAGCAAAGCCACTCTTCCCTTTCTTTATTAGAGCAGCTCCACCAGCCCCCACTAGGCCTGGCCTACAAACTTGGGCCCCATGTTCAAGACACCCAAACCCTTGACTATGACACCACCCTTTTAACCATTTATTAACCTGTCCAATCCTCCTTGCCTTTGGAAGGTCCTCCCCTGTGTCCTGGAGAACTGTCGAAAAGACTATCTGAGCTCCAGAACCCCTGACCACCTCTTCCAGGGCTCTGTAGTCCTTCTTTATACTTTTATATCTATATATTTATATCACTATATTTTGCACCCAGAAAGTGAACAGCAGCAAACTTGAGATCTCTAGGTCCTTTTCTGGGTGCCTGCCTGAGATGCCCACAGTGCATTGTGTGCTTCCAAGGGTTTGGGGGGATACTGTGGTTTTTCTATGCCAACCATTCCTAGCAGAAGGCCACACTTGCAATCAGCCACTTGGGCTTGCTGGTGCTGTGCTGTATTAGAGACATAGCCATTTTGGTATTTCCTACCTTGTCTATGTGTAACAGCAACAATAGTACCAGCAGTATTTGTATTAATCTGTCCATAATAATAATAACTACTAAATAATTAAAATCAGATCAATCAGAAAAACCTGAGTACCCTTAATAAAATCTTATGCTGCTTTCTGTTAATTGGTAGAATGTTTGCAAATTTCAGGTGTTTTGAGGCTTCCACTGGGTGCTTAAAGAAAATGAGGACTTGACTAATGAGTTTTAAAGGGGTTTTCTATTAGCTTTAGAAATAATAGCACTTCTCCTTAGGCTGCCTTTCTCCTGACATGCAGCTGCCTCACGGTAAAGTCTCTTTTTAAGATAATTCTCAGCAGAGGTTATGAGTTATATTTTTTGCACCTTTTGGGTTTTTTTTTGTGTGTGTGTTTGTTTGTTTGGTTGGTTTTTTTGTTGTTGGTTTGTTTTTTAATTACCCTTACTCAGAAATGAGCAGAAAGATCTAGGGTTTTGGATGAGTGTCTTGTCTCTGAGTTTAAATGTGGGCTTAACTTTAAGGAGAGCACTATTCTCAGTGCTGTCAGTAGGGTTACTTATGTACCTGTATTTGAGCAGGGCTCAGATGATACAATGGATCTGAACACTGGGTCTGAGATCTTTCATATTAGAAAAAAAATAGGAATTTTCTGGTGGAGGTTCCACAAGTTCACACTAAAATCTTGCCATCTTCCATTTTAATAACCCATTATTAACAATTAAAGGGGCTTAATCTGTTATATATTTTTCATTTTGCTGGCCATGTTTGACTAATGTGAAGTCCAAGGCTGAAGCCCTGAAAAATCAGTTCTGCTTCCACTGCCTGCTGCTGTTCATGTAGTCTGTGCCATCTGTGGTTGTTTTGGTAGTATGAGTATAGCATCACTGTGGGTCGACAGTGGCTCCCCTGTGCTGGATCAAGTCTCTCTTTTTTTTTTTCCTTTTCTTTTACAATGGGTTAGATGTGTTTAATTTATTGTAGGAAACTCTTAAAAGATGCAAGATCCTTTTTAGAGGCTGCTACAATAGCCGTGAAGCACTTATTTAATCCCATTGAATTGAGGCTAGATTTACTAGCTGGGCTAGACATGATTTTTGTTCAGGAGTCATCTCGGAGTACATCGAAGTTTAAAGATCTTTGCAGAAAACCCAAGGAGAAACAAAAGGAGTAAATTTTAAAAGGAACTTTGTCAAGGACTTTTAGATGTTCAACAGATAGAAAACCCATGGTGGCTTGACTGAAACGAGTCTTGGGTTAGCAGAATCGTTACTGATCTGGTGAGACATGCTAATGAGGCACTTTAAATGCAAGCCTGATGGAAAAAGGGGCAATTTCATACCAAAGTGCAGCAAGGTTTCAGAATCAAAGAAGGTACACTTCAGTTCTGCAAAAGGGGACAATGCTCCATTGTCAGATCCTTTTTCTTTTGACTTTAAACATGTTTTAACTACACTATTTACTAAACTGTACAATGTGGCTTGCCCATTGATTGAGAATTTATGACCAGAAACAAACCTGTTAGGGAAAAAAGGAAAACTGAGCATGATCCATACTGTAGCTGCATGAAATAGTTTGAATGAACTTAACCTGAGCACGGTGGGGGGTGCACAATATGGTTTTCAAGCCCAGGGGCCTAGGACTCAAGTTCAAACAGAATTTAGTCTTTCAATAACCATTAGAAAAAAAAAAAAAGGAGAGCATTTGGAGACATCTGTGACCTCTCAACCTGCCTTAATATAGATGCCTCAGTTTTGTCTTAAAAAGCCTACTTCAGAGTCATGTCTTGTCAACCCATCCTGCCTGCAAAATTTCTTGGATTGCATCATGCCTGCAGGTCACAAACCTCTGGTTTTGCTTTCAGGCATTACAGCTCTTTTGGTAAAATTGAAGAATAACAACATCAGTGCTTGCTTTTGCTGCCATGAAAAATCATTGCACAGATCTTTCACTTCCATGAGGGAGAATGCAGGCTCCTTTATGTGATTTATTGAGCAGCTTTTGGGTGTGATTACTACACACCAACACAATGAACTGGCCTAATTTTTGCCATGCTATTTGGTAGAAGAATGGATAAAATTCAGTTGCAGTGAAGAATAGATTTTTCCTCATTTAGTTTAATAGAATTTCACTGGATAAATTATAAAACATGTTAAATACTTGAGAAATTTAATTTATGATATTTTGTTTCATTTCAGACTGGAACCTGCCTCTAGCAGTATATTTGTTGTTTCACATCTCAGGAATGGCTGCTCAGCTGGATCTGAATTTACCCTGCAACTTCCATGGGTTTCCACAGGCACTCCTCATCAGAGTCTAAAACAACAGAACTAGCATGAAAGCAAAAACGTCACCAGGGTGGAGAATCTTAACAGTTCCACTGACAGACCTCAAAGTGGAATTTATATGTGGTTTCAAAATGGCTTTAAATGTTCTCTGCATTCCAATATGTTTTATTGCTAAGCTTTTAATTCCTATCTTGGCCTAAACAAGATTATCTCAATATGAAAGTTCTCTTTGTACATCTCAATGTCAAAAATATCTGGTATCTCACTGAGGAGTTTTACATCGCAAGGTGTCGTGGTTTAAACCAAGTCCCCCAACTCCCGGAGAATTAGGAAGGAATATCCAAAGAATGTAGCCCCCATGGATTGAGACAAGAATGGTTTAATTGCTAAGGTATAACACAAATCACTACTGCCATTACTACTACAAATAATAATGATACAGCAAACAACAAGTGAAGAGAATACAACACCCCACCAGCCACCGACCCATAACTCACTCCACCCTGCCCGGCCGAGCACCGCGTGCTCCTTCCTTCATTTTCCTCCAGAGCTCCACCCCTCCAACTCTCTCTCCCAGTTACATCCTGGGCATCATGTGCTATGGTATGGAATACCTCATTGGCTAGCCTGGGTCAGGTGTCCTGTCTCTCCTTCCTCCCGGCCTCCCCTCCTCCACCTGGCTGGAGCACGTGCTCAGAAAAAGCCTTGAACAAAAACACCCTCAAAACATGCTCGCTATCAAGCAACTATTCCCAGCCCAGAAGTCAGAACACAGCACTGCACCAGCTACAAGAAGGAGGAAAAATGACTGCCATGGCTGAACCCATGACACAAGGCCTTTCTGCAAGATATTGGTACAGCATATATGTTAAAGAGGTAAGTTTTATTTGCCAATTGCAATTAAAAGTTCCATCATGAAAGTTCTTAGGTTCAGCATCAGCAAAGATCAACTGCAGATCTACAAAATTCCATGGTGCTGCCAACATGGGTCTTGTTTTGACCCTACACAGCAAACAGGAGTTGGCTTTTCACAGCATGTTTATATTTGGGGTTGGTAATTATGTCTCCTCAATATGTTATGAGGATTTGATCTAGATGCATAGATTTGTTCAGGAAGAGTTCATCATTAGAGTCTGGCACGTTTAAATGCACCACAGGATATGTATAATACATGACTAGAAGGAAAATTTTCAGGGTTTATGCCAGTACTTTTTTGGCACAGAGAATGCAAAAGTCAAAGTAATAATAATAGAAATTGAAAACTAGATGGCAGTAATACCCAGCCAGAGAGCTGTCCTATGAGTCATGATAGGATGACTCACAGTTTTCCTAGGAATTCTGGGGTTGTTGCAGCCCTATACTGAAGGCCCAGATATTAACAAACAAGAAGTACAGCAGGAAGTGTTCATATGGATTTATTCACTTAAAACATGGACTTAGTTACAGCCAATCCTCTTCTAAAAAGAAAAAACAACAGGAACTAAAGTGAATCTTACAGGAGAACTAATTAATGCAACTAAGTTGGTTTAAATATATAAGTTAAAGCAGTTTCCTTCCTACTTGCACTGAGTGACAGAAGAGGAGAAGCTGCTTCTGAAACTCTTGTTTCCTGTGGTTGTGGTGGGGGGCCAGCACATATTTTAAAGTCCATAAGCAAAGTGCTGTTTATGTTGATGGTTCTATATAGTCTATGGGATGGGTACTCCACTCATGACAGAGTAAGCTAAAAGTAACATGACTAAAATCAGTGGAATCACTTTCTAGAAGGACTGTTATTTGCTCTGATCTCAGGAGTTCATGGTGAACATCTTCATTTAGTTAGAGACATGGGCTGAGGCTGTAGTCCTAGAAGAGTTAGACAACTTTAAGATTTATTGGCTGACTTCATTGTTTAAATGCAATCTGCTCTCCTTAGATTCATACAGTTTAATTGCTTGTGCAAAGAAGAATGTGATGTCCTTTTCTGCTTAACTGAACTGCTTGTGCAGCAAGATCATGTGGGAAGGTTTGGGGAGTCCTGTCTCTTGGATGTGGTTCTCTGTCAGACAGTACTGGAAATATGTTGTGTTTGCTTTATTTCTGTAAATTGTTTTGTTTGAAACTGGGTCATGTAAATATTTTTGGAACTGTCTGAGCTGCCACAAACTCGTCTTATTTCAGCAAATTGTGTAGAGATTGGTTCTGTATTTGACTTGAATTTGTGGAGCTCTGTCTATGACAAAGATCTTGAGACACCTGCTCCTTTTCCAGCCAATGGTTCTGCACTTTGCATGATCTTGCCGTACAGTCTTAAACTCAAAATAAGTAAGTGACTTTCATTCCTGCCTGTAACATAAAGTTGATGTGCTCTCTTGTTCTTCAATGAGAAATATTAAATAAAAGTCCTTCTTCTGTGCCACTTTTGGGGTCTAACTAGGATATAACAACAAGCTCCATGTCAACATCTGTGGGTTTTTTTTTGGAGGAGGCCCATTCTATTATTACATCTGAAACATGTGCAGGTAGAATATGAGGACATCAGAACTATCGGTGACTGAAAAAAAGTCTCTTTCCCAAGTTATTCAGAGTATTCACAAAATCCCTTGTCCCAGACCCAACAATTCTAGAAAGGCAATCCATTTTAGCTGTAGGATTACTGGATAGGTGGTGGGTACCAGGGAATAATAGGGAAGTTTTACCTTAAAACAGAGAGTTAATTTTCTTTTCTAAATAACTCTTGCTTTCCACAGCCTCTGTTTTCATTCTTCCTGACCCATTCTTTATTTGCACAATAATGATGCTGCTCAACCAATTTTTTTCCAGTGCTTTATGAAAAGCACAATAAGATTATTTTGTGTATTTTTTGCATAGGTTCAGGTGTTCTCTTGTTCTATTAGGAAACAAATCTTTACACCTGAGCCAAACTGACTCTAAACTCTCCAAAACTAGATAACCTGCAGGGGGAATAGATCTGCTTCTGGGATAACTTACTAATTCTGAGAGTCATATATAAACCTCTGCCTGTCTGGAATACAGGCTCTCTCAAGTGATTATCTCCAATCTTACAATCTTACAGGTCTGCTCCTCACCCCTGTAGCTGAGAACTTGCTTACAAGCACCAAAGCCATGCCTGTGAATTTTATGTATATATTTTATAGGCTTAGAGTGTTATTGATGGTAGATTATATGCTTGTTCTTATTCTTCTGGACACTTAGAGAAAAAACTTTTCCATGCTGCTGGTAGCATAGAGTCAAACCTAATGCATACATAACTTAATGCATACATTTGTGGACTTTTACCCCCAGCAAGATTACTGTTGTCTTTTGATGAAAAGAGCTAAGGGCCTGTTGGAAATGTTCCAGTGGTTTAAACTTTAAAAAAATCTCTACAGAATTATATTATCAAGCATTCCTGTTGCTTGTAGGAATGCTATTTAAAACAAACAAACCATACTGCGACAGATATAGTTATCAGCAATAGAGAAAAGATCTTAGCAATTACTTTTATAACATCAGAGATCTGCTGAAGGTAATTAACATGGATTGCCTGAAGATTGTAGCACACTTTACAATCACATAATAAATAGTGGGGTATATGTGATCTCTTTCATGTCTGTGATCCTGCTTTGGCGTTTGCTTGAGAGTGTTAGCCAGATGACACTTCTGTCCATTTATTCTAACAGCCTCTCAATGCCAAAGCTTCCATTGATAGAAACCTTGTCTAAGGAAAGAGAAAAAGGGCAAATGTGATTTCTGGGTGAGTTTACTGGATTGAGTTCTCTTCCACACTCTATGCAATTAGGACTTGCGGAAGGTGACGTTCTGTTTTCCTGCAGAGGGGGGATCTTGCGTAACAAAAGGCAACTGAAGAGAAATTTTTGTCCTTTCTGGAAATGGCAGCAGTATCTTCCATATTTACAGGAAACCAAGAGTAATCATTAACTTGGAAATCTTGGAAGTAAAAATACTATTTGGATCTGTATATTCTGAGGGTCAAGAATCAGTTGAAGTATGTAGGAAGGAAGATATTTTTCTGTGCATTGTTTTCCCTGCATAAATTAGTGAAGAAAGGTGTCTCTGTTTCAGGTAGTTGTACATGACTGGAGAAAATTAATACGGTTGCATTAAACTGCAACATATATCTTCAGTTTTTGACTCTTACCATGAGTTCAGAAAAATAACTGACATGTCTGCAAGTCAAAGGCTATTTTGTCTTTTATCTCAGTAGGATGAGGACTGAACCCCAGTGTTACATTTACATAGCTGTCGCCTGTGCATTATATCAAAAAGAGAAATGGAAGTTTTCCAGCCAGAGAAATATTTGCTTCTAAACAAGTCTTTCTTTGACCTTGCTTCTGCGAACACTTACAGCCATTTTTCATGTGAGCATGAATCTTTAGGGTCTAGGACAATAGCCCTTAAAATCTTTTTTTTTTCATATGGTATAATACTGAGGTAATAAACCAGCCACTACTGTGAATGCTACACTAATGATGATGAATGCCTTCAGTATTCCAGGTAGGAAGGTAGCAATTCCTATTTCTATTTACAGAAGCATTGATAAACTTTTAAACCCTTTTGCATATGCAGAAAAATAGGCACATATTTACCATGATGAACTACATCTGAGTATGGTTTTAAGAGAGTAGCATTCACAGGATTGAAAGCTTTAATCTAAATCACAGAATCATTGAGTGGTTTGGATTGAAAAGGACCTTAAATCTCATCCAGTTCCAGCTGCCTGCCATGGGCAGGGACACCTTCAACTAGACCAGGTTGCTCCAAACCCTGTCCTGCCTGCCTTTGAACACTGCCAGGGATGGGGCGGCCACAGCTTCTCTGGGCAACCTGTGCCAGGACCTCATTGCCATTGTCTTTATGGGAGCTTTTATCTGCAGAACTTGTCTCTAAGCTATTTGTCTAAAGTAGCATATTGATAATGATGCACACCTATGCTTTTATACAGTTGTGTAAGTCTAATCATTAATGATCCAAAAGACTTGTATACATAAGACTATCTTTACACAATAAGATGTCAGAAGGTGTGGGGAGCACCTCTGAAGGCAGCACATCAGAGCTATTTCCCAGTAGGGAGTCTGGCCAGGATCCTTAGGTTACTTTCCCCATCTCCTATACTCACTGTGAGAGTGTCAGCTCTGAAGGATGCGTGTGCAGATAGGACATAGGGTCGTTGTTCAGTCTGAATAGTTCAGTTTTTCAAATGGAAAATATTTCGTGTGCCACTATGAGCCAGATACTGCAGAGTTACAGAGCCTTGCTCTTTAAAGCTGTCATGAAGTAAACACATGTATGAGGTTATAAAAGCGGGGTTTGTATAAACTCTCCTCTTTCAGCAAACATTTCACTTCCTATAATTGTGTGTGTTTTTGTTTGAACTTATCAAATATGTGATTGTTCTCCTTCTCCTTCTGGGAGATAAGGAATCCATGCTCCGGATATGCAGAATGATGATGTTGTAATCGCTCTTCAAAAGGAGATCCACAGTAAACAAATTTTGTGAGCCTGTTGCCTCCGCAACTTCTTTCAGTGAGCTACAGCACTTCCAGAAAACAGCTGGGACTGTGAGGTGAGGGGAAATTCAGCTTAAGCACAAGTAGATACTTTTCCTTTCTTCAGTCCCACAGAAGACCAAAATTTATAGGTCAGTGTAAGATCAACTCAAAAATACTTTTATTAAATCTTTTGTCTAAGCAGCAACGTATTTTGCCTCAGAATAGGTTGGCTCTTTTGCCAGCCGTGCTATAAGCCATTAAGACTGGGAAACACAATTACATCTTTAAGGAAAAGCACCAGATAATGCCATATAAAAACAAAAGGGTTTAGTGCAAAAGGTACATAAGACTTTTATTGGTGGAATTATACCTGCAAAAATCACAAATCTTGGACATACGAGTGGAACAGGACAGGGCTAGTGTTGCTCCTTACTCTGCCAAGGTTTTGACTCCTCTGATGCAGCATGTTTGGTAAGCATGAGGTCAAACATGGTGAATAGGCTCCTAAGGTACCCCTATTCTCTCATATGAGCAGTATAGCAGGTGCCAATTTTCGTCCAGTGTGGCGTGCCCGATTCACTTCAGTATTGTGCATGCAGCTAGATTTGTGTTAGTCTGCAAGAGATTCCTGCTCATGGCTGCTTAATACTGAAGGAGTTGAAAAGAGCAAAGCTCAAAAACTGTGCATGGTTCAAAGTGTGGCCATAAAACTGTGAGTAGCTAGAGCAAGTACACATGGCAGCACCTGGGAAACATGGCAGTAGAGTAACAGCCTTCTATATTGTCAGGATGCTTTACTGAGAAGATGAATAATAAAACAGCCTCTCAAAGGAACTTCATATGTTCTCTGTTTTCTTGTCTTCCTCCTGAGAAGTGCTGGTGCCATTGAACATATTTATATTTCAAGTAAGATCTAACCTAGCAAAGTGTTTAAGCAAAGCTACACATAGCCCTAGAGTTAAGCATATACATCTGTATTTTGCATATGGATTACTTTGCACTTTATTACTTATGCTGTACCCTTGGTTACAAGTCTTACCTATGTCTAAAACCTGTCAGCTAATATGAACAAGACCTTGAAAGGTCTCATATTCTGAGTGACTATCACTGCCCCAGCACTCAGATCAAACCAGTCCGTCCAAAAAATGTAAATCCAAGTTGATTTTTCTTGCTTTGAAAACAAAGGACCAATTGTTGAAAATGTCTATTATCTAAGCGGTTTTGCAGAACATACATGGATTCATGTCACTCAGCATAGTGTATCCTTTGATTGGTTTGCTTTAAATATTTTTTTATGTAGGTGATTTTTTTCTTCCCTGTGCTAAGAAAGGTAGTTTTGTCTTTCATCACTTTTTTTCCAAAGAATAAAATATTTGTCTTTACAAAGTTTGCATTGAATGATAATCTGTAGCCTATTACTGTTAATGCATTGGCAGGGTACTGGGTGACTACAATAGTGAAATACAAGCCTTGTCTCAGTGGAATCTGGGTTTTCTCTCTTTACATTGGTTCAGTTACCTAAAGATCAACAAAGATGAGTTTCATAAATACTTTCAAAATGAGATCAACACCTGAGCACCCTCATCAAATTTGCCTTCGAAGTGTCTGGCCCATCAAAATCTTGCCAAAATCAGTGGGAGATGAAGGGTCTCAGCAACTTAAAAATCAGGCTATTGCTTTTTAAGTGCTTAAAGATGAATTAATGAGGCTAAATATAAACACCTAGATTGAAAATGATGGGGTTTATTTTCTTTGAGCCAAACTTTCATGTTATCATGTTATTTCTCTTATCACATCCCTGATGAGGCTGTGGGATTTACAGCTGCTATTGTGCCACAAGCATATGAATATTATAATCTCTTTTTTCTATGAACACTGAAGTTTTGTAATGTTTGATAGGTTGCTGAGGCTCTCCCAAACACAAAAAGTCCATGAAAGTTCCATTATTAATATTTCTCTTTCCAAAGATACTTCTAGACACAGAATGCCTTCAAGTAAGTGCATTTTCCACTTGAATCTCCTTGTATGAAGGAGCATACAGGTACAAATACCCATTCATGAAGAAATTCCATTGTACATGTACAACCTCAGCTGTTGCATTTAAAATTTTCCTGAGAATCACTTTGTGTCTTGTTCTCAATTTCTTCAAACAGTTCATGTCTGTTTTTGCCAAATGAGCTCGGACAGACATTTTGTTCAATGTGATGGTCTTGTCCTGCTTGTATCTCATTCTTAAGAAACAGTCAGTTGAAAGAATGCAAGTAAACTTTGCACAGTGACACAGGTTCAGTTCCAGGGATCCAACATGACAATATTTGTGACACTCTTTCACACTGATGCCCATATTTTTTGCTATTCTCTAACGTGCTCAAAGAAGTTTCTGGATGCTTCCACCTATTAAAAGAAAGCTACATGTGTACATATTATACAAAAGTACAGCCAGAAATAACTGTGTGGCAGCTTGAAATCCATGATCTGATTACAGCACCTGGTTAGACCTGCTGCAGCCATATTCCCACATGTATTGGTTACATGCCAGAACATTCTGTGAATTCTGCCATCTTCACAGTCATTTAACTAAGTGAAAGTATTTATTTATACCCTTGAGAAATAGGGTTCAGTTTGTTTAAGACTTAACCAAGTGCTGCAGTAGCAAGGATGGACAGTACATCGTTAAGCACAGAAACCGCAATCACCAGAAAGACCTTCTGTTTTATTTCCTAACCCAAGCCACAGGAATTCTTTCCTCCTTTTCTTTCTATTCATGGAGGTACCATACCAGGAGGGTGAGTTCTCTCCAGCTAAGGAAATGAACCTGCAGGGAACAGAACTAAATGCAAGTTAGCAGGTTTCTGATTTTTGGCTGTTTTCAATGAGCTTCAGATGTGAGGTTGTGTTCTATGTAAATTAAATATGACCCCTCAGTACCAGAAGATAAGTCCACTTGGGCCACTTAAGAACAAAAACAAGGGTAAAAAAATGTGCTGAGGGTCCATGCTACAGCACCAGATTAAGGTACCTATTTATGTGAGAAATTAATAGCAATAATAATAATAAATTTGCAAGCTTCACTGTCTACCATCTGTTACTTGAAATTAGAAGAAACAAAGATTTTAGTTCAATGGTTTCCCTCTTTCACAGTGCTAGCTTGGAGCTGCCTTTTGCTACTCAAGTTTATTGCTTTCTTGGACCTTAAATTGGTTTCTTCTGAGTGAATCAAATATTGTACTGACCTTAGTGTCACTTGAATTAATGTATTCTTGTTTCACTCTTTATTTTTCTCTTGGAGCCATTTCTAGCTTAAATTGCCTTGTATTTCAGGGCTTGACGACAAGGTCACAGTCATGCAAAGAATTAGAAGTATGGGACGTTTCAAGTTTGCTTTCAGTATTTCAAGAGAGACAAGTTTGAACACAGTTATTCCTGAGCTTATAAAATAAAATAACTCTATCAGTGCTAACAGTCTTTATCATTAAATAAAGCCACTTGCTCAGTGATGTATTCTTCGGCAAAAGTGAAGGGAGTGACAAGCCAAGCCATATGAAGAGCAGCTGGGGCTGGGGAACTCCTCAGCCACAGTAATTCTGCTGCTTATTTTAATTTTCTTTCTTCTGATGAATGTTGCTTTCCCTTTGCAGAGACCACAGCCCTCCTGAGCCCTATTGCATGGCCACATAGGCTGCATACTTAATAACAGGTCTGTTAGTTCCTCGCGAGTGATACATTGCAACAACCCAGTGCACAGTTTTGCTGGTTAGAATTATGGTTCTCCTGGCATGGTTCAGAACTATCAGTACAAAAGCAAAATATTAGTGTCTAGCATCCAGAAATACTCTTCAGGGGGAACAAGCATCAGTATTAAATATCACTTGCTATGAAAATAACCGATGGACTGCATTTTCCTGGTTATGTGGCTCTGCCAATTTTCCTGCAAGACAAAGGCTAAATGCATTATTCTAGCACAAGCTGAGATTTTCTAACAAGTAGACTCTGGTATTTTGTAGAAGTCTTTTAATCCTGTAGTAGTACTCTGTGCACTCTCTGCTTTTTCAAAGTGCATTGTTATTTCTTGCCTTCTTTGGAGCAATATCAAGGTTCTCTGACGTTATGGAGAAATATTTGCCTGCATGAACTCTCAGTCACTTGTGTATATCCCAAGTAATCAAGAAAGTATGGAAACTGGGAGCAGGAAAGGGTGTATAACACAGGGTGACCATGATGGGGGATAAATTAGCAGAGTCACTTGCTATGGTGGAGATCAGAGTTCTAAACAGACAATGAGCAATCTGCAGATAAGTTAGAGACAAGAACAGTAGAAAGTAAGGGCAGACTTTTCAAGAGTGGCCAGCTTCCTCAGACCACAAAAAATCTCGAAGTTTGGGATTTTGGCAGCGGTGAATGAAGTCCTCTTCCACAATTTTCATCAGCAGATGCAACAAGGTGGGAACTTCAGAAGGAAACTTCATTTCTGGATACTTTGTATTTCACTGATGTAAGGTGCAAAGAGAAACTGAGCTTCACAACTCACATTTTAACTAAGATTATCTTCCTTAAAAATTACTTCTATTAATATTTGGTATAAATCAATTATGTGATGTCAGGCTTCCTGATCATGAAACTTCCAAAAAGCACTGTGTACAGCCTCAGGAATGCAGAAATGTACTACAGTACTGAGGCAGGTGCTATCATTCCACAGGTCTCTCATAGCTTTTTCACCTATCATACAATCTTTCTTTTCACCTATCATACAATCTTTCTGCAAAAGAAATTGATAAAATGAGTAGAAACAGCTGAGGGAAAAAAAAAACCCAACACATATAAACTGAAGAATAGAAGTTTTTGCTTTTTTGTGTTTTCTGTGTGTATTTGGTTTGTATTTGTCCACTATTTGTTCAGGCCTCTCTCTTGTCTCTTGGAAGATAATTTGCTTTTATCTGCTGTCTTGGTTTTCTGATGCTCCTTATGGAGACAGTTTCATGTGCTGGATACTTTTTATATTAGCTGAGATGCCTGAATTCACTCCCTGCTCTCGAATTCCACCACTTAAAAATTACAAACTTCGTTTCCTGTGTTTTCCTAAAGCTGCTGTTTCCCCAGCAGCTGGTATGAAGAATCAACCCACCTCCAGTTTGATTCCTAACCTATTGCCCTGAGCGTTACCCTTTGTTCTTTCACCTAACATAAACATACAGACTCCAATGATTTGCTTCAAATTGTAACTCCTAAGTGGTTTTCCCTCTTAGAATATGCACATCTTTAAGAGGCTTTTAAAGTAGAATGTTACATGGAAAATTTGAAGTGAAGATGCACCCACTTTTATATTAATGATTTCCTTATTAGGTGCTTGGAAACATTATGAAATGGTTTGAAAAATTACCATTTGCATGAGGCAATAGAAAATTATTTGCATCAGCTGTTCTGAACAGAAAATGCTGTAATGCTGACCATTCTCTATACCTTAGGATAATTGGCTATATCTGTGCTCATTTTAAGTTGGGTATTTTCCTCTGATTAGGTCAGAAGGAAGCTGGAGGAAATTTCTCCCTTTAAATGTCCTGTTCTTGAAGGAGTTGGGTGGGTCCAACATCTACCCATCTAAGCTGTGGAGAAAAACTCTCTGATGTAATTTGCAGCAAAATCTGAGCTTCATCTAAAAGCGGTGGCTCATCAAACTTGTGAGAGTGGTTTTCAGGAAAGTCTGATGTTGCAATGTATATTACATCAGTATTGCAGATCTAGTGCATTTGGTATTGCTGTGGCTTGAAATCGCTGACTTGTAATTTTTCTTCTGGATCAACTGAGTCAGCAGGTTGAGTGTATTTGGAGTTGTTTTATTTCCACATCAATTCTGCTTTCAAGTGGTTGCAATGAAAATACATCACAACATTTCCTGCATTCTTTAGAAAAGTCATTGTTTTTAATTTTACTTTTTACTTTGTGCACAGCTGCGACCCCTGGAAAAAGAGAAATTCTCTTTATTCATATTTGACAAGCATTCAAGCCTAAATGTTAACAAACACTAGGGCAGTACATGACTGCACTAAATATGATAAACAGAAGTAGTGAGAGCCTTCCTATCTGTTCTTCTTGGATGAGGGATTTTGCATGGGATCAACATCCTGCAACTGAGAGACACCTGGTCTTGCTTCTTCTTCTTTCAGACCTGAGCTGTTATCACATGCTGTTACTTAAAGCCAGAGAAGAGGGCTTGCGTTTTGCCCTACTCAGTTATTTGTAACATTAGGGTTGAGGATTAATGAAAAAGGACCAAAAGAACATGAGGAATTATGCACTGCTGACAGAGCTGCTCTCTTCATTGAGGCACTTGCAGATTCAAGCTGGTTGCATGCCCTGGCCATGTCATCAGGTTACTGGGGCCTAGTACCACCTTTCCTCTTAGACAGCAGGAGCCACAGCAGTGTGCAGCATACACTTGATGTGTGGTCTAGGCATAGCCTGGAGTGTCTTGGATTGCTAGAGCATATGAACATTTGTATTTGGGGTATAGAACTGAAGCCTGGAGGAATAACCACAGCTAGGAAAGAATGGACTGCAAGAGAGTGCTTGCAGATAATGGGATGTTTTGCAAGACCTAAGAAAATGTAAAGGAATGACGTATAACATTAGAAGAGTTACAGCAAAGAGAATAGGCTGCACTTACGAAAATCACTACTGTTGAAGACAAAGCGTGGCAGCTGTGTAGGAGGAGAAGGAATCACACTGAACACAGACTAGGAGCAGAGGAGAACAGAGAAACAACTAATTGCAGAGAAACACAGTAGAGAATAGTCTGCCCGTAGAATCATATAATAGTTAGGGTTGGAAAGGACCTTAAGATCATCTAGTTCCAACCTCCCTGCCATGGGCAGAGATGCCTCACACTAGACTATGTTGCCCAAGGCTGTGTACAACCTGGCCTTGAGCACTGACAGGGGTGGAGCGTTTACCACTTCTTTGAGCAATCTGTTCCATCACCTCACCACCTGAACCTAGGACACCCTCACAGTAAGGAACTTTTTCCTTATATCTAGCCTCAACTTCCACTGTTCAAGTTTAAACCCATCACCCCTTGTCCTATCATTATGCTCACTGACAAAGAGTCCCTCTCCAGCATCCTTGTAGGTCCCTTTCAAATACTGGAAGCTGCTCTGAGGTCTCTGCACGGCTTCTCTTCTCCAGGCTGAACAGCCCCAATTTTCTCAGGCTGTCTTCATATGGGAGGTGCTCCAGCCCCTGATCATCCTTGTAGTGTCCTCTGGGCTTGCTCCAGCAGCTCCATATCCTTCTTATGTTGAGGACACGAGAACTGCACACAATACTCCAAGTGAGGTCTCAAGAGAGCAGAGAAGAGGGGCAGGATCACCTCCTTTGACCTGCTGGTCACACTTTTTTAATATATCACTGATCACTGAAGCATTTTTAAGCAATTCTCTTGGTCTTGGTGTAAAGTATCTGTGCAAAGTAAGTATGCAAACAATACTTGCTGGGTTTTTTTTTGTGAAAATAACAAAACATGCAAGTCTGGTGGACATCATAAAAATATTAGAGACTATTATTCAAGAGTAATTGCAGCTTCAGAGATGAAATTAATAAGGACAACTGTATATACCAATGTGAGAGGAAAAAGACTGTACATTCACTTGGCAAAAGATGGGAACATATTTGTAAAGATGGTTTAAAAGCTTCTGGCATACAGCAGACATAGACTCAGAGCAAATATATTCCATACATCACTGGAGCATAACTTGCAGGTTGGCAAATGTCCTGCAGGCTTGAGTTGGGGTTTTAAATTTTATTTTCCTCTTCATATTACTTGTGACTATACAGCTGTCACCTCACTGCTTTCAAGCATTTCCTGCCTTGCGTGATTTCAGCCTGTGCTCTCTTTGCTTTGGGGCTACTAGCAGATCCCCATGTCTTACGGTTTTTAGTGAAAGCTGTGGTCCTTCTGTATAACAGACTCAAAGGCTGAGAGCGTGGTGAGTGAAGGATATTCAGACAGAAGATATAAGCAAATCTTCAGACTTTGCTTCCTTATATGAGTCTGAATTCTCATAGATCTAAAATCTGCCAATTATTTTCAATATTCTAGATGCAAAATGCTTGGCTTAACCTTGGTGGATATCACTAGAAAAAAAAACCAAACGATTATATATGCACCATTTTATGTATTATATGTAACTAGTGGATATCAGAGCTCTGTTGCAATGATTTTTGTCTTTGCTTCCCTAGAGTCAGCTTCCTTGTACATTCCTCTGAAACAGCTGGTGCTGGTATTTGCCCTCTGCAGAATGGTGACCTCGAGCTGCAATGCAGGCTGTGGAGACAGGGATGAGAGGTACTTGGAGAAGAGAGGGCTGGAGAGAGCTTATGGACCCAGAATGGTTTTCTGCCAATGTTTGGGTCAATCCACTTGCTGGAGTAAGAAAAGATCCACCAAGAGGTAGAGGAGGGACTGCCATACTCCCATTTGCTTGGTCATTTGTAACAATGACATTCATTTTCCCTCATTATTATCTTCTGTGTTTCTATGCAGAATATTAGATGAGGTTTGAGTTATAATTATGTGGGAAAAGAGCTATTGAAAATATTCCTTTTGTGGGTGCTAGGTGGCGCCGTGGATTAATGCTCAGGCCTTTTACCTGGGGGGTGTTCTGCGGCAAGCCCGGCTAGGTCAGGTAACAACTTGGCAATTAGTTTGTCCGTGGGAATCTAAGCCTCGATCAATGGAAGTGTTCAGATTCTTAAATCCTCCTGTGTACCCAGCCTTTCCTGGACATCAGCAAGGACTCATAGCTGGAACCATACCACTACAAAAGGGGCCATGGTACTCGGTGGCCACCAGTGTCTCCTGCAACAGGAGCCACTTGCTCACCCCATTGGTGGGCTCTAAAGTGGCAGGTGACTGAGATAATAGAAATTCAGCACGTTCATTAACATGCACAGGTGGAGAAAAGTACAGCTGCTGGTACTGCACCTGAGGTTAATCTCAGCTTATCAACCATGAAAGTCTCTTTAGATCGTTTACATTAAAAAAAAGCAAAAGTAAGAAACCAACAACCCATAACTTCTTTGGCAACACTGAGATGTATTTCTGGTTTTTCAGGCTGTTTCTGTGGTGGTGTTGTTAAAGGATACTTGCCTGGAATCATCCAAGCTTTCCGCTGAACTATTAAAAAAAAAAAGTAAAGCACAATAGAATAAACTGGAAAGCTCATCTCCGCACAAATGTCAGCACACTGGTGGGCATGGGATTTGTATTCAAAGTCTTGTTCTTTCTTTTGTGGGAAAGAAGAGCCTTACTTAAAAACAAATGGCTTATAAAACAATGCAAAGAGATGGGAAGATCACTTTATTGTGAAAAACTGAAAATTCAAAGAACACCATGTGAGAACTTATACAACGGTCAGCAATGGGAGCAGCCACAATTTGGAGGATGACCAGTGGGGACTGGGAACCATTTAAAATGGGTTAAATATCCTGTTCAAGCAGATACAGTGAATGTTGCTCTGTGGAAGGGTATGAAGCAAATTCAGAGATAACCAGCTTCAAACTCTTCATCATCATCATCACTGGCCACAGCTGTTAGGAGAAAGACAGCTGACTACCTGGCCATGCTTTGGGGAAGCTGAAATACTGTGATGCCATCACTAGCCTCAGGTGTGTAGATAGGCAATAGGCCTCCATATTCAGTTGAACTGGCAGGCATGGGGTGTACAGACCAGAGGTTTTCCTCTCTGAGTTCCATTTGTGATTAGAAGAATGCAAAGGGGATGAGGTAGGAGACCTAGGCACAGGCTGTGCCTTCGCAGACAGTCCTTTCCCACCCTTTCTCCTCAGCCCATTCTAATGCAGGCTCTGTGGCTCAGCAGCCAGTGGACAATGCTCTCATCTACTGAGTGCTGCCCTGACACAAACAACTGCCTTCAAGCTTCTAAATGGAAAAAAAAAGGGAAAAATAACTTTTCTTATATAAAGCATCTTGAGAAGAAGTTCCAGTGGTTTGTTCCAGCAGAAAAAGGTATGTCTCTTTACTCATGGTGTGAGGGGCAGTGCTGAGGGTACAGACACTTATTATGGGGCACATTCTTAAAGCTTTACTTCTTCTTTCTGTTTCCCCCCCCTACATTTGCTGTTTTATACTCTCTGGCAAGCAGCAGAGTTCCACCGATTCTGACTTGCATAGCCCATAGAGATACTAAGGAAATATTTTTCCTAGCAACAAGCGGCACATGAAAACACCAAGAAAGGCTTCCCATGCTCATATTTCACTTCAGCTTTTTCAGTCATCTGGTGCTGAGATAAGAGCTGTGTGGTGAAGCTTGCTACTAGTGGGTATTTCACATGGCAGTCTGGAAAAGGGGAACGTGTAAAAACTTTGTGCCTGTTGTTAGCGCAGGGGACTGAAATCACTGTGGTGTGGTGACCACCATGCCACCTGTGTCAGTGCTGCTAGGTTGCTCCCATGCTGAGGTACTCTCAAAGGGTTCCTAGCTCACTGAGGTGAATGGCATTGCCTTAAGATGGCGTCCATGTCCAGGCTCGGAAATGCAGTGGATAAACAAAATGGTGCTATCTGGGGCAGCTGCCCTGGGAGTGCTTTCTGAGGCACCTGTTCCTACAGACCCCAGCACAGGTGAGGCTCTTGGACATTGATCTAATGAAAACGCAACAGTTAATGAGAGCTGAAAGGCTGGGGGGATATGAGTTGGAGCCCTTGCTGCTGTGAGGTTGAATAGGTGGGAACTCTGTCACTGCTATTCTGAGGTAAATGGAGGAGAAATAATGGCAGCCTGTGCCCACAGGGCTCCCAAGGAGGATCCTGCTTGGAGTTAATGGGCAGGCGTATGTTACATGCCATGGTGAGGGGTCTGGGGAGCCCTGGTTGCAGCAGGTGCCCAGCACACAGGTACGTGCCATGGCCAGTTCTGTCTTTGAAACCTGAGGAGGAAAATGAGGATGGTGTTTTGTTCTAATATGGCAGTATTTTCTATTTTCTACCTGCTAGTGGGGCAGAGCTAAACAGTTACTGTTCGTTTAGCTAGAGTGCGGTTTTCTGGGATTGAATTATTAGTGACATGGGAACGATAGCTGGTACTTGTGTCTACTTGTGAGTAATTCCCCCTTTTTTTCTGTCCTTGCTCAGCCGTGCTGAAGTAGTGTTCACAGATGGTGAAAGGTTTTGTCAACACCAGCAAATCCTTACTTCTGCCTCTGCAAGGTCAGTCTTTGAAGGCAACATGTCTGAGACCACAGCTCTGCAACTGATGAGGAACACAAATTGTCAGGAAGCATTTAGGAGTTGCACAGTATTAGTGGATAGAGCAAAAGCATTCTTGTGGTAGAGCCAGTCTCTGAATTTAAGACCAGCCTTGCACCCATAGGGTGAATATTTTGTGAGTAACTTCAGTGGGGTTAGGATGAAGCCTAGGATGTTCCTACTCATCCCTTGATGGGTTACTTACAAGAACATCTGCAAAACATGTTTGTGTGTCATCAGTGTGTTACCTGGATTTGTCCTTTAGTATCTTAGAAGTATTTATTCTTTGGAAAAACTCAATACAACAACTGAAAAGCTTTTTCTGCAGGGGGACACATACTTCTGTAGTTGCTTAGAAATATTTCACATACAGACAAAAGCAGATTTGTAAAACTGGTTTGAAAGCTGAATGGTAGGCAGCTCAAGGAAGACATAGATGTCCCAAGATAAGAAACCATCCTGCAGGCTTAAACTGGAGGTCAAAATCTTACATTTTATGTGAATGAGTGTCTGTGTTATAGTATGATTCATGCAAACTCTGCTTAGTAGTTATGTGGTTTCTGTGTGTGGAGCTAGAGCTGTTTTGTTTGGGTTTTGTTGGTTTTTTTTTCAGTGAAACTGCAAATAGTCCCCAATTGCAGTGATTCAGCAAACTTTAGAAGAAAACTGAATTGTGAAGGATACAGTTTTAAAAATAGTCTTTTGGGGTTTTTTTAGCTGAACTTGAACTTTTAACGGGTTTCAGATTTCCCAGTCACTTGTTATAATTTATCCGGGAATTGTATTGCAGTGAACATCCTAAAGTGTAGGGACCAGACAGAAGACCTAAAGATTCTATTGTGTGAGGAAGGCCGTGTTTTCTGTTTTATCCTTCACTTTTGAAATTAAAACAATGTGAGGAAATGGTGTGTTGATAAGTGTGTTGTACACATCTTGTTCTATAGAATGAGAGAGAGACGGGGCAATTGCCTTCAATTAATTCACATATTGTACTATGAGGCTGGTAAGATCTGTACCCTGCTCCATACATTGCTTAATGACTTTTTATTATTTATTTTCCGAGCTGTTACTGAAAGATTCTAAATGTAAGTCAGAATACATACAAAAGCATGTATTTGTTTTGCTACAGAAGTGGAAACATCCCTCTCCTTGCAGCTAATAATAGAATTGACATTGTTAAACAATTAAATTGGAAAATATTAATAATAGGTACTTCATGCATATTAAACAAAACTTCAATAAGTGCTTTGTTTTATTGTTTAACTATATGTATGAGTCATAAGGAAAGTGTTAATGTTCAGGATCGGATATGAATCATGTATTTGTGAACAGTCTTCCAAAGCCAGCACTGGAACCCCAAACACATTTATTCTTTGTAGTCTGTAAGTTCTGTGCTTGGAAACTGAAAGTGTAATCAAAGTGAGAGTTTATTTATTAACTAGCAGATACGGTGCATCTTATTTACACAGATTGATAATGGGAGGTGAAAAATAAGGAAAGAAGCTGGTAATGCATGGAGCTCTGTGTCCCTGGGGTACAAATCACAAAAAGAACCCGAGCAGCAGTAGCACTAGCCATTAAATGCTGCATTCTGTGATTTTTAAAGTCAATCCCATATTCATGAAGAAAATCCATATGGCACCTTGTTTGTGAGAAGAGGTGCCCCATTCTCTTAAAAGCTGACTTGAAACGTTTGTCGTTTTGACTGCTTTAGCATTAGGGTGAGAGAATTCACTTCAAGGTAACAAACAAAACAAGTGAAATGCACAGGAGTAACTTGGGTGTTGTTATATATTGTATTGATTTGCATTACAGATAAAAAAAAATAATTATTGAATGACAAGCTGTTTTTGGTGGCTGTACTTGGGCATGCTCAGGAAATCGGGTTCTTTGTAGAAAGTACTCTCACCTTACTCTCATGGTAATTATTTGCAGTCATTGGTAATAAGCGGGTTCTTAATTGCCTCTTCTCTGGAAAGGTAGAAGGTGAAAGGAAGGCTCGAGTTGTCTGTCCTGAAGGAGGGACAGAGGTAGCTCATTCCCAGTATCATTGGCTAAGAAGAGTTTCTGAGTGCTAGCTGTGGTTTAGAGAAGACCTCTGGACACCTAGTTCAGCCTCTCATATTGCCTGACCTTGAAAAAAAATTGTTTGTTTTCCCAACTGTGAAATGGATCCTGAAAAGCATTTGGTCAAGCTGCCTAGAATCCAATACACAGTCCTGCCTTTATTCAGGTAATTGCTATTGAATTTTAGTAATGCTGGGAATGTAAGATTTATGGAACTGCTTTGGGATATGATTGTTTATCTAGCTCTGTGTTGGCATTCTCAGAAATTAAAAGTATACTTTTAGCAATAACAGAAGTTTTTGTGTTTCTATGTATCTGAGTCTAATATAGAGTTACCATTCTAATCTTGCAAGATCATAAAAGTCTGAGTATTAACAATAATATTAAAAAGGAATGAAAAGTAATTTAAATAATTTGGAAAGGCTTTGATTGACCCACATCTGAAGGGAGAATTCCTGGCCCTATGCTGCTACTACTGAACCTCACAGATAAGAAATTACTTATATTTGCAAAGTGTGTCCATACACAAACTGTTCTTGAGAGCTTGAAGAACTGGTTTTGCCATGCACTGAAATATGATTTGTGCTCTCAGATGACAGGATGCTTGGTGTCACAGTTGGCACAATCCCGGGCTTGTCTGGAGGTTACTGCAGTCACCTTCATGTTGCCCTGTGGCATGGGATTTGTTTTTGGAGTTTTGTGGAGAGAAGTGTGAGTTGTTTTAACTTTTGATTTTTAAAGGACTTACTGGTTAGTGGGCTAATCAAAGAGAGTTAATTGAAGGAGATTTTGGTAGTGGGTGACCAAGCAGAAACCCATCTATAGTAGGAATCAGTAGCGATTTTACATGTAAATTTCATTTCCAATAAATTTCCTAGTCTGTCCAGCTCTTTAGATAGGCATTTTTCTTTCTAATGTGTTAACATCCACATGTTTAAAGCCAGGCAGGTGCACAGGGCTTACAATAACAGAAACAGATATATAAAGAAAAAAGGCGGTTCAATTTGCTCTTTCAGTCTGTATTAATGTCCTGATTAAACAGCTCTTTTGAGTGGAGCCAGACCTGGCCACCACTGCTACTTTCTTCTGTTGCAGAAACATAAATTGAGTTTTGATGAGGAATGATTCCTCCCTCAGCCTGTGTTGATTTCTTTGTGTTTCTAAGTGGCATGACCCATCTGCTTTTTTTAAGCGGAAGGAGGGAACTTCTGGTTTTGAAATAAAAGCAAATAAAACCTTTGCATATTGCGGAGTTTGGCATTTTTAATTTTATGATGCCCTATAGGTCTCATCTTCCTTGTGCAATTTCAGTTACTGTACATATGCGGCCATACAAACCAATGGCCTGGCGTTTGAAGAGCACTCACATTGCAGCCTAGTGTGAGCTCAGACATCTTTCTTGCATTTATATCTAGTGTGAGAACTACACCAAATAAAAGAGACATCCCTGCAGTGCATGGCTGTTTGAGTTCCTCTTAATGCCTCTCCTTGTTACAGATGGTGAAGCATGCCTAGAAATACAGATGGAGCTAAATTGGTCCGGTGTCCTAATAGGACAGCTTTGATTTGTGTATTATAGACTGTCTCTTTCAGAAAACATTTTACTCTGCAGGAAGAGATGTACAATAGGGGAAGATGACGCATCCACAAAAAGTTGTGGTGCTCCCTATCAAACTGGTATTGTGGGGCTAAAGACAGACCAGGATGGAGACTTTTCTACAGCTCTTTTGCTCCATGAGGAGTCTTCCTCAACAGTGGGAGGTTTTCAGTCAGCCTCTAGACAGTGACAACATTAAGAAATATGATTAGGATGAGAGATGGTTGTATGTTTTTATTCCCTTCACCTCTCCAGTGCCCATTTTGCTAGCAACAACAGAAAAACCTAACTGGAATTCAGCCCAAGTATTTTAAACACTGGAATTAGCACAATGGGTTCACATTTCCATAGTTCCTTGCAGTTGATACCTTTCACTGAGCTATTGATAATCACTGGGTTTTGTTTGCTTCTTCCACTTCAGCAGCTTTGTGGTTTAGTTGCTGTTTGTATGGTATTATTAATACATATACCACTAGCCTGTCATTGTGGACAATTATTTCGTATTCCTGTACTCCTTTACAGCTTGCTTGTCAATTTTTATGTGGGTGAATGTACTATGCTGAACTGCAGAGAACGGTTCTGGTACTAGGAGATGGCTCACGGAAACTTAAAGGCTTGCAATAGTTTATAAAGGCAGGTGTAAGAGATAAGTGTCATATTTACTGGTATATGAGATTCTAGTGAGTGCCATAAAATCTGACCTAGGGCATCAGAACAGAAAGTGAGTTATTTTGTATTTATTTTATTTAAGCTTGTTACACTTAGCACTGTAATATTTTGAAGTATGCTGCCTGCCTTCTGCTTTTATTGTCTTCAGACTTGCCCAGTCATAACGTTCTTTCAATTGAAACTAGAAGCACAAAATGCTGATTACTTTAAGTAGGCATTGGGAAAAAAAAAGTACGAGTGTTTTGAAAACAGTTTAAAATACATTTGGATACAACTAGCACTGAAACATCTCTGGGTAAGGTTTATGATAAATTAAGAGATTCTAAACCTTTCCCTGTTAGGGGGTTGAGTTCCAAACTGGAGAACTGGAAATATCTGACAGTTGTTCTTCTTAGAGCTGGGGAATCTGATATGCTCACAAAAACCTTAGGTAGTCAAAATCAGGACAACTTTGACTAAAATTAAGGCCTGCATTAGGGCATTTTAATAATAAATCCAGTTTCTGAATGGAAATTCTGTCTGTGTGTTCCCAAAATTGAAAGGGATTTTTAACAAATACTCTGGTTTTGGCTCATTTCTTTTAGAAAGGACCCCTTACAAGATGTGTTGTCTTTAGGTCCTCTCTGAATGCACTGATAAATGTTTACAGCCCATGCTTCTTCATACTGGTAGTTGCAAATGCAATGGCAGGAGTTTTACTCTGCAAATACTATGTGTCCAGTCCCTCCTTCTGCAGGCTGGGTGGGTGTTGTCATGATTCTTCAGAAATTCTTGGCACCTGTACATTTGAAAGGAACAGAGCAGCTGCCTCTACTTTCGTGGCTGTTCCATTCAGGTTACTTCCTCATTATACCAAGTGCTGGCTCAAACCTCCCATTGTGCTAAACAGAACATGTAATAATCCATTTAAAATATAACACATTTATCACTTGGCTCAGATCAAAGGTGCACGGCTTCAAAGGCTTGAATTAAATTGTGATGATGTACAACACTGTCTTTATCTATATGGGTTACAGACTCATGGTTGGGTGGTTTGGTTTGTTTTTTAAAAGCTTATTGAGTTAAATATTGCAAAACTCTTGTAAGATGTTTCCCGTTGTTGCTGTTGATCAGTGTTAAAATAAATCCAGATTTTCCTATTCAATTCTTTCCTTTTCTTCTAGCTAGAACACACTGTATATAAATTGTTCTGTTTAGCGATGTCATGGTATTAATCTTTCCTTGGTGTCTCAGTCTTCCATCTCCCTTGTTTGCTGTCCAAGTTCTCATAGCTTCCTTTCTCTGGCTTTACTAGTGCTGCTGTTTGTAAACCTTTTAGGAAGGTGCCACAGATGAGAAATATGTGTATTTTTATGTCAATTTTGGATGTAGAATTCAGCCACACTTAAAAATTTATAAGTAATGTTGGTAACTGGATATCTGGATAATTGGATAGGATAACAGGAGCATTACCTTGAACTATAGCTTCCTCAAGGATCTGGGCTGAAATTAAACCCACTTTAATGGTTTGCAAGGCTTTGATCAGTGATTTTTAGAGGTGGTTAAGAAGAGCGTGAGCTGGACCAACATCCCATAACACTTAAAGAGTAACAAAACTCTGAATAGAACCTGTTTTTCATGATTTATGATTATTTGATTTTTGTATAGCTGTTTAAATGCAACTAAAACCACTTTGTTCAGGAAAGCAGACATAATGTATCATAATACGTCTTTATAAATTGTCTATGAATTATATTTAGAGAGATTAATGGTAAGGTAATTTAACTTGGGAAAAGGTAGATTGGCAGATAATATTGAAATGCTAGATAAAAGTAAGAAAAAAGAAGTGTAAGGTGTGAAAAAGTCTTGGGCTGCAGTTAAAACAAGTTAAGTGCTAAACCATAAAGTAAAAATGTAAGTAAGAGAAGTTAGGGTTGTGAAGTAAAGGGAGTAAAGCTGTGTGTAGCCAAACTTAGCCACAGTGTAGCTTCTCTGAAGCCTGTGGAGTGGCCTGCAAGTGAGGCAGGTGTAGCTTTTATTTTATAACAGAAATGTTAGAATAGCAGAAGAATTGGTTGCAGAGAGATTCAAGGCAAAACCCTTTGCTATAAATGACCCTACTTAACTGAAAATGCTGAACAATTAAGTCATTTGTGGCATTTTGAGCCAGGCAAGCATGTGTGGCCACAGAGAATGGTTCTGGGACAAGGTGGAGATGTTTCTAGAAAGTAAAGTTCTCATGACTTCACCTCTATAGTCTGATAAAAATTTATAATATTTTTTATGTTTTTTATGGTCTGCAGTATAGAAATAGAGGGGAGGATAAAGTGAGGATGGAAATATACATTTCTGTAAATAAAATGACATTTTTCTACTTGATTGCATACTTTTTCTTCATGTCAGTGAAACTCATGAATACAAAGGGACAAGCACTTTCTTTTAATCTTCTTTCCTTATTAGTAGCCAGAACCATATGTTCTACTTGTCCATGATCAATAAACTACCATTTGATCCAGATTCCTTGTAAAGTGACATATTCATTTCTGTCTTTTGCATAAAAACTTAGAAGTCCAGTAGAGTAAGCTGGCATGACCAACCAGTCAAGTGAACAATGGTGCTTAATTCAGTGGAAATGCTCACATGCCTTTTTTTTTTGTCAGATCAGACACATGAGATGATAAACTGTGTTTTATTGCAGTATGCCCTATGCTTTGGCCAAAAGTGATGTGGTATTCAGAAATCTGGAAAGCAGACACTGCATAAGTAATTCACTATTTTAATATAAAAGGGGGAACCAAATTTATTATTGTTTTCCTTACAACACATTTAAATTTGATAGGAAGGTCTTTAAAAGTACAAAAATGCGAGCCAACTACCTACAGAGAACTTTTTTCTTTTCCTCCTCAGTCTTTTCATTCAATGCAGCCAAGTCATCTCTTCTAGTAAACTGCTGAGTCGACATATTTAAAACCACAACAACTGTTTCTTATTTCTATGTAGTTAACTGATAAGGACCTGTTTAAGGGTTACACCCTTCCATATTTACACTGTTAAGGCAAACATGGTTATAGGTACAATTACATTTAAAATTCGCTGTGTATTATATGGTATCACGGTATTCTATTGGCACATTTAATTTGTGTGTGTATGCAAATGTAGTGCTGGAAGCTGGAGAGTTGCATTCACAATGAGGGATATGGCATGCTGCTGCCAAGCAACTTCCTTGCAGAACCTTCTCTCAGCCTTTCAGCTGACCTAATCCTTGATGCTCCTAGAAATAGGCAAGTCCTTCAGTCCGCTTTGCTATTTCAAATTCTGGCCGCAGCAACAAGTTGCTGTTTATTGAAATTAAGAGAGAAATCATACCAGAAGTGGCACTCTGAGCCATAAGAAACAACTTTTTTTCCCCCCCTTTATGTAACAGTGTCCCCTTTATCTCTCTGTGAGAATGTAGATGATTCTTGGATGGCTGTAGAGGAACAGTGAGGGGTGCTGAAAGTTCTAGGTACAGTATGAGGTCTGTGCAGTCACAGTGGAGTTCTGCTAAAGTAACAAGCAGGAGCAACTCTAAAGTTTATAAAAATTAGTCTGTAAGTGTACACAATGGAATGAAAATGGTGTTTCTTCCAATAGTTTATAAAACATTCTGCAGAGTTCAGTGGGTTTTTGGGTAGAACCATCAGCACAAATACATTTGGAGTAAGGTGATTTTTCTTAGATCAAAACTATAAACCATAATTCATTGACATATGAAGGGGTCTTTGAAAGCTCTATTTGGAATCCTAAAATTTCCATGTCAAAGATGAAATATAGTTAGAAACTATATGTAACTATAGAAATATAGTTAGAAATGTTTGGGTTTTTTTTTTTTCCAATGGATAAAAGACAGCAGGAGACCTGAATTCCAGTTTTCTGTCTTCTCATATTTTTTTTGTCTGATTTCTTCTATCTTCTTACCATTAAGGTAAGTTAGACTAGAAATTATGAAGATGTTCTTCCCTATGAGGGTGCTGAGGTGCTGGCACAGGTTGCCCAGAGAAGCTGTGGCTGCCCCATCCCTGGCAGTGTTCAAGACTAGGTTGAACAGGGCTTGGAGCAACCTGGTCTAGTGGAAGGTGTCCTTGCCTGTGGTAGGAGGTTGGAACTGGATGAGCTTTAAGGTCCCTTCCAACCCAAACCAGTCTGTGATTCTATAAAATATTGCAGCAAATAAACTCATTTATAAAATATACCCATGTCATTGGTTCTGCAGTTTCTCTTCCTCTGGTTTTAAAACTAAATGTTAATCAGTGCAAATGAATTTTATGAGACATGATCTTGCAATGTACCTTAAGAACAATCTGAAGAAACCTATAAAATGGAAGCTTCTCAATCCAGATGTGCAAAATCCCACATAATGTCTAGACTCAGACTAGGCTTGGCCAAGACACATGGGCTGGATTCAGTCCTGTCATGACTGAGGTCTTTGGGTGCTGGTGCCAAACATGATTTTGGATGATAGCATGTGTTGTATTCAAAGCTGATGTGTGAGGGACATTCAGGTACCAGCAGTAAGGTGACAGCTGAGGTAAAGGTTTCCAAGATTCCCTGTCTGGTCTCATAAATTTGCTCAAGGTCTGCTTGCAGTATGTGTCTCTTTCCTGTGCATGACTACCTTCTTTCCACTAGATTTCACAGGTAGCTGTTTACTCTGATAACCTCCATGCTTTTGAAAATCTCCCCCAACAACATTTACCTGATGTATGATCCATTCCAAGAGCACAGCTTGACTGTCTTCAGGATTTTGAAAATCTTGGATTCTAGAAAAAGCTAGTAGTTATCATTTATTTTATTGTTAGGTCATTTGCTTGGGCAAAGAGCTGTATGGTTTTGTGTTGCCTGTGGTTTCTGTTTAGAGTAGAAACCTTAGGCTGATTTTTTTAGTATGTCTCCGTAAAAGTTCAGATGTTTCACAGGAAAGAATAAAATTACATTTGGTTACCCATGTGAAAAATACTCTGATCATCATCTCTTGGTTCGTTAAGTTTGCTAATGTTTGAAACTTGGATTGAATTTAGTAACTAAAATTTGGTAATATTGTGGATTTCCTATGAAGGATTTTTTATTTATTTTCTTTCCCCCCCTCTCATTCCTATGAGTAGAACATGTTATTAAGTCTTGGGCAAAAAAACTCCAAGTTATACTTTGGATGTGGTTATTAGAGATTTGTGATACTGCCATTAGTTCATTCCTTGAAGTATGGAAAATGTACTTGGACTCAAGTCCAGAGCTGAATGGGATCTTCCTAGATGTAATTGCAATCCTGGATTGCTGTGTTCCATGTTAAATATGGCGAAGTGTCCGGAGACGTTTTATTTTCTTTTCTTTGTTCTTAAAGAGTTGTTCCTGCACAATATAAAGGAACAAACTGACTGGACTACAAATGGGACATAGAGACTGGGAATACAAATCCAAACTAGAATCTGAATGCTAGTTTAATGGTTTAGAGTTGCAACTAAGAAAAACGAGTAATGTTTAGTGGCAGTGTGTTGAAGGCTAAAACAATTTTGGCAAGAACAATACTATGAGAAACCAATAGGATAGATGATAAGAAAGGTCTGGGGAAGGATTTGGGCTTGAAAGAGTAGAAGGATTGCAATAAGGAGCCTGGTATCTGGGAACACTTGGATACAAAGGTGAAAGAGGATCTAGAAAATGGCACAAAAGGAAACAAGAAATGGTATTGTGACTGCAAAAAGAATTGGAATTTTACCAGGGTGAGGCTTGTGTGTTCCTAACCAAAAAGAATGGGACATGGGTACGGAAGAGAGGCAGAATGGGAACTGGGGTACAATGCCATTAGATGTGCTGATAATTTTTGCATTGAGCAATGCTCATCAGTTATTCATTAGATCAAGGAGCATCAAGGTTTTGTTTCCATGTCCTTAGTTAAGACTGGGTGCAGTTCTGCAGCAGGATCAAACCCAGCTTCCCACAAGCAGCAGCAGAAGATTGAGGCAGGGACAGCCGTATTGCTACTGGAACTGTGCTCATCTTTTTGTAACCAGAAGCCTCCCATTCAGCTGCAAATCTCATCTCTTCAGAAACTTGCTTTGGCAAGAGAAGGCGATGATTTGTGTAAATGCTTGAGCTTGAAATGGGTGAAGGGGGATCTTTCCATTTGGTTAACAATTGCAGGGGATACTCCCAGCATCTCTGACTGCTGCTTGCAAATGCAGAATGAAGCTCCAGTGAGCCTGGTTGTTTGTGTGCCACTTCTGAGCTGAATCATCAGCATTAAAAACCACATTCAATGCTCTACTCACGGCGTCCGTGGTATTTCTATAAGGGAAGTTACAGTCCCACTGGGTGGAGGAACCTCCCTGTCTAGCGATGGGGATAGTGAATACAAGGAAATGCTTGCGGTTCTGGTCATGATGGCATCTTTTTGCATTTCTCTGCTATTTTTTTGCACTGGTGCATTTCATTTGGCAGTTGAGAATTTCATAGCAAACACTTGGTAAGATGCAAACACGCTGTTCCAATGTTTTATGTTTTGGAACATTAATGGATTTTTTTTTTTCTTCTGTGCTGAATGTTTCTTTTTCTTGTGAAGGTAAAGCTGTATGTGAACTGTATACTGAGGGGGGCTGCTGCCCAGCTGAGGCAGGCACACAGATGCTTTTCTTATTCCTGAGCATCATGAGTGGGCTTTGGGAGCTGCTCACAACCTCTCCTGTACAAGGCTGGAGTTTGTGCTTTCCTTTTCCCTTTCTCTCAATGTTGTGTAGCATGCACATGATCCCCAAAGTGTTTCCTAACATTCAGATGAGGAAAACCATTATTTATCCTGGTCAGCAGCCACATAGCACTGGAGAATGGACAGTGCTCTGCTTTACATTCTGCTATGATTGCCATCTCCTTTTTCCCCATCCCAGCAGTTTCAGCCAGTGGTGGGAAATACTTGATGCCCGCAGCCTCTGTTCATGCTCTCTCTTTGATGAGACTTCTGGGATCTGTGAGGAATATTTTGTGGGACATGGTAAGTGTTCCCATGTATTGTGATGAGAAGTGCATATTACTCAAATTTTTGTGGGCTTCATTGTATTGGCCTAAACTTTGACCGTGTACCACTGTGACCTATCTTCTTGGCAACTTCTGAATCAAGGCCCTTTCATCCCAGTTGTGTGATGGATCTGAAGCAGGAGCAAGGAGTAAAAGTGGTTTCTTATTCATGAATTAAGCCTTAAATGAATTGAGCAACACTGGTATATTGTAAAAGGCAAGGAAAGATTGAAAAGGTCTTTTTAGAGGACCAGTGCTGAAGGTGTTTGGATTGAGACAGGATAACTTGGAGGAGTTATAGCTGGGCAGATCAGTTTATTATTTCTTCAGACTTTTAAGGCCTCCTTTCACATATTAATAAATCCTGGTCCTCTATCTTTACCTATCTAATTTTGAAGAAAAATAAAAATGATCTGTGGCATAATTCTCCTTTCTTTAATCTTTGTTGATGAAAGGAGTGCTTACATGCAACTTAAATAATGAAGGCTTCCAAAGCACACTTTTAATATTCCTTCTTGTCTATACTTATTCTTTCATGAATATTAATCTTGACTGAATATACTTTTCATTTCCTCTTCAATATTTTGTTAATGCACAACCACAGTTCACTGAATTTTGCACAGAACAAAATTCATCTCTATAATGCAATTAGTCTCTTTTGAATTTGGAATATTAAGATATAATTCATCTTGCTTTCTCTGTCACAGACTCTGAGAACAGACAGTTAATTTGAATTTTAAACTATTTCCATGAAGCTTGAGAAGTCCTTAATTTCTCTTTCAGAAACAGTGAACAGCCTCAATTGTTCTGCCCACTTCAGTTGGGGTTTTGGACCATCTATTGCCTAGAAAAACCTGATCTCTTTCAGAAGAAAGACCTTTATCTAAGATAGAGTGGTATTCTGTAGTCCATGCGTAAGCTGGAGAAAGCTTTGATAGTTGAGAAACCAGTGGAAGCAGAAGAGCAAATGAACATTCCTAGTCATTCATGTGCCTGTTGCTGGTTGTAAGCACTGCATGTCACTGCATGTCTGGAACACCTTCAAACAGGGCTTAATTTTCAGCATTTTTTGTTGTTCTTGGTTACTGCTCAGCTGTTAAGAGCTGTTAAAATGTTAGTCAATATTTGAATTTAACCCAGCCTCTCTGTTGCACATAACTAATGTTCTCATCAGAGACTTACTGTCACATTTTCAATTGATTTCAAGGTACTTCTGTGTGCTTAATAATCAGGATATCCTTCCCACCTCCCAGTGAACTTCTGTGCTCTGGAATCATAGAATCATAGTTAGGGTTTTAAAGGACCTTAAGATCATCTAATTCCAACCTCCTAGCCATGTGCAGGGACACCTCACACTAACCCATGTCACGCAAGACCCCATCCAACCTGGCCTTGAACACTGCCAGGGATGGAGCATTCACAACTTCCCTGGGCAACCCATTCCAGTTCCTCACCACCCTCACAGTAAAGAATTTCTTCCTTGTACCTAACCTAAACTTCCCCTGTTTAAGTTTTAACCCCTTACCCCTTGTTCTATCACTACAGTCCCAGATGAAGTGCCCCTCCCCAGCATCCTTAATAGTCCTTCTTCAGATACTGGAAGGCTGCTATGAGGTCTCCACGCAGCCTTCTCTTCTCCAGGCTGAACAGCCCCAACTTTCTCAGCCTGTCTTCATACGGGAGGTGCTCCAGTCCCCTGATCATCCTTGTGGCCCTTCTCTGGACTTGTTCCAACAGTTCCATGTCTTTTTTATGCTGAGGACACCAGAACTGCACACAATACTCCAAGTGAGGTCTGACGAGAGCAGAGTAGAGGGGCAGGATCACCTCCTTTGACCTGCTGGTCATGTTTCTTTTGATGTAGCCCAGGATACAGTTGGCTTTCTGGGCTGTAAGTGCACACTGCAGCCAGCTCATGTTCATTTTCTCATTGACCAACACTCCCAAGTCTTTTTCCTCAGGGCTGCTCTGAATCTCTTCTCTACCCAACCTGCAGCTGTGCCTGGGATTGCCCTCACCCAGGTGTAGGACCTTGCACTTGGTTTGGTTGAACTTCATGAAGCTGGCATTGACCCACCTCATTTTTAATTCATGTTTGGTTTTAAATGTGTTTATTTAAACTGATGTAGAAAAGACATGTACTTAGGTGTTCAAGAAGGTTGTGGATATGTTACTGTTTCAGTACTGGCAAATGGGTACCTTTTAAGAAGATAAGGCATACAATAGATACCTTTTAAAAATAAAGGTGGTTCAGGTTGCTGGCACAGGTTGCTTAGAGAACAGTGATGTGGCTTCCCCATCCCTGTCAGTGTTGAAGGCCAAGTTGAATGGGACTTGGAGCAACCTGGTCTAGTGTAAAGTATCCTTGTGTGTGTCAGCGGTTTGGAACTGGATGAGCTTTAAGATCCCTTCCACCTTCCAACCCAAACCAGTCCTGATATATAGTACACATCCCCACCAACCACTGCCCCCAGGTATTGTTTGTGTGGTTGTGGTCCTGTATGCGTGGGTCTGTGGTACTTCCAATGGAAAGGTGAATGAAGCAGACACAGAGGTAAAGTTAGATGATCTCAACAGGGTCCCTTCCAACCTAAATGACTGTGGGATCTGGTGACAGCAGGAGTTGCTGAAGTACGTGCACAGTGGTACTGGGACACAAGGTGTTTCTGAAGCGGTACACGGAGCTCTCCCTCTTGCCTGTTTCCAGTCTAAGATGGAGAACAAGGGTTTGGAGAGCAAATGGCATCCCAACAACTAACTACCCCTGCCTGTGCATTGCCCACAGAGAGCTTGCAGCTGCCATGGCTATGTCTGGGTGGGGTGGCAGGGTTGGGGATCTGCCCTGCATCTGAAGGCCCTGAAGGTCTGGAGGGGCTGGCTCCTGTGCTAGTGGGACAGGGCAGTTGTTTTTCTCTGACAGGACTGTCTGTGATGCCCCCTCTGCCTCCACTGCTCCACCTGACTTCTCTCTTCTCTGCATGCATTGGCACCTACACACTAAATTGTGAGGTCAGTGGACTCATACAGGGAGCTTTTGGAGTTAGAGCTTAACTGTTGATGAGCTTTAATCAAAGTGTTTTCTCCCCTGTCAACTATTTGCTGTTTTGTAACAAATAATTAAATAATGTGAGAATTCCTCATAGTTCAGTGTCTCAGCTGAGTTAGTGATGTAATACCCTGGGGAACCTTGGGTTTAAAATACGCTGTTGCTGTCATTAGTACCTTATATTCTCTGTACTTTCATGCTGTTCTCAATCTGTGCCTTTTCTTCCAGCTCTTAATGCCACACAAAGTTTTCCCTTGAGAAAGTGACCGGAAGTAGCCTGTAGCTGACATGAGGACCTCTGGGAAGAAAAATGGAAACTGACTGCACAGCCTTAGCAACTTCTTGATGAAATAGGTATCTTGTGGAAAGTGGATTTTAAGTTTTTTCCCCAAGCAAACTTCCCCTGCTGTTGGTACTGCTGTAGCAAATCTATTTGCTAATAGTAGAAAGAAGAAAATTTGGTTTGATTCATGCAGCCCTGACTCTCACAGCTTCACGGGCCTTATTGTGGCTTTTGTTTTTGCCACGTAAAGACATAAACATACTAGGACTTGACTCTGTGAAAACATATAATGGCAATAAACCTATCAAATTCCTTATATTGACAGCAATAACTCTTCCAAGTGGACTTTGAAGGGACTGTTATTCTACCAGAATTAATCCCACCCCTACTACCTTTACTTCTATTAAGCAAAGTATCTTTGCCAGCATGTACACTGCTCACTTGGTAATAATCGTACATACATACAGGGCAGAAATGTTTCCTGTGCAGTTTATTTCAACAAACTATTGTGCATCAGAATAGATGCTTGCATTCCATTGCATGATTTAGTTTTCAGCAGTTTGTCCTAAGAAAATAAAGATGAAATAGCAGAAATATGTAACTTCTATGTATTAGGAAATTATACGCAAAAGTGTTGTTATTGCTGGTTTTACCCAATCTGCTGTTAGCCTTGAATCCTTGTTATTGACCTGATGAGACTGGATTTCATCACATCTACCTGCTGGGTGGAAATGCATGTCACAGCAGCAAAAGTACTGATTCTTCTAGTTCAAAGCTTTGGCAGTGGTGTGTTTGATTCTTAAGTTGGTCTTAGAAGTTGTTTGGCAAGCGTGTGCTTAGTCATCTGTATTTTTATTTTTGGTTCATATCAGCAGCAGCTGTTGATTACATTCTGCTGTTAAAAATGCACAGGTTTGTGTTTTATAGTTTTGAATGTCTCTGAGTTTGAATACTTACCACCCTGAACATCTGGGTGGCAATAAGAAGTAAAGAAGCTTTTAAGTCATGAAGCTAGAATGATTGATATGTGCATCAATAACTCCCCTGCCTTCTCAAAGAAAAGAAAGTTTATGAATAGGTGAGTCATTGGTGCAGATGGTGATACGAAAAACAATACCTAATTGAGAACAAATATTTGAAGTGACTTTCTCCTGTGTACAAATATACCAGGTGCCTTTCAGCAAATCTGAAACCTGCCTGTGACAGCCAGAAAGATGTGCAACCTGCAGGTTATTTGATTTAGTGATATGTGGTGCATAAACTGCTGACTCAGTTTTAAAGTCTGAGCAGTGTCTAAGCAAAATACCTCATTACCCTTCTGCTTGTGCTGATGATATAGTCTCTGTTTTAATATCTTTATGTCTTTAATATTTAGGCTCTATGTTCTGGCTAATAAATAAGCCTCCCTCTAGTAGTGTGTCTGTGACTAGAAGCAGCTCTTTCCATTATGTCTTTTTAAATTAGACTCTCTTGCATACAAATCTTGCAAGAATATTATTGGTAAAAGGAAAAGATTTACTAGACTTCAAGAGAATGTGATAAGGTTTTGAACCAGCACAGATGAGCCAAGAAATATTTCTTACTCAGGAAAGAAGAATGAGTGCCACTGAGATTTTACCTGAACTTAAAACATTTTATGTGAACTCGACTTCAGCCAAAATTTATTAGGGAAAGAAGGATGCTCGTTGCTTTGCCCAGCCAAAATGTACCAGTCTTTTCACAGAGCTTCAGAGTGGGGATTTGACCTAATGCCAAATCCATTCTAGACTATTACACTACAGCTTGACAAGCAGAATACTCCTTGGTATCTATTATGGCATTTATATATATACCTGTGATAAGTAGTGAATGCACTAGGTATTTGGCCTGGCCACTGGGGAGTGAGTTTTGTCCCTCTGTCCAAGTAAAATTTCATAACCTGGGCAGTGTTGGATGGAGGAGCCAATTTTTCCAGGTACTTCTGAGAGGTGGAAGGATTCTAGAATTACACCTAGTATAAATGGCTTTGAAACTACACATGGCTGTAGAAATTTGTATGAATATTAAAGTATGTCTGGTAAACAGAAAAATACACTAACAGGTTGTGGTGTTTAGCTTGCAGATGGAAAACTCTTCAGGGTAAAGACCTTTTGTTTGTATAGAGCAAAACAAAACAGGAACCTTACTTTTCTGAAGATGCCGAGTGCTGTAGCAGTTCTGGTAAACATACCTATAAACTTTATTTTGCTTCTTCTATAGCTTTGTAATAAACAGTCTTCGTATTCCTGCTTAAACAGATATTCATGCTGTCAGGAACTAAAAGACTTCAAAGGGCCCGGTGTCGTGGTTTAAACCAAGCCCCCCAACTCCCGGAGAGTTAGGAAGGAGAATCCAAAGAATGTAGCCCTCACGGATTGAGATAAGAACAGTTTAATAGCTAAGGCATAACACAAAACCCATACTGCCATTTACTACTACAAATAATAATGATACAGCAAACAAGTGAAGAGAATACAACACCCCACCAGCCACCGACCCATAACTCACCCCACCCTGCCCGGCCGAGCACCGCGTGCTCCCTCCTCTGTTTTCCTCCAGAGGTCTACCCCTCCAGCTCTCTCTCTCCCAGTATGCCTCCTGGGCATCACGTGCTATGGTATGGAATACCTCATTGGCTAGCCTGGGTCAGGTGTCCTGTCTCTCCTTCCTCCCGGCCTCCCCTCCTCCACCTGGCTGGAAAAAACCTTGAACAAAAACACCCTCAAAACATGCTCAAACCATGACACCCGGAAAATGTAATCTATTTTGCTCATCATGTAGTGGGAAAGTAAACACAAAAACATTAAGTTATAAAATCTTTAAGTTGCAAAATCTTTAAATTGCAAGCAAGCAATGCCTAGAAAGGGTTTTTTCTTCAGGTTTCGAGGTTTATGGCAGTTGTTTTGCCCCCAGTGCCGAGTACACCAATAACAATTTATAGGTAACTTTGTTTTACAAAATAATATGTGATCATTCTGAAGAAAGATATGAAAGCTCATTAAGTCAGTAACGGAAAAGACTTGACTGATCACCTAGTCACCTAAATCAGTCACCTGAAGTACTCTTCTGTGGACATAGGTAAAATTAAGAATTCAGTGGGAGAGCTGCTTCTGAAATTTGGTCTTTTTGTACCTGAGAAGCACAGGGCAGTGATGTGGCTGGCGTGACTGTCCACTGCAGAAATATTTGTGGTAGTTGAGAAGGTCTGATACCTTTTGTGGCAAGATTATTTGCCTTTTCTTTTACCTCTCTAATCACCTCCTTCCCCTGACCTCCACTCAGAGAAAAAAAAAAGTGATGGAATGAACATACTGCATGTAGATAACTGACCTCTTTTTGATTCTGCTGTCATATCATTCACATGGTTAATCATGAGAAGTTTCATCTTGCTTTGAGATATAATAAGGGCCATTGAACTCTAAAAACATAATGTCACAAAAAAAGAATGCGTTTGTGCTAATTCCTTTTCACTGTGATGCCAGCACTGTAAAAGCTTCTGTACATGTACTGTTCTATGTTTTAGTTGTGAACACAAGATGCTGCTCATTAGGGAAATGGGAATATCAAACTAGCGTTTTGAAATAATTTGGCTGAAAACATTCATGGAATGTATTATCCACATACAAATAACACTTAGTACCATTATTCATTCTGGCTTTATTTCTTAGTGAAAAAATAGCTCTTGAGCTCTGCAGCTAGGCAGGACTGAAAGGCAAAAGGGTAGAAATGGCTAAGCTGCAGAAGTAACGAAAATTTTTAAAAATATACTGTGAGAACTAGTAACAGTTTACAGTGACCCTGAGTGTAACACTTATGAATTAGTAACTTACATGTTAATCTTCTGAAGTGTTTTATAATGGCTTAAAACTAGGCACAGATGCTAGTGCTGGGTTCTTCTTAGCTCCTGTGTTAACCTGGCTCCATTCTAACACAATAGATTGTTGAAGGACAGCACACCAGTTCTTCAGTAAAATCATACAAACTGAGATTTCCTTACAGATTTTGGTGGCTTTTGTGTTATTGGGATCCCTGGTTCTGAATAGGATTTAAAATAGAGGTCCTAAACATCTTTTGACTGTACTGCAAGGCTGGGGGAGAGATCCTGTTGCTCTTCTCTGGGATGACAAGCATATTACCCTCTCTGATTCCGATAATTTGGAGCTGTCTGGGAAGACCCAGCAGGTCAGGTCTTTGGTATGCACTCCATAGAAAGAAGTACCTGATAGCTAGACCTGGTTGCTAAATAGTGTTTCTAGGAACTCTTCAGTATGTAGGACAAAAAAGTATCAGGGTGGGTATGGTATGAGGAAAAAAAAAAAATCAGTATGACATTAACAAATACAATTTATAAAACTAAATCAGTATATGAACTCCACTCTCTTACCCACACAAGGTTTTGTTGTTTGTATGTTAGGGCTATGATTTCTATATTGTTTTCCATTACTGGAGTACCTTCTTTTTGTGACCCCTAGGATTTCCTTAAAGTTCTGCCTATGACTCCAGCAACCTGGTTTTATTCTGACATGTGGCTAGCCCTGTTTCAGTTTGTCACTTTTGATCTAACTGGTAGTGGCAATTCTCAGGGAGCAGCTGACAGCTTAGAAGAAATGAATCACCTTTTCCTACTATTCAGGTAATTTCCTGAATAGTATTTTCTTACTATTCAGGTATTCAAGTCCTTTTCCATTAATTGAAAAAAGAGAGAAATAAGGCAAATTACAGCTCTTTTAATTCTATTTGCTTTAGCTGAGCAAATTTTTAAGGAGTAACAGGTGCTGAAATAGCCAGTCATAAAGAAACAAAGTAACAGTTTTTTGTTTTTTTTTTGGGGGTTTTTTTACAGTTATCCCACTGCTACATAACTTACAAGTTAATAAATGTTTCTGAGTTCAAAAGAGAGGAAGGTCATCATGGGTTCTGATGAAGTTTATCTTGCATCAGTAAGTTCAGAGGCTGGAGAGGGAAGATAGATTGGACACTTTTAATTGTATAGTGATTTCCAAAACCAGTTATGGGGATGCAGATAATATGGACCCATGCCTAAGAACAGGCAGGGGATACTTTGAGCAGAGGTCTCTACAGGGCTGTAGTACAGACAGTATCTTTTTAGAGTTCCTTGTTTACATTTTCAGTGCATCTACCTTCTCGATTCTTGTGGGTGGTTTCCAAAAGGTAAAGCATACATGGCTGCACACACACAGTTCTGGGACAAGTGTGAAAGCAAAGCTTGTGAGTTAAATATTCAAAACTCTTGATTACTTCTGAAGTTAAGTGGTTTGTTTAATTCACATGAACTAAGCACCATCGTAGAAACAAAACATGGTGAAATCCAGTGCCCATTAAAGCCAGAGAAATTTTCCCAGGCTTTTGCTGAAGGCCTTCTCCACTTACAAATAGTCTACCTTACTTGATTTTAAGTCTGCTTACTTATTTCTGATTTGCTCTTGGTTCTGAGTGTCATACTTGGCAGGCCAAAAGGATTATATTCTAGCAGAGAAGCAAAGCCTGTTTCAGCATCAGGAGAGAACATGACTGGGACCAGTACTTTAGACGCAGTAGGAAATAGATAACTGTGCATTGCACCATTTTGCAAAGAGATGCATCTGGAGATGATACAAGCAACCCTTTCTATTACTTAAAAAAGACAACCTTGGAAAAATCTGATCTTTTGCAGTTTGAGCATTCAATACTGAAAGTTCTCTTGACAACAGATTTATTTTCCAAATGATTTTTTTTTCCCTACAAAAGTCAGAAGGATGTAAAATAATGTGGAATGACTGCTAGTTAAGCCAGAGTTCAGAGATTTACTTAGGAAGACAAGCAAATAGTAGAGACCTGCTTGAGCTGGAGGTAGGAGGCTATGAGTCTTGGAGTCTGATTTTTGGGACATAAACAGGTTCGAATGCTTTTTTTTTTTTTTTTTCCTTTCTTTACCACATGTGGAAATATGTGGGGAAAATGCAGTTCATTATGAATATTGGTGTTGGTGTGTAATGCTGGAGGTGCTGGCAAGTCTTTGTAATTATACTGTACGTCTCCAGCTTTGTATTTTTTTCAAAACTGTATATTTTTCTGCTAAACATGACATGATCATCTAGTTGCTGTAATAAAGTGAAGCAGATTTGCTAAGGCAAATGCATTAGTTAGGAATTAAAATGCATTTGTTTATTAGTAAATAACTATCCCATGCAAAACCATAGACTTTAATAACTAGAAAATGATTTATTTAAAGCTGGAATCCGTGTTGTTCAACTTGCTGTTCTAGGGATGTAACAATTAAAAATAATAATAATAAAAAAGGTACTTTGAATGTATAGTGGAAAATTTGTTGACTTATCATTATAATGAAAGAAAATTGTCTAACTCTAGGTGAACTCACTCTTTGCAGATCCTTGGGAATCTGTTTAAGTTTGAAAAAGAACTTTCTCAACTGTGGATTTCAGCATGCTCTTAGCACTATAGCTAACATTTGCTTTGAGGCTTGTTTTAGCTGCTGTAATACAAAACCACTGCATTTGTAGAAGTGCCTTCAGGAGCTGCTGTCTCCAGATCTGCATGTGTTGTCCATTTCTGTAGCAGAGGGACATTGATATGTTCAGGAGTTTTAATGCTGATTTCCTTCCATATAGCATTGTGAAGCAGATGGATTTCAGACCAATTTATTTGTCATACTTTCCTACAGAATTCCTTAAAGAACTGTACTTCCTGACTATAAGCAATGCTTGCATTTTAAGCCAGAAGGAGTTAAGATGCCTCAGGTTTCTCACAGGCCTCCCCTTGCAGAGGGCTCTCCCCATGTGGAGTATTACTGCTTCAGCTGGGGAGTGGGTGATGAAGCAGTGTGAGGCAAGTGCCAGGGCCCTCCTGCCTGTTCTCTTGGATAGCTGCTGGGCTGGGCTGAACCAGGACAGAGCCTGTGCTCCATCTTCTGTGGTCCTCTGCTCTGGGGGAGGATCAGGCCATGGCCATGCTTATAATACTGCGTGTGCCAGAACCTCTTCTGCAGCAGGATGAAGTTCCTTGAGCTGTGTGTCATACAGCTGAATTTGTCCTATCACTTTTTTTCTTGGGAGAAGAGACCAGCCACCTCCTAGCTCCAGTCTCATTTCAAGTAGTTGTAGAGAGTGATAAGGTCTCCCCTGCGCCTTCTCTTCTCCAGACTGAATCCCTGCCAATTGTCTCAGCCATTTCTTATTGGACTTGTGCTCCAGGCCCTTCACCAGCTCCATTGCCCTTCTCTGGACACACTCCAGTACCTCAGCATCTCTCCTGTAATGAGGGGCCCAGAACTGAACACAGGATTTGAGGTGCAACCTCACCAGTACCGATCTGTCTGATGAGGAGGATCTAAAGGGGTTTAAAAGATGATCACGTTTTCAAAATAGCTTACTGGCTTTTCTTCTGTACAGCTTCAGCCTACTATAATCTCCAGAGAAGTCTTTTCTACCTGAAAAACATTTTAGGCCTAATTTTCAAATTCCTTACACCTTCCTTTTGGCATTCCTAAAGCCATAAAGTGTATTTCCCCTCTATCTCCTTCTGTACACAGAAATCAAGGGCCCAACCCTGCCAGTAGAGGTCAGGTAATGCCTGAACTAATCCTGCATAGTCGAAGGAGTGGTGGTATAACAAAACTGACATGCCTAAACCTGTAGCCAGTTTTCCACTGAAACAGACTTTAAGCCATCATATAAATGGACACTTAGACTAAGTAGAAAATATTGAAATTCCTTCCTGCCTGTACTACAGGTGGCTAAACCCCACCGAACTCCCAGGTCTGAACCTGCTCTAAATTTTCTTTAAGAGCCAATAAAAAGAAAGATTATATCTAGGCTAATTCCCCATGTTGCACAGCTGTGGAAGACAAGAGATATGTCACTGACCTAAAGGGCCTTTTGCTGAATGTTAGTTTCTTTCATGTCTTCCCCAGTAAAGAAACATGTTTTTCTCCATCATTTCTCCATCATTCACCCTATCATTTTTAAGAGAATTTAAATTCTACAAACATGTCCCCCTTTCAAAATCAGTCTTGAAACTCAGACTACTTCCCTGTTTGATGTTGAGGAGTATTCCTCGGATGTGCAGCAAGCGTATTGCGTGGCTGCCACATCATCAGCTTGTGTTTCCTCCTGGACTAGGAGCTTTGCTGTGTACAGATCTATCTCCATAACCTGCACTAGAGTCTCAGAATACAGATCTCCTGTGAGTTACACAGTCCTGTGCAGAAGAACAATAAATCTTTAAACATCATTAACTTGAATGGATGTGCATACACATACAAGTTTATACAGTATAACTGGTTATCAATCGCCATCTGTCTTTGCTGGGCTGCTTTTTTAATTTTTTTTTTCTTTTTCCTTTTTTCCTTTTTCTTTTTTTTTTTTTCCTCCTCAGTCTTTCCTTAGGAATTGCTTTTGAAGGTATTTTGATTAGTTATGTAATTAGCCACTTGTACAGTTAAAAAGCAAACTTTCAGGTCACATACTGTATGTTTACTCTTTGGCTTTAGGAGGGCTTCATTCAGAAGAAATTGCTATTGTTTCTTTGCCTTCCCATGGGAAAGCTTTTGTTTTGGAAGCCATTCAACAAATGTAAGGTATGCAAAGAGCACTGTAAAGACAGTTGCTGAGTTTGCCAATTTTTTTATAGTCAGTAGTTACCAATTTCTTTCTTCCGTCTAAAGGCAGGTTTTCCTTGTGCATGGTGCTGTGGGCTGAGAATTCATTTCTTGATGACCGATGAAACTGATAAACTGCCAATGTCCTCTCCTTCCAACTCGTCCTGCCTGACTGCAGCAGCTTTTGAGAAGGATAAAGTGCCTTACCTAAGCTGATTCCAAGTGATTACCATAACCAGTGGTGGGGAAAAAGGCAACATCCAGAAATACAGTGATATAATTGAGCTGTTTAATTTTTACTCTCAAGTCTGTCATCTTTCTCTTACTTGCAATGAAATGATGTGTATTTCAAACAGAGAACTTTCAAAGTTAGCTAATTCACTAGAGAGCTGAAGATGCTCACAAAGGACTTAAAATTGTATCTCATCAGGAAAATGCTCTTTAGATGGTTTACTCTCAGTGATCAGTACATTCAGTACTTCAGGAATCATTTTCCTGAATCTCTATGATACTATAACATGATAATGATCCCATCCCTTTTTGATTATACATTTAATATACAGCTATGCCAAGTCCAAAATGTTGAATTCATCACCATCCTAAAATAGACTCGAGATCTGATTTGAAATCAGTGGCTTCAAAAAGAGGATTTGGAAGGCCTGAAGGTCTGGGGATGGACTGTTTTCACAGACCCAGTTCTTTACAGCTCTGTCCTCACAGAATAAGCAAGATAACTTGTGATACAAAGTCAGAAACAATAGTTTAAGGAAACTGGATGATTATGGTGTCTATGGGCAATCTATGGCCAGCTGCTTAAAGCAGCCCTGCTGTTATTTTTGGTGCATCTGAAATGGCGGTATCATATTTGGCAAATAGTTACTTGTGTTCACTCTTTATCAGGTGATGTTTGTAGTGGGATGGGAGGAATATTCTCTACAAGGACTGTAAAATACATAGTATATTTTACAGCTAGCATAGCAATGGTTGCACACATAGTAGGTGTGACTTAGAGCAACATGCTCAGGGTGGGTAATAGACATCAGATGTGCATTGATAATTTTACTGGAGCATGTGAATAGTGGGTATGTGAATAGCTCTGAGAAAAGAGCTGTTCTATTAAACACACTTCTCAGTGTAAGGCCTATCTGGTAATTGACTTGCACAGTCATAAGATCTTTTAATGGTGACTGAAGCATTAATCTAGTTTGTGAAATATATGATTTCAGTTCAAGTGGATATGTAAACTCTCTGGTTTGCTCTGGTTCTAGGGTGAATTTCTCAGTTATTTAACCTCATTTTGTTATAGTCATAAGCTTCTCAATTACTTAATCTCATGTTGTTATAGTCATAAGGTTCTTTCTAAAGAAAATTCTGAACATACCTCCTAGAGAGGATTTTTGAACACTTAAACCATGGAGATATTCACTTCTTCTCTGAATGTGTTAGGTATTTTTTTAGACATTTGTTATGTTAGGTTCATGAGGAGAAGAGCTTGATTTTTAACTGACAAAAAGCAGAATTCCTTGCAAAATACAATGAATTATTATACAGTTATATAAAGTGAATGATTTGGTGCTGTCACCTTTTAGGTAAATCTCGATCTTGTTAAATACAAATGCTGTCTTCTATATGGCAGAAACTTCTAGTTGCTGTCTTGGTAGAGTGAAAACTTCTCAGAATTATACTGCTATAGTATAAACCATAGCATAAAAATTAACATGGTGGTTATATCTCCTGTTGTAAAGCATTCCATCAAAGGCTAAGCCTTATTCCTTGCCTGTGGTTGTAATTGCAATGTGAATAAAAGAACCCCTTAAATGTAACAGGTAATATTTCCTGACTATGCCATGATGCTTTGGCTGTTAGAGGCTGTCATGAGGAAGCACTTGGGCACCAGGGTTACATAAAATTTTTTCTATTTAAAGTCTTGAAGCTGTGCATAACTGTCATACATGTGATGACCTTTCTTTCTATTGCTGGATCACAGCAACTGAACTTTAACAGACTGTGTGGGACACCTCTGTTTGCTTGTTCATTCATCTTTCTGTGCTCTAAAATATATCTCTCTGAGTACAACTGCACAAATTATCTGGAAGAAAATTTGTTCCTGGGTGACCACAGTTCATGTCTTCCGTATCTGAGTGGCTGTACGGGACTGGAATACAGAATCTAGCCTGAGCTGTGAGTCGTGTTCTCTTGGGCTTACTGTCACTATGAACACATGCTTTTCATGGCCTGTCATGCCATAGATCATTTTATTCTGTGCTTAAAATTAACAGCACTTTGACGTTTGCAGGGAAAATTTTCAGCAGTATTGAAAGCAGTGTTTTTGACTTATGCTACTCTGACCTGATTTAACACAGAACGAAATCTAATAGCTGCTGATTTTCTCCTGGGAATGCATGACCTCTGTCTGTTTTGTCTTGAAGCTTTGACTATGTTGAGTGAAAGGCTTAATAGCATTTGGCTAACAGGCTTGGAAAGAGCAAGAGTGGGTTAGCTGGGGGCAGCTGATCACCTGAGTTGAGTAAAGACTTCCCCATATGACTCAAGAAGAATGTTCCTGGCTGAGTGTTACCAGGGGTCTGGGTGACTTCCTTATCCAACACCTTTGCTAATGATGGGATCCTGCGTTACTCCTGATCTGAATACTGTAGTTGCACTGAAGCACTTTTATGCCTTGTCTTTACCCTTAGGACAGAATGAACTGCAAGCCTAAGTGGAAAATAAAGCAGAAGTATAATGAAGGTGTGGGCGTTCATATATATAAAGCAGGGACTCCATATCAAATAACCCTGAGGGAAACCTAACCATTCCCAGGCAGAGGTGTCGTGGGAACTCAGATAAAGGTTTGTACATAGCCTGCAGGAAGAAAAGGTTCAGACTAAAATCTATCTAGGTTCATTGGAGTCTTGTATCCTGAAGTGCTGTGGCAGGCTCCTGGCTCCATATGCCAGGACAGAGACCTGCTTCCAGGTAGACCCCAGTGGAACTGTCAGGGAAGGAATGCTCCATGCAACAGAGCATAGCATCATGTCAGCATGTATGTGGCATCTTTTCAAGAGTGTCGCTTGTTTCCTTACACTGGTCTTTCCTCAGCTTGTATGTGTGTTTCAATGAGACCAGAGGAGTCACATCTCCTTATGTTTAAATCCTGTCCTCTGGGATTTGCTTGTAATATATTGATCTTCCCTATCAGAGCATGTCCCCAAAAAGAGAGGAATAGAAAATGAAGCCTTGCAATAAATTTCTGTGAATGCCTATTTTATGCATTGATTAAGACTATTCAGCTATTCTGAGGAAGTCCATACCTTGAGGAAAAGAGAACAGGCTGCCTCCTCTCACCCATTTCTATAGTTTCATAGAATGCTTTGCTTTAATCATGTCTTAAATAAATAAACAATATATCTATGAAACACTCCAGATACTGAGAGCCACATTGTAATGCAGTAATTTAGGAGGTGGAGCAACAGCAGTTGTTTCTCCTGCTTCATATTAAACTAATTGTTACCAGTCCTCACAGGATTTTAGTATCTTTAGGTGGGGCAGAGACAGAAGTATCTTTCAGGGCTTCTTTGGGTATTATGTTTCCATTTTTTCAAGTGTAGACACTGTTCACTCAGATCTGACCAGAGTTCTTTTAATCAGCATCTTATCAGCAGGCCTCAAGTTATTGACCAGTATGAAATACAGAATGGTTTTATGAATGGAGGGAGCCACATAATGATTTAGTTGTTCAAGTTGAGAAATTATGTGAAGCTGCTGAACTGGAATTGCAATAATGCAGAACATGCAGAGTTTCCTGGTCTCATTAACACTGAGGTTCGTTGTCTTAGGATGCACAAAGCTTGGGTCAACAGTTTTTATCTCTAACAGAGGAGAAGAGATTCAGTGATCTGTTTGTCTAACAAAAAATCATTTAAAACTTAAATCAAATACCAGTGGTTAGTGTTCAGGAAATGTTTTTGGCAAATAAGAGGTCATGGTTCAACTCACGTGAATCAAGCAGAGAGAGGGGGAAATGAGTTTGATCTTCAGCGCTTCAGGTGACCACCAAATAAGGGGGTATTTGGGGTTGAGGCACACTTGCTCCTTCCTTTTAAATCTGTTTCATTGTCAATAATAAATTATCAAGGCAACTGTGGATTTTTAATAAAGAATATGTGTCTTTTTACGGTGATGCTGTTTCAGAAGTTGCAAATCCTAACTTTATCCCCTAACCTAAGCATTTAAAATAAATCAGTATCAACATGAAAAAGTGGGATTTCTTTCCTTCTCATTGTCCCTCATCTTAATCCTTCCAGAACATTATAGAGCAGCAGTTCCTAATCTGTTGTCACCAGAGGAGTCATTATTGTTCTGAAGTTTAAAAAATACAACCTGTGAAAATTCATTTGGGGTTGGGGATTCAGTTGCTGCAGGACAAATGTAGAGCACCTACTGCAGCTGCTGCTGGTAAAGTTGTAATGGCAAAAACCCATTTCACTGGTATTTCACTGGGACGCAGGTCCCCTAGGTTTAGGATTTGATGGGTTAGAGGAGAGAATTGAAAGTGCATTTCCTCAGACCTGTGTCAGTGTTTTCATCACAGAACTGATAAATGCAGTGAGCAGTTCTTGTTTTTAACAGCTTTGCCAGTTAAACCCTCAATTTTCTTTGCCTTTTTACAATGGACTGAAAAGAACATCTTTTGTGGAATGTGGCACTTGAAGCACAAACATTTTGGTCTTTGTTTTATCAGAATAACAAATGTAAAATTTCCTTTGAATGGGACTGGGTTTTTTTTTTTGTTTGTTGAGCCATCAACCATACCAAAATACCAACATTTCATGAAGCCCCATTCATATTAGTGTGGTGTAAATACACAACACATTCCCATAATACCTTCTAGAAAGACCTTGATGCATTTGTTGGAACTTAAAGGAGTAAAGAAGCTCCAAGCTTTTGTTTTAATCTATTCAAATGCTCCAGCATGTATTTAAAGTGTTGAAATTCCAGTGCCTATATATTGTGACATGCAAGCAGATGCACAGAGTTGGTTCACCTAGTGAGCTTCACTGCATTTGATAGTGCTTAGGGAGGAGAAAAAGAACACAGTAATAGTGATGCTATTTCAGAATGCTCTCCTGAGCCAGAGAAACAAGAAGGATTTGAATTTCTCTTTTGCAGATGTTTCCACTCATTATTTTTGAGCACATGCAAACCCTTAGCTTCAGCTCTGCCCTATGTTAAAGGAATTCCCCAGCTTAAACACACTGTGAAGAAATACCTCCTTTTGTTCACCTTAAATTTGTCACCTGCAAGTTTCATTTCTTGTTCTTAGTTCCTGCATTCCTACAGAGAGTGATTGTTTGTTGTTCACCTTTTCCATGCCAGTCATGATTTTAGAGATCTTAACCACATGTCCCTCATAAGTACCTGTTTTCCAGGCTGAAAATTCCTAAACCATTATGTTGTTCACTGTGAGGAAGCCATTCTGTACCCTTGATTGTGATTGCTACTTTAATTTTTTCATTCTACATTTTATAAGATGGGGAAACGAAAACTGAAGAATTTGACCTGTGGGCACATCATGGACTGCTTAGAGGGGAATGTTTTTCCCTAGTATCTGCCATCTGTTTGTTCTCTGACTATACTGGTAGACTTCTAGTGTCTGCATTATGGCTGATGTTCTGGAATGAATTCACTACCATTTGGTGAGTTACTCAGTAGGTTTTTCCTATTGTTTACCCTAAATAGCCTTGTTCATCTCTGTTTCCTACTCCAGTTTCCTCTGCTAATAACCGACACACACACACTTGGCCAGGCTACCTAAAAAAGAACTAATGCCACTGTGAACTTTGGTGTTTGCTGGACGGAGGTGTTTATCTACAGCTAAAAAAATGCCTAAACCTGTGGGACTAGCCTATCATGTATCAAACATTATACTGCTTTTTTTACTTTCCCTTCATAAAGCCTCTCCTAGCTATACTATTAGCACATGTTCCCTAGAGCAAGCATCTTGCCTTCTTCTTTAGCCCTGCAGCTGCAAAACAATCAAATAAAATGTAAACTAAAAGGATAATTAAGATGGGCTAATGCAGTTCTGATCTATGGTACTAAATAAATTAATGTTCTCTAACTAAAAATGATGGCATGAACACCACTTATGTCCTGTGGCCTTTGCTTGCCAGCACTGGCATTAGTTTTTGCCCTTGGAATCATAGAATTTCACAGAATGGTTTGGGTTGGAAGGGACCCTAAAGCTCATTCAGTTCCAAACCCCTGCCACAGGCAGGAACACCTTCTACTAGACTGGGTTGCTCCAAGCCCTGTCCAACCTGGCTTTGAACACAATGTGAGTAGAAGAATGATCAATCAGTATCACCTTGGTCATCTTGCTCGGGTTCATACCAGAAGCTGCTTTCGCTGTTAATGTGGATGATTGCCAATGAGAACTGGCTTAAACCCTCCAGCTTGCTTTATATATATGGTGTATCTGTGCCATCTACCAAGATCTTGTCATCAATTTAGAGGTTAAAGGATTTATTGTTCATGCAAATCTCATGGTGAAAAACTATTTCTTAATGACATAATATCTGTCAATTGCTCTTGCAAGCTACATGAGACATACTTATTTGTTTTTCTATAAGAAATGTGTCTTGCAAGCAGCTTCTGTGCTCTTACATATGAACTTACAAATGTGCCTTGCAGAAACAATTCTGCTATATAATGGTATTCTATTAGTAACTCTATTAAATTTACATCTCTTTGAGGGCAGACTTAGCCTAAAATGAAAAACAACATGAGATTCGGATCTATGCATTCAGACAGCAAGAACATTTTGAGATCACAAGGAGGAAGAAGAGTGTTACCTTAGCACACAGTTGCTCACTTGCTCTCTCACCTCCATCTCTCTCTCCCCCTCTCTCCTCCTATAAACCCAGATTGTTCTCTGAAATGTAGTTACAGGATTTTGCTGCAGGCAACCAGTTGAGTTACAAGTAAATTGCTGCTTTCTTCCATACCTGTCTTTCAGATGAGTTCACATATTAGAGTAGATTAAGATAAACAATGGAGGCTATTAATGAGAGACAGGAAGGATGGTGAGAGGAAATCACACATGAAAGCTTTGCTACCTCTTTTTTTCCCACCCTTATCCCTCTTATATTTTGCTGTGGCACAAAGAGCCTAGCACTAGGCATTGCAGTGCATAACAGTAGGGTTCATGAACTTAGATTTGCACATGGACTCTCCTATGCTCATAGTCCTGTCTAGTTTCTTTTTCTCAAAGAAGCATGAAAGCATTGACAATGTGTCTGCTTACAGATGCCTGTGGGAGAGAGGAGGGGTGTCTAGCAAAATCAGCTGCAACTTCAGAATTCTGCCACAAGCCAGTGGCAAACCGGCAAATGGCCCTTCTCCCCAGTATCCAGGAAGAAGTACTTTGTCATGTGTGGCAGGCTTCACTAAGTGGTCAGACCAGTTAGCTTTTGTCCAAAAAAGCCCATACATATGGAAACAGCCTCGTGCTTGCCTTTAGGGACCTGTTGAAATGAAACCTAGAGGTAATAGTTTCCAGTCATAAAGGAGCCTTACATTCAACTTCATTTTTCTACCCTATATTACAGTAGCTGAAGTTTATTCACACTGTTCTATGGGCACCCAGAGGAAGGAGATCTACACAAAAAAACAGAGAATCTTGATTTTCAGCTATAAAAAAAGGGGGAGGGGGTGTGTGAGGTGGGTTTATGACGTGTAAATGAAAAATAAACCAAATATTTTTACATCCAGCAAGGGCAACAGTGATAATCAGCTAGTTATGACTGAAACCATGTGTATTGTGATAGCTCTGCAGAGAATATGTAATATAAGGTATAAAAGTAGCATTGCACAAATATCCCTGAATTTGTAATTGTTTTTGAATGATTGTTTGCTCTTTGGATTTCTCAGTTCTAAGTCTCAAAATTATGATTCCAAATATTGTGTTGCTGTTTGTGGGTAGATTTGAATGCTCTGAAAGCATAGAGTTAGCAAAATGAGCAGGTCCTCCCTAATCCACTCTGGGGAGATTCCACACCCCCCCCCCCCCCCGGCAGTCATGTGTCCAGCTCTGGGGCAACAGCACAAGAGGGACATGGAGCTGTTGGAGTGAGTCCAGAGGAGGTCCGTGGAGATGCTGCAAGGACTGGAGCAGCTCTGCTCTGGAGCCAGGCTGAGAGCTGGGCTGGTTCAGCCTGGAAAAGAGAAGGTTCCTTAACGGAAGACCTTAGAGCAGCTTCCAGTGCCTAAAGAGGCTGCAAGAAGCCTGGAGAGGGGCTTTTGACAAGGGCCTGTAGGAACAGAACAAGGGGGAACAACTTTAAACTGACAGAGGGGAGACTGAGATGAGATCTTAGGCAGAAGCTCTTCCCTGTTTGGGTGCTGAGGCACTGGCACAGGTTGCCCAGAGAAGCTGTGGCTGCCTCATCCCTGGCAGTGCTCAAGGCCAGGTTGGATGGGGCTTGGAGCAACCTGATCTAGTGGAAGGCATCCCTGCATGTGGCAGGGGGTTGGAACTGGATGAGCTTTAAGGTCCCTTCCAACCCAAACTTTTCTGTGATTCTGTAATTCTATGAGTAGCACACCAGTTACATTCCTTGCTGATAAATTACATACAACTTATGCGATTGACAGTATATTTTAAATTAAATGTAGATGCTTGGTTGGTTCTTCAGTGTAAATTTGGAGATAATACCATTAATAAAAATTCAGCATTCTGAAAGGTTTTTTTCCTAAGATGTGCATTTTAGATGTATCCCTTTTTCTCTCAGACTAGCGAATGTCTTTTGAAGTTGTGTGATACAATGTCATAGGTTTTGAGTTCACTCTCAGTAGTTCTAGTAGCTCAGGCAGCCAGTAGTTCTTTCTGAAAAACAAAAGCATAGAGATAATGTCTCACCCTAATTTACAGTGGTGAAAAGGAAAATTATGACAGAACTCAAGAAGAAGCCTATCAGAGACTTGCATAAAAATTTAATTATCTGAGCCTAAGCCTGTAAACCTGTACAGGGATGTGTTCTGGAGCAGGAATTGAAGCACAGAGATTGTTGGCTGGCTTTTCAAGCTGAATGTCAACCACTTCTCTGCATTTCAGGCCTGGGATGCTTGGGGAAGAAAGCCATGCAGATGTGCTGTTAAGCATCTCTGCGGCTGATTGTCTGCTGTTGCATTTACCTGAAAGTGTTGCGTAGCCAAAGTGTCCTCCTTATCTAAGGAAAATAAGTTAGAAAAAGTCTGTCACTGTTAACATCATTCCCATTTACTAGTGGTTTATATTTTTATATGTACAATGAATCCCATTTGGCTTTCTGGTTACTAGTAATATGGTAAAAAGTTTGAATCTGTGGTATATTTGTGTTCCTTGGATAAGGAATATCTCCAATAGATCTTAAAGAAGGCATAAAGCCTATTTTGGGTTCTCAGTCAGGAACTAAGTGAACCTTAAATGGAGCGTAGGCCACAGATTGGCATACAGTTATTAACTGTTGTTGTGGTTTAAAACCAAGTCCACACACAGCTCGTTCACTCACAACCCCCCTCGCTCCCCCAACTCCCAGAGAGTTAGGAAGGAGAATCCAAAGAATGTAGCCCCCACGGTTTGAGATAAGCACAGTTTAATAGCTAAGGTATAACACAAATCACTACTGCTACTACTACTACAAACAATAATGATAAAGCCAATAAAAAGTGAAACGAATACAACACCTCACCAGCCACTGACCCATAACTCACTCCACCCTGCCCGACCGAGCACAGACCGATACCTCCTCCATCCCCCCAGAGCTCCAGGCTTCTGGGTCTCTCCCGGCTACATCCTGGGTATGACGTGCTATGGTATGGAATACCTCTTTGGCTAGCCTGGGTCAGGTGTCCTGTCTCTCCTTCCTCCCGGCCTCCCCTCCTCCCTGACAGAGCATGAGCTCAGAAAAAAGGCCTTGGACAAACCAAACATTTGAGCAGTAACTCAAAACATACTTGCTATCAGCAACCGTTCTCAGCCCGAAAGGCAAAACACAGCACTGCACCAGCTACCAAGAAGGAGAAAAAATGACTGCTACTGCTCAAACCAGGACAACTGTATACTTAGTTGTATCTAGTACTGATAGTATTTTACACTCCAAGTACAATTTGAGATGCTAATGGCAGTGATGACTATGGTACATTGACCTGAAGGTCATGGTGGGGTGTGTATGATATAATTAGCTGCGTGAAGAGCAGAAGGACCTGCATTCCAGGGGGCTTTCTACAAAATTCCTAACACCCAAAATATTCTTCGGTGATTTTATTGATAAGCAGTCTTTAAGGTCTCTTCCAATTCAAACTAGTCTATGATTCTATAATTGTATTATGAAAAAAATTAAAGCCCACAGATTCTATCGACCCAATCATTTATTTAGACAACTGAACAACAGTATGCAAATCAGAAAGATACAAGCCAATAATTAAAGGAAAAGGTCACACCTTTTTAAGGTTTTTTTTTAACTACAAACTCTTTCTGTATTAAATGTAAGCATTGTAAAGACTGAAAATGATTGTCCCCTCCCTTGAAACTCCTCCCTACAGAGATGAAAACACGAGTGTCTTACAAGGGCCTCTTCCTTCCCTGCATCTCTAGTTACTTGACAAATGAGAAATTCTTCCTTGTTGGAGAGGATTTAGAAGTATAACAAGCCTTGTGGTGTTAGTGTGCATCAGGATGAAATCACCTCAGGTACCTCTTCAGTATGAGGGATAGAGCTATGAATATATTGGCCCATATGACATAAGCCAGTGCTATGTAGAAAAAGCAGACCACAGTGGCAAAGCTCTCTGAAACTGTTTTTGAGCTTCCCTCTTTCTAATGGAATGAGTCAGTAGTTACCATGAGGTTACTGCAAAACTCTGTGAAATGTTTTTTTGTGGCCAAGTCTCTAGCACCAGTGTAGAATTCAACTGGTTTTCAAAATGATAGTTCATGTTGCAGTGGAACTTAGTATAAAATACCTGTTGGTCCTTGCTCTTATTTTACAAACCCTAAGCTATTTCCATTACTCATGCATTGTGGTCCAAATCATTGTGTGTTTTGGGTTGTCTAAAGGTATTCTATTTATACAATTTAGGATGCTTAGTGTCATGCATACTAATCTTAAAAAAATCCATCAGATATTACCCAGTGGCCTAGACAAACTCCTTCAGGGCTGTTCTGGTCCATCAGGTAAATACATACTTTGGAACGCATATTACTGTAAAAGGCAAGTTATTTACCCAAGATAAACCATTTCATCTCTGTAGCTGAGGTAGCTGTGTATTCTTAACTCTGTGGTATTGAGAGATTTAAGAACTTATTCAATTTTAACCACCTGGTCCTGATGTGGAGATGCAACAAGTTGTTTTCCCAAAGTAAAACTTTCTGGGTATTCCGTACAATTTTGTCTCACCCCCTCCTATTTTTTAAACAATCATGCCTGCAAGCAGACAACAGACAGCTATCTGTTCATGTCACTGAGCAGGGGCTTTAAAAATCATTTTCTGAAGGCTCCTGAAAACCAATGCAATGGAATATGCCCTCTGAATTTTGATGTCTTTTATTTGAACACTTTCAGTCTGTCTTTACACACCAGATCTGTGCTGATGAACTCACTGAGGTATTTTCAAATGTGGCACCATAATAGTTTTTCCTGTTTGATTTTGTTGTCATCTCAACTGCTATCCCTTCCTCTGATTTCTCAACAAAATGAATCCAAACTTAGCACCTTAGCATGCAGCTATATTTGTATGGATAAGCTGCATGGTGCAGGAAGGGGAAGAGAGGCTGTTGTGAGTGTGCTGATGAAGTTTCCCTGTAGGAGTGATAACAGAATTGCTGTATGGTATTATGTAGCGCTTAAGTCAGAAGGCCATTAAAATGGGTTGAAAATTCCTCTGTTACACGGTTATCTTTATAACCTAGGCCTATCTGTAGATGGTGGAACCATGGCTTTCATTCGCATGCTAACCATAGACTACGAAAATGACAATACTACACTCATAAAACCTGATTGCTGTGAGCATGTGGGGCTCAGCTAAAGCTCAGCACATGGGTCTGGGATTATAGCCCCAGCAGGAAAAAAAAAGGTGTGATATTTGCAGAAAACCTGTGGCTGATGGGGGTGTTATGCTGCATGTTCAAAATGTCATTCCAGCTGGTGATTTATGTTTTGCACGCTAACTGAGAGGTCTTTCTCATGTGTGTTAGTTTGAACCACAATGCATTTTTTCATATGGGAGGAAGCAACAAACTAATAGAGTGAAATTAACCAATCCCAATCATGGTAAATAAAAGTCTCTCTCTCTTTCTTTCTTTTTAAGACTCAAGAGGCAGCTGGCACTTTCAGGCTTTGTTATGTTGAGGAAAGAGAACAGCAAACTGCATGCAGTATAGAGTCAGTGTCATTGAAACTAATGGCATGAATGATCTCACACTATTGTAGTGCGATGGAGATTTACTGTGCTTAGTAGAGAACCCATATTATGGAGAGAAACATCGATCTACTTCCACATTTTATTCACATGAATGACAAACAAGTTATTCACTACTATGCAGTCACATTCAGTCCCTTAGTGTGTAAGTCACAATGCCTTCCAAATCCCTCACACTTTACAGCTGTGCAGAGCACCTAGCCAATAGCTACTTGTCTCCACTTTATAACCAACAGAAAAGGTTTATTATTAGCCCCTCTTACTTAGCCAGTTTGCAGTTTGGGCTTGTGTTTGCTGTACAATTTTAGCCACAACCTTTGATTCCTTCAATAATATATCTGTTAATACAATGTCCTCTCTCTCCCCTATTTTTTCCTGCCAAGCATTAGGCAGGTGGAAGGAAAAGCTGCTACTACATGGCCAGTTTCACTTTTTGGGTCAGATTCTGAAATTTCCATGGCCTAGGCATTCTGCTTCCAAAATCCTAAAGCCTGTTTCCTATACAGACAGACAGCATGTAAAAACAGCAGGGCCAGGATAAAATAAATGAAGATAGGAAAGGCAATGAGAGATATTCAGTGCAGTGTGGTTGCTTTGTTCTTGGTTTTGTTCTGGATTTATTGACTACTGCCACCTGCTAGAGTTAAAAAGTAAAGAAAAATCTATACCTTTGTTATCATAGTGGAGGTATCATAGTCTCTAAATATGACACACAAAAAGATTGTAGAAAACTTTGTGCTCTAACATTATGTCACACCAAATCTATAGCTACTTGTTATCATACAGTTTATACTTACTCTTTGCTGTTCACTTTCTGGTAGGTCATACTTGTTAGGGAGTACAAGCAAACAGTTTTTTAAATGTTAGTGTTTCATAATGTTAAATGATTTGTCCCAAAAGAACTGGTGTCCCAGTCAGGAATGGAATCTGTCTTCTAAACTCCTGCTTTCATTCTTAAATGGCATTCTCTTGAGCTTCTGTATCCCCTTGATACAAAGTCTGAATGTAGTACGGAATAGATAGCAAAAAAATCTTAGTGTCCCCATTGCTCTGGGGTAACACTTTATATGCCACATTTCTAAGTTTGTCTTTTTAACGTATGGTTTTGGTTTGTTCTTACAATCCTCTTCTCAAAATGGCCTCAAATAATTTCAAGATATTGATTATAAGAACAAGAAAGTTTTTTTTTAGAGCTGGCCCTGTGCTGGGAGCTGAGCGCTGTAATCTCAGTATAAAAAAGACAGGCTGTTGAGTTTCTTATGCTTAAAAAAACCCTATGAATTTGGCTGCTTTGTATTACAAGCAGCAGAATTTCATGAGTTAGAAACCCTTGAGATACATTGGGACTGCAAATGGAAATAGAGGAAAAGAATTACTGGTCCCAGGAAATAAAGACTGATTACACAATGAAGTTATCAAATAATTCAGTAAAGGAAATTAAACCAAAAGAATTCCTGGGAAGTTGGCTCTGGACACATGAAGTGCTTCATGCTTGCCCTTCCTGAGGGAAAGGAGGCTTTGTCCTTTTTGCTCAGCAGGAAGGCAACAGTGTTGGAGCAGAATAACGTTAAGAATCTGATTTTCCAAATGATACCTTCATACCTTTCTTCTCTGATGGAGGCATAAGTTGTTCTCAGAGGAGATGATTGGTCCATGGTATATCCTCAGTTTTCATGGACATGGCTTTTATGCTTAGGCCTGTACTTGAATATAACCTGTGATTCTGCTCACTTTGAAGGTTTGTTTATAAAATGAGAGGATTGTTTTTCCTTTTCCTGAGGCTGGACATGTTAAACACAATCCAAGCTGATTTTTCAAAACAAAGGTAAGCTGTACACAGGCTTCTGGGAGGAGACACATGGCACACAAACGATTGCCTTCAGTTCTGCAACTGGTTTCTGAATCCTGTTTCCCTTGCTTTTTTATCTTGTCCTTGTCTCAGTTATTCTGTACTATTATATAGTACTAATTCTAATCCAAATGTTACATGGAAATGGTAATCAGTTAACAGCTTACTCTTAATTACACAATTATTTTTCCTCTTGTTCACATATTTTCTGTGAATCTTTGTTTTCCCATCTTCACACCTTGGAATTGCAGAAAAACAGGGTTGGGAAAACCCTCTAAAGATCTTCTAATCCATCTTTCTTCCCCAAGGCATTATACCTCCATCATGCCTGGCAGATGTTTGTCTCTTTTGCCTTTAAAATCTTTCAGTGGGGGTTGTTTTACTATTTTTCAAGGCATTGCATTAAATCTGTAAGTTAAAATGGAAAGTCCTTGTGTGTCTGGTTTACTTTAAACCCAGTACTGCAAAGGACTGGTTATAAATGTGCTGACGGTTATGACTTAAATGGGACATAATTGTCTGTAACCTTTGGGCATATAACTCGAACGTTTTCAGGGGGGCTCTGTGTTGGACTTCAATGAACTGCTGTCATGAATCTTTCACAGCTTTTGTTATCCTTTTAAACATGATAGTTCTTGTCTCTTGATTGCAGAAATTAGTTTAATTATAGATTGATGCCAAATGAAACTCAAATACACATTCACAGATTTTAAATACATATTCTTACCCACTCAACACAGATTCTTATTTGATAAATGCTTGCTTACAGGAATTGCCAATTTTATAATTCTAGTCTTACTGAGAAACAAGCATAATTCTTAGCTTGTACTTTGTTTTCTGTTAATGTGAAATTTGTCATTAGAAGTGTCCTCTTGCTATTGCGCTCATAAGATAGCTAGCATAAAGAAAACAGGTTTAGTATTTTAAGACCTGTGGGATGGACTGTCAGTCTTCTGCAGCCAACATGTGATACTTATGGTGTTGTGGGTCTTGGGTGTAAATTGAATATTCTGTTATTTCCTGAAAAAGGTAAAATTTGATTGATAGAATCAACCAGGTTGGAAATGATCTTTAAGATCATCAAATTCAGCTATTAGCCTAGCACTACCAAGGCCACCACTAAACCATGGCACTAAGGACCTCATCTACAATGTTTGTGAACACTTCCAAGGACAGTGACTCCACCACTGCCCCAGGCAGCCTCTTCCAATGCCTGAACACCCTCTCTGTGAAGGAACTGTTCCTAGTATCCTGTCTAAACCTCCCCTGGTGCAGCTTGAGGCTGTTTCCTCTTGTCCTATCACTTGTTCCTCGAGAGAAGAGAGCAGCCACCTCCTGGCTGCATCTTGTTTTCAGTTAATTGTAGAGAGTTATAAGGTCTCCCCTGAGCCTTCTCCAGACTAAACCCACCCAGGTCCCTCAGCCATTCCCCATCACACTTGTGCTCCAGGCCCTTCACCAATTCCATTGCCCTTCTCTGGACCCACTCCAGCACCTCAGTGTCTCTCTTGTAGTGAGGGTCCCAAAACTGAAAACAGGATTCAAGGTGCATCAAAATTACAATACATATGAAGTGTATTACAACTGCAGCAGATCAGAAATCAGTCACCCTTTAAATAGGAAGTTCCTGGGTTTTACTGATGCTGAGAAATCAAAGAAAATACACATTCTGTGAAACCCTCAAACTTGGTAAGGAAGATAATTAGAGTTTAGGTCTTTATTTACAGCTTATTGTCATTCAGGATTCCTTTAATGAAGTGCTCAAATGCTTCAGATTTGTACGTATTGTTGAAATTTTACAAAGGCATTTATTTGCTATCAGTTACAAAAAGTGAAAAAATGAGTAACAGCTTCATCCGATGAACTGGTATATTTGATTATTGGTTTTCTTTTGTAGGTTGCTACAGGTAGATGGTTCCAAACGTTCCATACTCATTTCTCTTATATTTGCTTTCTTTTATGGGGTGCTTTCTGCTTTCCTAAAATTATACTCCTGCTTACTCATTTATTTTCAGAAACTGTTTATTCTTATTCTGTACTTGGAAATGTTTGTACATGCTTGCCCCAGAGCTGCCTGTTGTTCATAGTCTTGCTCACACTGCATTTACCAAAGCTGGATGAAGAATAGAAAATCATGGTTAACAAGATAGGTTTGCTCTAGTGTCTGCTAATCCTCAGCTAAGAGAGTCCAGGAGGTCACCTGAAATCTGTCCACAATTTTGCTTCTGTTCTCCTTCTGAGAGCTCTGGGTGTGTTCCTGTTTCCTCAGCAGTAGAGGAAAGGAGGAGAAGTGGTAAGAGTAGCACATGGGTATTACTCAGCATGGCAGTACACATGCTACTTGTTTTCTCAGGCTGACACTTAGCAATCTCATGCTACGATACAGTGCAGGAGGGTTCTTTGGATAGACAGTAACCAAGGCAGATCCCTCACTGTCTCTTGCATTTTTTTTTTTGGTTCATGAACCAAAACAGGCTCCTTTGGCTACATAGGGAAAAGGCCCTTCAAAGCGTGACTTTGCAGTTATCCTTCCCTCATGATACAGTCCTGTGTTCAACACTGCTTCCAGCTAACCATCATAAAAATGTATCTATGTTTGTAGAGAAGTAGGAAGAGATTTTGCTAAGATATAAAATGCATTTGATGTGCTAAAAGAGTCAAAAACTCTACAAGCGAAGAGTGTTGACATATCTCAGTTGTCAGAAGTGGCTTGTGAAATACAGTGAGGTGAAATCCATGCTCTACATAGGGACAGTACAGGCATCTCTTGAACTTATTCTAGCTTCATTAGGCAGCCTTTAGGCTCACAGAAGGTACTTGCCGTGACAAATGTAAGTAGGTTCTTCCTCATCTGTCAACTTTTTTACTTTATATTTCTCTCAACCATCCAAATCCCCTGTTCTACCCTACTTTGATGGCCTCATTCTGTTGCCTTTCCACACCTGTAATGGTTATAAACTAACAGGGAAATGAAGTGGTATCTTACAATGTCCATGTTTTGTTGTTATTTCTGACATTTCCCTTAGAGAGTTAGGGAGTATCTGCACACAGAGAATGATACCCTTTCCAAATACTATTGAAGGATGGAAAGCAGTCAACAGGATGGTGAGTTGAATGGGAGCAACAGAGAAACAGGCACGCAAAGGTAAAGCTGAAGTTCCACCAGTGCCAGTTAATGAATTTCTAATACAGGATGCAGAAGATATCCAGGAGAACCATGCCTGCAGGGAGTGTAGGTCCTAATATGCATCAGCAACTTCATGAAAGAAGATGCAGAAATATTTATGTGTCAAATGAATTGTTAAACCTGGTTGTACCAGTGGAGAAAGAGCTCCTTTACCTTCATCATTTAATTAAAAATGTTCTACTTGAGTAGTTTGTTCTACATAGGAAGTTTGTTCTGCATAGGTAGATTTTGCTGTGGGCTTTAAGATGTAAAATACTGGCCTCAGTGCATGCAATAGCATTGCATCAACAGCGAGCCTGTTCTTCAGTGTGCCCAGGCAGATCTTTCATTTAGGACAAAGGAAATGTGGTTTGTGTTAAAGATATAGTTCAACTTTCATAATAAAGCAAGTTGTGAATGATGAATGAAAGCACTTATTGAGCTGAAAGTACACGCACCAGATTGAGCAATGTCGATCTTTGTACAACAATCAGCTGAGTAAGAGAAGCAGGGACTGCATTTTTCACTGTCTCGGGTTGACCTTTTTTTAGCTGCCCATTAACACATCCCATTGTTAGGCAAATGACTGCTGCAATTCTGCCTGTTACTTATGGTGCAAAATTGAATTCACAAAAGGGGAGACATGGTCCTCTGACAAGATATGCAGTGGAATCTGGCTATATGAATGGTTATGCAATCAACATATGCAATTCTTTGTATTTTAATTTAGAGGGACAGATTCCACACTCCCTGGCTGACTCTGAGCCACTTCTCCCTCTTTCACCCCCCTTAAATTTTTTAGTTTTTATTACAAAATCAAACACTCTCTTTTTAGTAGATTATTTACCATGAAGAACTATCTTGATTGGAATTGCTGCTGAATCAGATTTTAATTTACAAGGAGTGTTTGAAACAGATTTTCAAATGGCATAGCAACACAAAGGTAATTCACAGAGGTGAGTGTTTAAAATAAGGGGCTATTTTATAGGAAAATCCGGAATGTGGGCTGGAACGTGCTCCAGAATTCCACCCTCTTGTCCTGGCTACACAAACAATGTGACCAAGGCCTGCCAAGAGTTGTCATGTTTAAATAGAGAGAAGGAAAGTGGCAAGAATTCCCTCTGCACCATAATCCCTGCAGCCTTGCTGTTTAGCACTTTGAAGAGAAAGGCGGATACAGGAAGCAAGAATGAGAAGTAGCACACTCCATCTCTGCAATAAACACTGCTGAGGATTCCATCTAATCTGGGAGAATAAACATTTTCAAGGCTTTTCTCTTAACATTTGGTCTCAGTGACTACAACAGTTAATTTAATTATTTATTTTAGCTATCCCTCACTACTTTCACAGTGAATGCTGCAGTGTCAGCTTTGCACATCTTTCACTCCAAGACATAACCTGAAAACCAAATCCTGGGGTCTTTACCTAGCCAGAATCCTATAAACTTTACCAGGATATTGGCTTTAGAAAAACTACTGGGCTTGGCATTGTAGCTGCTGCTAAACTGATAATTAGGGAAAGAGTTAAAGAGCTTATCACTAAGGTGATGACTGTTGCATAAGGGAGTCTTAACCTATGTTGAGCTAAATTCCTCACAAGGCAGTTTGAATTGATGGGCTTTTATAACCACTCAGTCAGAGATGAATACATAATACCTTGGCACAAGAAAGTCCATCCCACCCAGAGGCTGGCAGGTATTCCTCCCTTCTGATGTAACCAATATTTACGAACTGTCTGCCTCATTTCTCACTGAAATGAAGGATATGGTTTTATGGTCCCCTTTCAAAGTGTTTGTAAGTCCACTGACTGCTCTTTAGCATTACAAAACCCTGTTTGGGGGATGTAGCAGGAATTCTTTTTGTGGGCTGTGCAGTGAACAGCTGAATTTTTAGAAAGTTTGATGTTTTCCTGTTCATGCTTTCCAGAAAGATGCACACCACACCACAATTACCCCTTGTCTTCCTACGGTAGGTTTGTGATCCACCATGTCCTTCACCAGACTTTCATTGTGTTTTCTGTTAGTGTCAAGTTCCTTTACAGACTGGTGTGCTAACGGGTCAGAAGAGTTACATAGGCAGAAATTGTTAATGCAGAGTCTCTTGTGCATCAACAGGGAGCTTCAATTTTATACAGGGAATGGTAGGTCTTTCTGTATTTATATGTACCTCAATTATGTGTGTGTTTAGCCTTGCTGGGGGCCTTGAGGTTGTTGCTGTCTTCTAAATATTCACCTTCCTACCACTACTTTTTAATGGAAATACAGGAGACTAAGGAAATCTGAGACTGATAGCTTTTACTCGACTTGTTAGAACAGGTACTTTTGCCTTTGTATTTTCATCTATCTGATGGGCAAACTAGTGGTCAGCTTCTCAAAAGCTACTGCCAGACTGAAGCAACTAATGCTGTAAATTATGAGGCTCTGAGTAAAAGGCAGTCAATATGCTGAGCACCACAGGGCTATTAATCTCCAGGCCAGGTTTTTCAAGGAGCTGAGCACTCAGCAGTTGTTGTCGACTTCCAGTTCAACTCCTGAAGGAAATACCAAAATAATCAAAACTTCTGCTGGAGGCCTAGTGCTTCAGGAAATCTAGTCATCTGATTTGGAGATACATGTGGGCAATTCAGTTCTTCTGAATATCTGACCCCCATTATGGTTGTATTTAACATTGACTCATCTTTCTTAGACAACTGACTATTTCAAAATCGAATATTTTGAAAGGCTCTGCTTTAATTTTATCCTGAAAAACAGTGTTTAAAATACAAGCCTGGAACTATATTTCCTTTTCCTTCTGCTCTCTGGGAGACCATAGTCTCTTATTTATGAGCTGAACAGGCAATTACAGCCTGCAGTTCCCCACCCAGTCCTACCACTATGCCTGCATCCTGACCTGGGGCTTAGGAAGTAGCTTGCTCTTTATGCCAGATCAGTCCTTGGCCTCTCTCCCCAGCTATCAAGAAGCAGTTTTTCTCATGCAATACCACCAACTAGTAACCAAATTGAAGCAATTAAATGGCTTTGCACACGGATTGTGTGGTAATGACTTTAGATTGTCAAGTGAAAGTCTCCAGAACCCATTAGCAGCATTTTGAAGTAGTTGATACCCCTCCAAAGATTTTAAAGTGTTTTCTTATGCAATTGGTTTTGCCTTAGTCTTTCCCTTTTCAGACAAAAGCACAGAACAGTGCTATGTGGCCACTGCCATAAGCGTTTGAAAATCAGTTACCATACAGAACTCCCTCTCTCTCTTTCTCTAGTATATGTATATACAAATGCTGTTTCAAAGGAGCTGTTTTTTTTTTTCTTCCCAGTTTTGCCATTGTAAATGGAGCGAGCCAGATGAACCCGTTATGTGGAACTGTAACCACTTTCACTTGGATTAGCTCTGAAGCTGTTTGTTTTGGGAAAATATACATTCCAAGTGATAAAACCCTCAAATATTTGTAAGGAAAAGCTTTTGTTAGACCTGTCCTCAGTTGTGAAAGCACTTCATGCTTTCACAAAAATGATCTGAAAGAATGAACCATGAAAGCTATGACTGGCGCTGAGAAAGGAGAACAAGTTATACTTGTTCTTAAAATCTCCTCCATCCTTCTCAGAATGTAGGACCGTTGCATAACATTATAGGAAGAGGTACATATGCTGCTGTATTACCTAGATACAATGGAATGAAAGGATCTCCTATCCCCTTTTTTTCTGTCAATGTCTTGTATTCTAGCACACATTTTTTAGTGAGAGATTTATAGGACTCTATGAACTTGCCATTCAGCTGGCAAGAGTGTTTCTTCCTATATTTAATCTTCCTTAAACCTGCTGAAATTGTTCTATTAGGCATGCCTCTTTCATGAATTTTGAGTGCAGAGGAAAGGGCAGCTGCTTTAACAGTTGCCTCTTCTCTTATAGGCTCATCAGAAGAGCTATAAAAATATGGATGTCTTTTTCTGTATGTATGATTTTATAATCATGAATAAGCTTTGTGTTGTGCTGATTCCTGAGGAAATGAAAATTGCCACCGTGGGGCTCAGTGTTGTCTAAAGAACCTGTGGTACATGCTCACACCAGCACATGGCAGAACAGAGAGGTGCTGCAAATGCAGCTTTCTATATACAGAATGTGTCCTTTAGGTGGTGCCATTGTGTTTTTTTAAGATAAGACTGCAAGCTCAAGAAAGGGGATGACTACCAGAAAAGGATGCTGTGCACAATGCATCCTTATACCCCAAGAGACTTGAAAACATCTGAGCATACAGAGACATCCCCATGTACAGGATGGAACGCTACTCGGTGTCGACAATGGAGAAAGCAAAAGCTAAAAAAAAATAAAAGCAGCTTGAAATAGCTAAAAATTCCCTTTATGGAAAAGCTTTTCAAAACATGGTTCAGTTTTTACATGTTAATGTCAGTGAAGAAGGACAAGTGACGAAGTAGAGGGACATCTATAGTTATTAGCAATGGATGGGATCGGTGGAGGTTGACTGGAACTGCCAGGCAATGCTAAACCTATCCAAAAAGTAAAGCCTTTGGATATGTCAAGTGGGATCATGTGGCTCTTGGGTGATGATGATTAATCATGAGGAACTGTAGAAAACATGCACACAGAAATGTCTTGGGTGGGTCTCAAAGCACAACTGAAATGTGTTTTGGCCATGTTTTGATGCTAAGCGGGCAAGCAGTGTTTCTCCGTGGCAAGGGAAGGGCTGGGGAATGTAGCAGATGTAATGCCTGGTTTGGTGGCCCTGGCTTGCCACTTGTGCTTTGTTTAATCCATATTCTAAACTGTCTGTTCTGCAGTTTGAGGCAGTATTGTCGGGTTTAAAGATTTCACATATTATAGGTGCCTTGTGAATGTTGGGTTAATGGGATCACAGACGTACAAAGCGTTGCTGTTGTTGTTTGCATACTGTTTAGATGATGTTTTCTTAAAAATCAAGGCACCCTCTGTCCCGTGTTTTCTCACTACATACGGGTCAGAAAAGCACAAAAGTACTGTATGTCTGAAACATTTCCAGCAGCTTCCCTGGACCTGCTTCCAAAGCTCATTGAAATCTTGTTAACAGAACACTCTACCTCCCTCTGATACCTCACACTGCAAAACAGCTTTGAAGGCCTAGACTGAATAATGAAGGAAACAAGGGCATCTGGGGTCCATTATTTACCCCATTTCATAAGGCGCTTCTACAAAGTCTGCTGCCTGCCTTTTCAGATCCATGACAGAAATAAATACAAAGCCTGGAAAGAGCGAGCAAGTCAGAGTTGTCTGCTGCCCTCTCCACTGCTCCCCCTCCCCTTTTCTTCCTGTTTCACAGGCCACATTTGTTTCATCTCAGCTAAATGTAGTTCTCTTTCTGCCCAAGACACTTGTTCTTTCCCTTTCACAGCTTGTTTATTCTAAAGAACTTCTTTTTGCTTGGGAATACATCTCCAACACCTTTGGGTGTTTCTAAAAGACACTGGTGTGAAGCTATACAAAGATTTTTTTTATTTTTATGAATTTTTCCTCTTGTCAAACTGACAAGGATTTGAAGACTTGAATTGTGACTATGGCTGCATTAGGAAAACACGTGAAATGTCAGTAAAGTGCTTCCCTGCTCAATGTGCTAATTCGCAGGGGGGGTATCCTAATGGATAAGAAGTCATCTGAAATGTCAATGCCTCTAAAAGGCTGCAGCAAGCAGTCTTACTAGACTCTAGAGTTCCTGGGCATTTTTAAGAGGGCTGACCCAAAGTGCCTCGACATTGCTTGTGAAAATAAACCCTCTGCAATGCTTCCTTTCCAGTGAAAACCTTTTGGAATGCTCAGTCAACACAAGAGCACTTTCTCTCGGCACTCAGCATGGCTAGTATTGGGCAAATGTCTGAGTGGCTACACAGTCACAGAAGCACTGTAAGTTGCAACCAATTTCACAATTTTTTTTTTGCTAGATGATTATTTATCCTTATTTTTAGTTTTCTGTATAAATGTTTGTACCTATGGCTTCAATCCACAGAGGGTTATTGAGGAGGGAGGATTATTTGTGAGCTAAACCCTGTGTTGATTAAAGTTCTTTGCAAGAGCTGTTACTGAAGCCCCGCAGATTTTATTTGTTTTAATATGCCCAGATAGGACATTGCTTTTGAATTAGTTGAATTGACAGCTCCAAATTAAGTTTGTTTCTTAAGTAAATGACTGTCTGCAGTCTGGAATGGACTTCCCTTTTGCAGCAATTTGGAAATTGTGATGATGTTATTAATGTCTCAAAAGAGGGCTAGACAAGATGAAAAGTACAGCTTTGCATAACTAGTTATTTAGTAAGCTCCTAAAATTAGCCCCAATAATAATTTATTTGTCCTAAATGGGAGCTAAGGTCTGAAAAAGAAGCCCAGACTGTGCACATCCTGAATTTTAGGGCTCCTACAGCCTCCGCTGCTTAGTCCCAGCCATTCAAAGCACTTTCAAAACGACAAGGTTTGTGTTTCAGTCTCCCTGCCCATTGTTCAAGGAGTAAATGATCTTGTGTTCTTTAGGTTGGGATCAACTTTAATGGACCTTATGTGCCTGAAACATCATCCAGAATTAATCTCTGAGGTGCAGAGGCTGTTGCTGATTTCTTTAAAGTGCACAAAGCTGCTTCCTGCTTATATTTATAAAACTAATGGGTGACTTTTTTTCCTCACAGAGAAAACGATAAATCTCAGTGTTCACCAGCATGTGTTTCATGGGCAGTTACCAACCTGTTATCATATGCATACCATCTAAATAAGAGAGAGAAAAAACTCCCCAAAACAGTGGGAGTACCATTTATCTTCCTCCCCTAATCATTTTAGGTTTAGCCAACAAAGCATCTTACGGGATGTTTAGCTGACAGCTCACACCACCAGCCCCTGCTGAACCATGATCATATTACATGTGCCAGTCCTTTTTGTTTAGTGCTAGGGATTATGGTGGTTTGCCACTGAAGTAAATGCTGGAGAAAATAATGAGCAATTAAGAATAATAATGACAATAATAAAAAAGACAAACTGAAAATTGATGTTTAATTCAACCAGCAGTTGCTGTGTCCTTATAACAGTAAGCCCCAAAGAGAACCCCCCAAAAGGTAACACTTTCTGCTGAACCATGCTTCACACTTTGACGCCTGGATTTCTTGCACAGACAAGAGAGGAGAATTTACCCAATGCCTGTTCTTAATCAAAAGCTTTTTGTTGTCCTTTTGCTACCATTTTGGAGGTATGTGTGAAGGTGATTCATGTGAGCAATGTGAGGTTGATTTAAGACACTGTTAATCCATTTTTTCCACAGAATTTAGAAGAATGCTACAGGCTGCACAGGCAAAAAACGAGCTCTTACAGGTTGACTTGGATGTGGTACAGAGACTCCAATATTCCATGTTCTGATTGCAGCCTCCTTTTGTGATTGCAGGGAATTTTGCCTCATTTTCACCATGCTTCTATGGAGTAAGAAAGGCATATGAAACCCAGTGGTTGTAGTGTTACAAAGTGATTATAGGAGAAGCTCTGTGGAATTGTCAGGCATCATCCCCTAGATCAAAACCTGGACAGAACCACCAAGAAGATGGTTGCAGTCTTGCTATAATTACCTATTTCTTGCTGATCTGACTTTCCCACAAACCTCCTTGGGTACAGCACTTGTTTGTTAGGCTGAAACTATGCGGTGGTGAGTACTACATACTACTATGTGCTTTGCACATGTTGTGTTATTGCCTGGTAACTGCAGTTGCTAGACTTTGAAACCAGTGGGTTAATTGACTCTGAAAGGAGCTAAGGATATGTGGTATACTGGTGTCTCACAGTCTTGGAGCTGTTAAGCCTGCATGTGCTATGTTCTGTATTAGTTTTGATTTGCCTGCAGCTCACAGCCTTGGTGAGTGGCACCTCTCACATTAGTTCCCTACACTTTTGGTTCATTTAATCTCAGCTGCTGAAATAACTTTTTTCTCACTGGATTTCAGGATGATCCTTGCTTCTTTCCTTGTATTTGCTATTAAGCTTCTTGTCCTCTGTTCCTTTCTTTCTTTTTGCTCTATTCACTTTAAATTAACTTTGTAGTTTTGCAGTTTGAGACTGCCTTTCCAAAAAAAAGAGTAACAGGCTACTGACTAATGCTCTGTGAGTTGTAGCTTTCACTTAGAATCATAGGATCTAAAATGGTTTGGGTTGGAAAGGACCTTAATGCTCATCCAATTCCAACGCACTGCAGGGACACCTTCCCCTACACCAGGTTGCTCCAAGCCCTATCCAGCCTGGCCTTGGACACTGCCAGGGATAGGGCAGCCACATCTTCTCTGGGCAACCTGTGCCAGTGCTTCACTACCCTCAGTTGTTTCAATAATTGATACTGATTAACTATAGGATGTAAAATGAATGAAGAATAGGTATAGCCCTAAAATGTTATGACTATTATCTGTCTTGCTTTGGGGTATTCTGGTAGGAACAGCAATACTCTTGAAATGAAAAGTTGTTATTTAAACACCACAGGGTCCAAGAGAGAAAACAGCTAAACTGACTGGATTCATTCCAGAATTGATGGCTCCTTCACATTTACCTCCATGGTTTTCTGTGTTCTTTCATCTTGACTTGACATCTTGCTTACAAATCTCAGAAAACACCAATACAGGTGAATTGGTGGAGGTGGAGGAAGAACTGTGGGAGAACTTAGTGGAGTGGGCAGGAGAAGAAAGGAAGAGTTTAGTCACCTGTCAAATTAGTAATAGCCAGTGTAGCCTGAACCGTTGTACATTCTCCTCCTTTCACAGCACACCTGAGTGGGTCCTGCCATGGTGATGTGTTTAGATAAAGCTGCAGCAATGACACAAGCTCTTACTGGACCTATTTTTAACCTTTGTGTTGTCTTTTTCCTTGATGACATGCTTGCCTTTAACTCAGCCTTCTTTGCCTTTCCTAACTCCATGTATATTACCCTATCCTTAGAGTTTCCTTATCCTCTTGCCCATGTCCTATTATTCATCTCTCATCTAGTATTTTCCACCTCCAAGTTACAGGTTTGTCTTGCGATTCCAATCAGCCTGCATGGCCTTATTGTCTCTGTTTCCCCTTTTCCTTGCAGAGGTATATAGTGTGGTGCATTCATCATGTACTGTTTGCCCAGTAGTTCAGGCTTGCCAAGATAGTGCCTGATTGTTGCAGACTTTGAGATATTGGAGGCAGGATTAGCTAGATGGCTGAATGATTAATGAGCCAGGCTCACAACCACATCTTGTTAAGACTGAGATAATCAAATCCATAAGGAAGTTGCTCAAATCCACTGTTGTGGAGAATTTTTCCTTCCTTAAATAACAACCCCAAACCAACTCTCTGTTGCCAAAATATTTATTACCTGGTCTTATCCTACCTAGTCTCCTGTAGCTTCTTGGTCTTTAATGGCCAGTTTCTTCACCATGGTGGAGTCCATTTGAATTATTGCAGGGTTTTTTCACTCGTCTTTACTACAGAAAGACCTACAGTATCTTGGTCTAACTATGGTCATTTCTAGTACCCCTTCAGATCTTTTCAGGCCTGATTCTTTGCCTTCCCTTTTGCTCTGGTCTGCCTCTCTTCTTTTCACTTTCCCTCTAGTTCTGGTCATGGCTCAGAGCTGCCTTGTCACTTCTCGGTAAAATTTCTCTTTCTCTTATCATTGCCTTGGAACCAATACCTTTTCCAATTTTACCCTCCCATTTCATTACTCACCAGTAATCTCCACAGGCTGCTTTCTCCAAATTCCTGTGGTGTGATCTGTCTTTTATGCTGCAATAAACTATTGCTCATGTAAGTGGTTCTAGTAAATGTCATCTCCACAGCCTGCAAAATCCTGATGCAAAGAACTGATTTTGCAACCTATGTGCACATATGAAGTGACCGGGTACATCATTTGCAGGTCCTTGCCTGTATCATTGTTAAATAATGGGCTAGCATAGTCTAGCTGTTGCCCATCAGCTAGGATTCCTGAGAGCATTTAGGAATGGTTTGAATTATCACTTGTGAAAGTGCCCTTTAGTTCCAAGGTCTCCATCCTGGTTGTCTATGCTTCAGGTAATAATAGTCAAATGTGTGTGAAAGGAACCATAAATTCAACTGTTACCAGCATAAAGCTTTTCTCTTCCTCAGTATATTTGTATAAATGTGGTGCGCACACTAAGGAGAGGGTATAGGATAATTATGGACCAGAAATATAAGAGCACCAACTTGCACAGAGCAGGGTCTTTGTGAATCTGTGGGGGTGATCATGTAGATGCTCAGCAGTGTGAGGAAGATGGTGCAATGCAACCCAGTATCACCCTGTGAAACAGCACCTGTATGTGCAAGCTGTGAAGTGTTACACTAATTGTATTACAGCTAACAGCAGTTACCTGCAGTGAGCAGGAATCCTGTGTCCATAAGGAGTTTAAGCAGGTATGTGTAGTAAGCAGGTGTTTTCCTATAGGCACATCTCACATGCAAACATGTGTTACTAGATGTACCGCAGATCTGACATTCTTCTTAGCAAACTTGGGAAAAGAATGAGGTGGAAAAGGGAGGGGGAGTAGAAACCAATCAAAGAAAGCAATACTTTTTATCAATCATATTTGATGCTATTCTTTCTCTCTCTTTCATCACTTTGATCTCTCAAATAAAACTGATACTTTGGCCATTTTCCAGACTCTTAACTTTGCAATCTGAGAGGGCTCTGGGTTAGCTGCTGAGGGTATGTGTTTGCAATTATGCATTTGAAAGTATTTTCCCCTCCACTGAGATAACATTCTTTTTGTGTTACCACACACTTCTGCTGTCTCGTTTTTCTTCTCCCATGGCACTGCAGGCTGAAAGGCCTCACTGCCTTCCCCCTCCTCCCCCGATCTTTGCAACTGATATCTGAATAAAATACTTTACTCTGCTGGTATTTAACCTGCTGAGCCTTTCACTTTCTAGCTGTGAAACACACAAAAAGGGTATCGTACAGAAACATCCTGGCAGCTTCATTTCTTAATATGCCTCCAAGGCAATGCAAGATTGAACAGAGGTGGGAAAATTTATCCTGATGTTAAGGATCTTCAGGGGTTTATTTATAGATTAGCATTCACTGAGAACAGCTTTACATTTAATTTTTCCAACCAGTATTTCTCTATACAAGAGAACAAAATTGAAAGCTCTTTATTGTTTATCTGGCTGTAGTTCAGTGCATCAAGTTTGTAGGAATAGTAATCTGTCTTTTATAAGATAGATACATTTATTTCTTTTAGGTGATAAATTTGCACTTCATAGTAAGGAATATATGGAATGATGTCAATTATTAGCATAAGAAGATAGGCTCTTTCGTATTCCCTGACAAATAGCCAGGTTTCTTGAGTTGAATAGCAAAATTCTGTGTGACGCTATGAGCCCTTTGCATAACATGTTCTACCACATTTGATTTGTCTGACCTTGGACTTGCTCATCGGGCTCCAAGAAAGAAATACTATTTCTTAAAAAAATCTTACATGAACTATCAACAAGAAATATTCTGCACAAGTAATTTAAACCTTCTATATGGAGTACAGCACACGATAGGCTTAAGGTGATTGGGGTCAATCAGAATTTGAACACTGCTGTCTTAGGTCTGATGGAGCATGTTTCAGTCTAAGTCTCTGACAATGAAACGTGGGGTCCAAACCCATGGTAACCCTTCGCTCCCCCTGACTTCAAAAGCTGGTTATACGCACCCTCTCTCTTTCATACATGTGTGCTTGCAGCCATGTGCACTCACACATGGGGTTTTAAAAGGAGAAGGTGCTCCAGTGAGAGAAATGTTCTGCTTGTTTCTGTCTCACAAAAAGGAATCCTGTAGGATGGTGCTCAGAGAGAGGAATCCTTCCAGGTGCTTTGCACTGGAACATCTGAGCATTCCCTGCTTAGGCTAAAGCTGAAACCTTTTGAAAAGCTCTGTAGTTTCTAATAGGAAGCAAGGAAGGGTTTTGCAGGCCTGCAGGTACTTTGGACAGGATAGAGACTTCTCCATTCCTTCATTTTGTAAAGAACTGGCGGGGGGGGGGGGGGGGGGGGGTGGGGGGGGGGGGTGTGTTAAAGTATTGGGTAAAATAAAACTACTGGTCCAAATGAAGTTCGCATTTAAATATCCCTGATGTAATGGCAATATATATCCTAAGTGAGGGCAGGATTCTGTAAAACTAAGATCTAACGTCAAAACCTTTTGCTAATGATATCCAAGTTTGGTTTTTGATCATGAACAACTCTTAATGTTTTTCAGAGATCCACATATACCCTTACATCAACTTTACACTGATATGTTATAAAGGAAACATGAATCTTGTTGTTTAATGCAGGTCTGCAGACCAGCTTGGCACAGGATTGTTTATATAATAGTCTTCATGACTTGGACTTAAAGCCAGTAATTTAAGGTGGAAAAATCCAAAGATAAAATCCTAAACAAATGGCAAAATTAAGTCTGAAATCTTTGTAGGACATGGAAATGGCAGTTGAGTAAAGCATGAGATTTTTCTTGGTCACCTCTCTTCTACTGCTTTTATTTGAGTGATGACATAGAATCACAGAATAGTTAGGGTTGGAAAGGACCTTAAGAGCATCTAGTTCCACCCCCCCTGCCAGGGGCAGGGACACCTCACACTAAACCATATCACCCAGGGCTGCATCCAACCTGGCCCTGAACCCTGCCAGGGATGGAGCATTCACAATTTCCCTGGGCAACCCATTCCAGTGCCTCACCACCCTCACAGTAAAGAATTTCTTCCTTATATCCAATCTAAACTTCCCCTGTTTAAGTTTTAACCCCTTACCCCTTGTCCTGTCACTACAGTCCCTGATGAATAGTCCCTCCCCAGCATCCTTGTAGTTCCCCTTCAGATACTGGAAGGCTGCTATGAGGTCTCCATGCAGCCTTCTCTTCTCCAGGCTGAACAGCCCCAGCTTTCTCAGCCTGTCTTCATACAGGAGGTGCTCCAGTCTCCTGATCATCCTCGTGGCCCTCCTCTGGACTTGTTCTAACAGCTCGATGTCCTTTTTATGTTGAGGACACCAGAACTGTACACAATACTGCAAGTGAGGTCTCACAAGAGCAGAGTAGAGACATGTTTCATTATTACTAACACCTTACAGTTCTTATCTAGCTGAGTGAGCTGAATCTCACCCTAATCAAAAGGCAGTTCAGAGAACTAAGGGCAGGCTGACTGGGGCCTTAGTGCCTGATCTTTGAGTTGCAGACTGTGTTCAGCAGTCAATAACATTCACAGGATGTATCCTGTTTCTGGTGAAGTCCAGAGTTGGTCTTAACTGCCTTAAGGAAAGCAGTAGTGGCTGAAAGAGAGCAAACAGTGCCGAGTACTTGGCAGCATCTGGTCTTCAAAGGTAAGTTTTTTGTGGAGGAGGATCTCTTGTTTTCCATGTCACTCAGTCTTGGGTGAAAATGCAATATGGATGAATAAACAGCTCTACAAGTACCAGCCATTTTGAGCTCCTATTTCACAGGGCTGATTTGGTCACATTTGCTAGAAGGCTGATACGTGCTTTGCTTTAAGTTGGTACAGTTGGGGGAGTTAAGGCTGACTTACACGAGTGAAGGATCAGTCCTCCTGCACCAACCTCCAGCCTATTTCCACTTGATCCTAACACTGCTGCAGCCTTATTACAGTGTGCCCCATAGTACAGGACATGATGTTGGATATCACTGAGCCTCCCCTCCCCCTGTTTCTGACTAACGGCTTTTCAGTGTGGGAGCAGAATCCTGATACGCGTGACACAAGCAGAGTATGTGGGAATTAGTTCCATTAAAGCCATGCCATATGGCTTGCAGGGTGCTCTGTGATACCACTATGCTGCTTGACAGTCTTTCCCTATGGATGGGATCAGTGCATATTCCCTGATTTGCACTCTTTAGTGTATCAAACAGGGACAGACTTTTAATTAAAAATGACATCATCAGACTGCTGCTAGCTCCTTGCAGGCAGTCCACATATTAATGCTGCTTGTTTCAGTTTTCAATGATCCTATTATGAATTGTAACCTCATTACACAAACCTTGCTATACAGTGGAATTTCAAATGGGGTTTTGTGGTTTATAGAACTTAAACAGCTAGAATAAGCACAAAGGCAGTTGCGGTCAGGCAGCTTCCTCTCTTACCACAGCAGTTGTGGAGATGCCATTCCAGTGACCACTGTTTCTACAGTGAGTCAGTATCATTTTTAACAATCTGACTCAGTTCTCTTCAAAGGGGGCAGCCTGTTATTTCTACATGATTTTTGTGTGCATGACTCTGTACAAAGGGGTGAGTGCCAACTTAACCCTTAGGGATCCAGCCTCCGGGAGCAGCCTCCTGGATTCTCCTGCTTGTGGGGAGGTGTGCTCCTTGCACACTGCAGGCATTGGACTGCTGGGTGTACATCTGTTGTGCCAAGCACACCCCGTGTTTCCAGCCATCAGAAAATGTAGTGTGAAGCACAGCAATTTCCACCGGTGAGCCAAGACTCTAGGTGAACGCCACTGCAGTCTTTGCCAAAAGCTCTTGAAAGGAAACTGAGGTTAAACAGTTGCCTTTCTGAAATGAAAGCATGAAATCAAAGTGCATAGATCCTTCAAAAATTACTTTTGAAGGAGGGGAAAGAAAGTTTAAATAGCCAGTGGCAAGAAAGAGTCCAGTTGTTTCTGTGTGTGGTGCGTTCTGAATCTGCAACCCCCTGCGAATAACTGCCAGTCACCTCCTAGAATCACTGGTGAAGTAAATAGGAGTTTATGGAAGCTTTACCCACCATTCAGCTGCAAACTCTTAAAGTTCATTCATGTAAATTTTACAAACAAGGAATGCAACAGTTTTCAACCTTAATGAAATATAAGAATGTCTTTTTAGTTCCGTATGACTCAGAGTTTCATTTTGAAGTTTCTGACCTTGTCTTAAGGTTATGGAGTGGTCAAGCGAAGCAAAACAGGGGTTTTGAAATCAGGAACCTTGGGTGCTGTTTCATTCAGAAAGAAAAAGGAGAAAGAGAGGGAGGGAGGGAGGGAGGAAGGGAAAAAAGCCCTATTCCTGTGTTTGATTGAAAAATAAAACTGCTGCTCTCAGTGAACCTTTGAAGTCCCCCAGCCCAGTAATTGTTTCACGACATTTGCAGCTTGAGGCAGCAAGAATGTTTGTGGTTGTTTTAAAGGCATCTGAGTGTGGATTCCATATGGTTTATTTTTGTTTTGTTTTTTTTTTTTTCTAAGTTTTTTCTTCTTCCCCACTTGGAGCCTCAAGTTCTTGTGCATTGCCTGAGACCTGGTCCCAGCCTACTCTATTTCTGATTGAGATGCCTGTGAGAGAACTGAGGGAATGCATTGTGGCCCAAAGATTCAAGTGTGCTTAATTCAGAAAAAATTTGTAAATGCCTGTTGAGGCAATAGTTGATTTTAGCTGCGCTTTATCAATACTATATTTGGAGTGAGGCTCACTAAACAGTGTACAGTTTGCTTTCCTGAACAAAAGACCTCTTCATATGGCCTATACTTAGAGCGTGACACTCCAAATGCTTACTGTAGAGCATAGTGCTTGCTGTCATGCTTTCAATAGGTAGTTTGCAGTAGGCCTGATAGTAAGCCACTGGACTCAAATAAAGGGCCTGATTCACCACTGTGTTCCTCTGGTCTTAGAGCAGAGAAACCATTTTGTTCAGTGGAACAAGCTGAATCAGATCCAAAAATGCTGAAAATATGTGATATAGAAACCAAAGAAATCTAAAGTCAATTTAAGGCATATAAAGTTGGAAGTGTCAAGCATACTTACAACCCCCCCCTTGCTTTCCCCTGGCAAAAGACTGACCATTATACACAATATATTGGGTGACAATATATGCATTGGTTATGTGTATTGATAGCATCCTGTCCTGAGCTTCTTTATAAATGACTGCTTGCAAGTCATCATCTTTGTACAAAGCAAAATGCAAGAGTAAGCTACAATCAGTCAAGCGCAGAGACTGTAGCTTGATGGCAGTTGTCCGTGATAACAGCAGAACTCATTCACTTATGATCTGGAGAAGTTATGCCAAAGACCAGCATTAACCTTTCAGTCAAGTGCAAAACCAGTTGTTTCAGTCTAGTGCAGAATCTAGTCAGTTCTGAAGAGGGAGTCAAATTAGAGGCAACTGCAGGCCTCATCCAAAGTGGTCCTTCACTTCCTTGAAGTGACTAAATGACTTCCAGCTCTTAGAGTCTGACCTGTTTATCTGTGCAGTTGGAGTGCTCTCTCTGGGGTGATACCAGGCCATGAAACTATTAGTGCACAGACTTTAGTGTGAGACACCTGCAGATGAAGGTTGTGTCCATCTTAGCATGTGGTGCAATGTGACAGGACCAGGCTGCAGGGGTTTGGCTTTGCACTGGCTGTGGGTGGAGCCAGTTTTGTGGGTTGACTGTCTGCTGTTGGTTGCCCTTCCAGTTTTGTCTGAAACAATGCGAGTCTTTGCTCTTAATCTGATGTCTGACAGAAATTGAAATGTGGTAAATGCTCAGGGAGCAACTCTGCTCTTGAGACAGGCTGAGAGAGCTGGGCTTGTTCAGCCTGGAGAAGAGAAAGCTCTTGGAAGACCTTAGAGCAGCTTCCAGTGCCTAAAGGGGCTACAGGAAACCTGGAGAGGGGCTTTTGACAAGGGTCTGTATGGACAGGACAAGGGGAATGGCTTTAACCTGACAGAGGGGAGATTGAGATAAGATCTTAGTCAGAAGTTCTTCCCTGTGAGGGTGCTGAGGTGCTGGCAGAGGTTGCCCAGAGAAGTGGTGACTGCCCCATCCCTGGCAGTGTTCAAGGCCAGGTTGGATGTGGCTTGGAGAAACCTGGTCTAGTGGAAGGTGTCCCTGCCCATGGCAGGGGGTTGGAACTGGAGGAGCTTTGAGGTGACTTCCAACACAACCAGTCTGGGGTTCTATGGTTAGAAGAAGGAAGTCCCTTCAAAAGCATGCTTTCTACTTAAACACTAATGTACATATACGCTTGAAAACACTGGTGTGAGTAGTTTTCGCTAAAAAAGTTTTTTGCTGTATGTTTTCCTTAATGTAACAATTTGGGTGAATAAAGGAAGAGGGGGAAGGTGCGACAGAGTTTATGTCTCCTAGGAAATAGCACAGCACTGGTCATTATTCCTCTTCTGTGGTGTTAGATTATTGGAATGTCTTATGGCAAGGTTTGAGCCAACTTGTCCTCTAGATAATTCCTGAGTAATCCAGATAGCTAAGCAGCACTGTGGGCTATTCCTAGTAGGCAACTGAAAGTGGCCAGCCTAATTTGGAGAGGAAAATGATGCAATGGTATGGGAGTAGCCAAACTGTGCTAGTGGATGTAAAGGCCAGGGAAGGAGTCCTGGTACTGTTTAGTGTGCAACTGTAGATGTAGCCTGAGTGACCTTAAGTACAGTAAGAATGATTGCCTACCATAATGAATATCAGATTAATACAGTAGTTAGATATGTGTTAATCAGAGAGAAGCAAACATGAAAGTTCCTCAAACAAAAATGCTGTAAAAGCAAATTAATATTTAGTATGATCAGTGTCCTTTATTTATGGCTGTTAGAGGGAACTCTACTACTGTTTTGTGCTTTCATGACACACATACAGTGTATTACCTTCATTGTGGTTGTGCTGTCCTGTTTAGCAAGGCCTGGGAAATTTAATTGCAAAATAGTGGAAGAGCCTCTTAGGGGGAATCAGATGATCCTCAGAATCAATAGCAATGACTGGTCTCAAATGACAAACCTCCACTGCAGTTGATGGTGCTTGGATGACTTTAGTGGTCAGTGAGCTAATTTCTAAGTGCAACCATGTCACCTGCAGTCCTGAACTGAAAAGAAAGGAAACTTGTAAGGGACATCTTCCCCCACTGCCACCTCTTAGTTCTGTTTTTGCCAAAATTAAAATCTACACTAGGTAAAGTATGACAGTGTTTCCAGTACCAAGCATGATCCTCTCCATCAATACAACTCAGAATGCTCAATAAGAATCAGTTAATTATATTTAACTTCCCCTCTGAGTGGACAAATTGGTTACTGAGCATTAACTTACCTGCACAACTAGACAGGGTAGATGTCAAGAGGTTTACCTGAGGTTACATGGGAAAATTATGACAGTCTGGAAATACCCCTGGCTCTAAGGACAGGCTGGAACATATAAGACAGCACAAGCAGTGGGGCTGCATTATGAGAAGAGCTACACAGCTGGCTAAAAGCATAGCCCTGGAACCAATGTCTGTTGTGCCGTTGCACCTGATTGGGATGAATTTGCTGAGTAAGTGCTTAACAGCCCTACACTCTTCTATGCCACTTGAGCAGGGAGTGGTTTTTTTCTATGTCCTATCCACACGAAGCATGTCATCCCTTCACATAGAACTAGTTATTTAGTCAGCTAACCAGGGAGTTATCAGTGGGAAAGTAAAACGCAAATTCATTGCCACTTTGGCTGGAGGTTCCATGTTTTGGTAATCCATAATGTATGAGTGCTTAACAAGCATAAGGGTAGCTCTGCATCACATTGAGTACTGCAAAAGAGAGTGTAATGCCCTAATGTACTATGGATTAAGATAGAGCCAGGAAGATGTAGCTTCTATATAATATGTGTGAGGTCCATGCACACTGAAGGCAGACTGATGGTGCACTAGGACCTTTCATAAATAAAGGTGGCACTCTGAAGCCCAGTTGTGCTTCAATTTGCAGAAAAGAAATTGTGCCTGTGTTGCTCAGATGATGAGTTTGTAAGATTGAAAGCTGTCTGGGTTAGATGTAAATACATATCTGTCAAATAAAAAGAATGGTAGAGATACTGATCCCAATCTAATTTCTACCTTTCTCTTAACTCGCAGAATTAGAGGGGGATTAGTTTTTGTAATCCTAGAACAGAAGCTGTAGCTCTGGTGCATCTTTAAATGTACATGCTAGAGGTGAAATTGCACTTCACATGAGAATTAAAGAAAAACCATTAACATAAAAGTTCACGGCTTTGGGGGAAGTCTGTTGTACGTGATGAGAACATTTGATATGTTTGGGATAGTGGAGAATTATTATGAGTATCAGTTCAGCAAGCTATTGTGAGATTAATATACTAGAAAATAACACTCATGGAAGCACTTATACACTAGTAATTGCATTGAAATTCCAGTATAATACAGAATTTGTAATGATTGCATCAGGCATTATTTTTGCAGATTTGAAAACAAGCCAGCATGTTATTGAAATTTAAGAAACTTAGGTTTATAAGAAAGGAAAGAAAGAAAAAAAGAACAAAATATCAGTCTTATACATAATATGTAAAAGTGCCCAGGAAGGCTGTCAGCATCAAAGAATTTACCAGTGGGGGCCAAAAATACTTGTCTGCAGTTTTTATTTACAAACCCCAATTCACTGAAGATCTCCAACCTGCCTTCTGAAACTAAGCCCAAATCTAGTCTACATATATACACCAATCACCCACTGATGAGGTGTGTATAAAGATAAAATCCAAGCTGTAGCCACTGGAGCAAGTGGCACACAGCAGCAGTTGAAAACAGTTCCTGAGATGTAGGAATACATGGACGGGCCATCGTGAGCTCAGCTTCTACTGCACTACTAAACAGTGACCAAGGTAGCTCATTCAGCAGAGGTAGACACACAGGGTAAGAAATTGATTAATGTAGCCACAAATTATGATCCGAGCACAATTAATGGGACTAAATCACCATCAGAAGGCAAGCACTGGAGTTGTAACTCAAATTATAACAATATTTGTCCCAATGGAAATAGAAGATTTGTAATTTTATTATTTGCTGAATGTGGAATATGCTAGGAAAGAATGGGCCCTATTTTAAGGGGTTTTATTCTACTAATGCCAATGATACACTTGCTGTAAATTATAAATTGCACTAGCTGGATGGGTGTCCACAGGAGCTGAAGGGAATGGTCGGGTGCAGCCACTGGGCAAGCAAATGGCCAGTATCAACCCATGGTAGCACTGCTGAAGAGGCACTAATTCAGTGGGCTGGAGACTTCTGCTGATTATAGGGCAACAGTCTCATAAATGTAAGTCTGACCTTATGTCCAAAAGAAAACCACACATTGGTCCTATTGAGAAGGGGGTTGGCAGTGGAATGATCTTTCAGATACTATCACGTCCTGAAGTCCTCTTCCTCCTTGTTTTTTTTTGTTCTTGAGATGTAATGTTACTTTAATGTTCTGGATGGCTTGGAGTGAGGCAGTTGATAGAGAGCAAAGCTTTAGAAAGAGAGCACTTTAAATTACATCCACCTTAGTTGGTGTGGTTTAATTATTCTGCTGTACTCTAGTATAATGTAACTACCCTGGAGAGTAGATCTGAAAAAACTGTGGGGGCTCCATTGTGGTTGGGCAGGCTAGGAAATGTCTTATAAAAGCACACTGTATCTGACAAGACTAGACTGCATTTGTTTGGTATTTCAAATTCCACTAATTTTCGCATGCCTTTGAATTAATTATTCTTCTTTCAACTTCAAAGGGAAATAGAAGCCATTCTTACTTGTAACAGTTGTGTGCTAAAATAATGATCCTATTTCTCCAATGACAAGATTGCTTCTTGGGGGTTTGAGATTGTAAAAGGAAATGCAGCTAATTACAGTTTAATAGAAATGACAGCTTTGGCTCTTAATTTTCTCAGTGGCATTTGCTCAATGTAGGTCAAATCCTGCAAGGTGTGAAGTTTCTAATTGACTCCATCTGAAATTGATGGGGAGCTGAAGAAACCTCACAGGATGTGTGTTTGGAAATGCTTCTTGCTGTTGTTTTGTCATGTGGGTATAAATATGCATCTACAGAAATAGGTTCCAAAGAAGGCCTTGGATTAGAGAATACTCTGATGAGCTTTGATTTTACATCTCAACATGGTAGCTGCCTTTTCTCTCTCAAACTGTCCGGACAGGGTGTAAGCATTTTCTTGAGTGTGGGAAAGATCACTTCAGTTCCAGTCCACCTTTTCACAGTTCAAACCCAGTTCTACTGAATGACAATACTTCACCCTTCAGAAACCAAGTTAATGCATTTTTGTGAAATCTTTTGATGAGCACTTAGGTTTAAGATGATTCTTTTGAATCTCATACAGCAATCCATGCCTCAGTCTCTCTGCAGTCAGCATAGCAGCATTAACCTTTTCCTCCAAATCCATGCATAAAATGTCCTTCTTTGGTGAGCATTTCACCATTGGTTTCTCCTAATCTTAAGAGAGGGCTCCAAAATTTAACCTTTAAAAACTTGATGGAAAACACCAGCAACTATGACTTTTTTTTTCTCATCTGCATAGTAACAGAATGAGTGAGAAGTCTCATAATTTCATCTTTAAGTTTGCTGTGGCACTTGTGATAGTCATTCTCCAGTCCTTTATTCCAACTTGAAAGAAAATGGATTAAGGAAAATAAAAATCTAGTTAGTAATCTAAGGATGTATCTGCAAATCTCTGCAAATCAGGAGTGCTGAGCATGTATATATGATGTAGATAAGTTACTTCTTACCTAATCTCATTTTTAATCAATTATTTGAAATAATACAACTGCAATATTCAGGTTAAAACCTGAATCCCTTAAAACCTTTTTATACAAGAAAGCTCATTCCCATCATTCCTCCATGCAGTATTTACAGGCTAGGGGTGGTCACTTGAGTTTCTACTGCCCATTCCTTAGCCTTCTGCCATCTCTGGGACAGCCATACCTGATGTCCTTGACAGATGGGTTTTACAATACCACAATAACTGCTTCCTGTGTTTCTGCATTGTCAAGCCCACTGGGCTATCTGGGGACTCCCTTGTTTTGATATAAAAGGTTTGGGAGGCAGGGTAGGAGGCAGCAGGTCTTGCTACCCTTTTCCTGACCTTGGTCAGTTTGTATGAGCAGGAGTCTGGGGCTTCCTGCCCCTGACAGCTGCACCCTGGACAGTAGCAAGAATGATAGAGCTAGTGAAGTCCAGGAAAGGAAGTTTATGCAGCATGGAAGAGTCATATCCTGAGGAAATTGAGTGGAATATGGGTGTATAACTATATAGATAAATACAAACTTTTCTTTTTAAGGAACTAAGAATGTTAAGTAGAAACAAGAATAGCTCTAAAGAGGGGGAAGATGCAACCTGCTGCAGTAAGCCCCAGGGTCATGCCTTCTGAAGACAAGGAGATGGATATTTAATTGTGAAAAAGCATGTTTTCTATGAAGTTTTTCTTTTTTTTCTTTTAATCTAATTTGCAACCCTGAAGTTAAGCATACTACTGGTCTGCATTAACACTGGGTTTAATCAGGGTTCTGTCTTTTCTTCCACCCCCCACTTTTGTTGTGTCTGTAATCTCTAATTAACCCCCAGACCTGCAGCTAAATTCCACGCAGAACTCTCTGAATTTCATGGAGCATAGCTTGTCCTTGCCTCAATCAGCCTGGACTGAACTGAACTGCCTGAACTCTCTTACATCTTCCTTCCAAAATACAGCATGAAGTGATCTTCTGTGCCTCTTCCTACACACACAGCACACACCTGCAGCTTGTGTTCTGCAGCCCAGAAATATAGTTAATGGTATAACCATCTGCTGGCACAGGGTGTTATAGCATATAGGGTGAGATGAACTCAGTATGCGAAACTTGGATCTAAGGCAATCACAGGGAATATCAAACAGAAAATTACTGTATGTTTGTGGCATGTAAAGTTAAGGCATATGCATATATGAAAAAGAGTGGGATAGAGACTGGTGAAGCATGGGTTTGGACTGTAAAGGAAGGCATTGCCAGAAAATCTGTTTTGGCCATAATTATTGCAACTGTAATTTGCTGTTTCTTTCTTTACTTGCAAATTTTTGAGTGTGTTGAGTAAGTCCAGAACTTCTTGGAGACTTCTGTGTGAAGAGTCCCCAAGAAACTCAAGCTTGTGTTAGTCAGGAGTCAGCATTAGTTGGATTTGTACACTCTGGCTTTTACCTTTAGCAGTTGTGACAGATAAAGAATTAAGTTAAAATTGCAGTCACATCTAGCTAGCAGCAGGAGTTTCATTCCTAATTTGAAGGAAAGTTTTTATTGTTACTCTGACAAGGTTAGAGAGGTTTTCATAATGCTTAATGTGGGCTGGTATCCTGTGTATTGTTGTTTCAGTATTGCCTTACAGTCACCAATAACAATTTTAGTATTCGTTCTGAACAACTAGGAGTAACAGGTTGTTTTCAGAATCCATGAAAATTCCTCAGTGACAATACTGGGGAAATTATCTTTTCATGAGAAACTTTTAAGCCTGGTCTCATCTGACCCAGTGTAAATTGTGAGTAAATGTGTTGAAGCCACTAGTTTATTTGATGTAAAGCCATACAGTATGGTCATCGTCTCTGAGTGGCTATATACATGCCAAAAGACAATATGGTCTGAGCCTGTCCTGCATTTGTTCAAGAACATTTGAAACTGTAAAAGTTCTCAGAGAAAACTGCTGAATGAAAATAATTTGAGGAAGGAAATCTGCAGTTATAAATTACTGAGCAATTTTATTCCTCATGGTTCCTCTTGAATTAGAAATGCTTTTGACTGTCTGGGGTATTCATTTCCAAGGAGGCGTTTTTCTCTGTCTGATGGATGGTTCTGAAATCTTAAAAGTGGAATATTGTAAGTGGGTAGGCGTGGGAAGGCAGTGAAAAGTTTTTTAAGTGTGCAGGAACTGAAAATGTTTTCAATAATTTTCTGTCATTCAGCAATGTTTTCTCTCTCTCAGGATGTCTAGGAATTAAATAAAGGAAATATTTACATTTTAATGATATTTCTGTTTATTTAATGAAGTTATTTTTCAGATCTAGCATACAGAAGCAGCTCCCTTTAATTATTTCTCCTAATTTTGCAATTACAGCATTATTGCTGCCATCTCCATTGGGATGCAGCAGGAGGGCTGGGGGAAATTTGTTCCATGGGAAAGAGAGACCGTGAAATGGATTGCTCAGCTGCCCCCTCTGAACCAGCACAGCAAAGCAGTTTCACAACATGAGGTACAAGTCTGCAAAGTGGGGGTTGAGGAAGACAGCTTCTACCCGAAAACTCTCTCCCCAGTTATTAAACAGTTTACATAGGTCTGCATATGAGAAGCTTTTTTCCAGTCCTTCCACAAAGCCTTGTAGAATAGTAATTTTGATGTCAGGGATATTTATATTAAGAAGCCCACAAAGCCACAGTCTGCTTTCCATATACGTAATTTGCGTGGACCCATATAGAAAGTTTCCATTGAAAAGAACACCGAGGGTTGTATTTGCTGTTTGGGCTTTCATTTCTATTTATTGATTTTTCATTAATTTTTCTGCTAGCTTTTTTCATAAGATCCTTTTCCCATTCAGGAAATCATAGTAAAGAAGAGTGTGAGGATGAAGAGTAAAGGGAATGTACAATTATGGATGCCAAAGTATCTGCAAAAATGTGTTTGTGCAGCATTTCACTTTTTTAAAAGTCAATTTGAATTTCTTAAATGGAGAGCTATTTTATATATATATTTTTTTTCAGTGTTTTTATGAATTCTTTAGAATCAGAAGAACAGGCTGCCCATTCTTCTTAGTGGCTTAAGATCTCTGAAACCTAATGATACACACTGACCTATCTGTCTGCCTGTCATATTACATCAAATCACTGTTCCTCATGATGATACCAAAGCTTCAAATTCGGTTATTAAGGCAACTGGTTTAATATTTTTCCCAATTTACTCTAAGGCACTGAAGAATTTCTGTTTACCTCTGTGAAAGTTTTCAACTGCTGGTATTTCCCAAGTAGAAAAGATGCTTTTAAAAAGATCCTTTTTTTAGGAGAAAAGTGAGAAGATTAAAGATCTCAAGAAAGTCTGGATACAAAGGGTAAGACTTACGAACCGCTTTGAAAACTCTCTTGGTGGTTGACATGGGGATGAGGTTGGTACCGAGATATATCCACAAAAGTAGGTGGACGATTCAGATATAGGAAAACTGCAAAACTGAATGGATGGGCATATAAATATTTTCCAAGAGGCAGTGGTTTCAGAGAAGAAGTGGTTTCAGAGAAGAAATTATAAGTTTGTAAAGGTTCACTGAAGATGTCTTGGGAAATATTTGTCAGTAGTTCTTATGTCTTTTGAATCAAATGTAATTCAGTAACCTCACAAATTAATTGTGTGAGGAGAGTGTTCCACAGAAAATGGAGTTGTGTTCAGGGGTTCTATGGAGAGTTCATTTCAAGAGCTGGAGAGCCTTGTTCACTGTCATATTTATCCTATTTGCCAAAAGGGAGCAGTGGGAAAAGCAGCCTGGTACTGAGTGTCCAGGGAAAGAGCTCTTCTGTGCTAGACTTCACTGTAGTGCCTTGAACCAGTGAGTCCTGCTTCCATCCTCCAGTGGGGAGCAGGGAGCCATGGTGTGCCATGGGCTTTAAAACAGGAAGCCACCAGGAAGCCACTAGTGGAATTAGAATAAGATCAGAGGCATGTTTGGTTTTTTTTTCATACTGATTTTGCTATTCACATACTGGGCCCAAGAATAAGTGAAGTAAACTTAAACAGGGGAAGTTTAGGTTAGGTATAAGGCAGAAGCTCTTCCCTGTCAGGGTGCTGAGGTGCTGGCACAGGTTGCCCAGAGAAGCTGTGGCTGCCCCATCCCTGGCAGTGTTCAAGGCCAGGTTAGATGGTGCATGGAGCGACTTGGTCTAGTGGAAGGTGTCCCTGCCCATGGCAGGGGGTTGGAACTGGAAGAACTGAAGGGTTCCTTCCAAACCAGTCTGTGATTCTATGAAGCAGGCACCCACAAAAGATTGTTAAACTGTTTTCCTGATGCTCAGCCAGTTGGCCAAAGCCATAGTCAGTGGAAAGACTTGGTGGTGCGCAGCAGAGCCACACCAGGGAGGACAGAGGATTAGACCCACCTTTGCCGAAACAGAATACCTGTTTCACTTCTCTGATACCCACTCCTCAGCTATAGTATCAGGAGCAAATGCATATTCAATTATATTTGGACATTATATACAGCCTCAAGGTGAGGTGATATCTCAATAGCCCGGACTCCGATTGCTCAGGAAGGCAGAGATAGCTTCTGGCTCAGCTTTCCTTCACTGTCGCATGGCTTGGGGAAACTGGGTTGGGGCAGGCTATTTTCTGTCAACCCAGCACAGTGGGAGTTGATCCACATTCCCACTTTGACTCATCTGGGTCATCTGAGGATGGTGGAGACAGCCACTGTGCCCCCACCCTTCCCAGTTGAGTGCCTAGCATCTGTGTATTAAAACATCTTGGGATCTCTAATTATATGCAGATTAAAAGTCATGTAAGATTTAAAACCAGCAGTGAAAATCATCATAAACCCATTGTTAAGTGCCAAACACTCCTCAGACTTGAAGAGGTCTTTTGCTTCTCTTTCACTGATGTTGAAACCACAGCCTTTTTTAAGTCAAAAGAGTGGTCAGCATAATGTCTGGGGCTCCATCTCCTATGGTCTGTAAGGAATGCAGGGAATTGGAAACTCAGAGACAAGTGCAGTTGTGTTCTCCTGGGAGTGAGCTTTGCTTACTTTTCCTGGTGTGGGACTTTTCAAATGCTTCAGGGTGAGCATAAGTGACTGGATCTGAGGGTTTCCCATCTATGCAGCTTTGCCGCCACCCAAGCTGACAGCTGCCCGCTTGGCTAAGAGTGTGGCATCTAGTAGTAGGAGAAACTTCTTGTTCCAGCTGGCACTTTCTTATCTAACAGTCAGCGCTTTGTAAGTGTGGACAGCTGCAGTTTCAGAAATTGGCTCTATCTGTATCAATTGGATTTGTGAAGTCAGTGAAAGGGCATGAGGCAAATTCATGGGATTTCCTGTTAGTATTAGTAAATGGAATCTGCTGCAGAAAAGGAGATTCAGGCGATAGCACTTAAATGAGGTCTGTAGTTAGAGAAGGCTACCAAGAAGAAGAATCACTGGTCAGTGAATGTGAAGGGCCTGATGGGCACCATTTCCAGAAACCTTAAATCATCTGGAAAACAAAGGCAAGAAATAGCTACAGTGTCTGTCTGCACACCCTGACCTGCTCCCTCAGGATCACACCCTGGCTGGTTTAGCTATCTATAGGGAGCAGGTGGTGTAAGGAGTGGGATGGTCAGCCTATGATGCAGCAACATTTCAGGTTTGAGAACGTATGTGCAAGGAATGACAGGAATGTGGAGCCTCGCCAGGGTTCAGCCCCGGCTCTGTCGGGACCTGCAGGTTTTCCTCCCACCTCTGCCACTGCTTTGCTGCGTAGCCCTGAGCAAGGTGCATACCTTTTCCCTGTCTCAGTTTCCCAGCCTAGAAATGGATTTGATCACTCTGAAAGCAGGAGGAACTCTACAAAGGTGCGGTGTAACAGCACAGAAAGAAAAGTATGCACCGAACTTCCCCTCCCGGTTCTGCCCTGGTGGGATGGGGGTGGGGAGAAAGCACTCTGCTCTCGTTTGCTCCTCAGGTATTTCTGTGGGTATTAGCCAAGATTTCCCCAGGCTGTGCCAGATGGACTATAAGGGAAATCATTGATAATGCATTTGACCTAGTGGGGTTTCCTAAGTTTCAAACTTACCATAATGTGTGCAGTTTCTATTCTTATTTACTTAGGTGGGCTTAAACTCCTGTAAACCCAGTACTGCAATACCAGGTGCTGTTCATAGCAGCACAGATATTTTCCTGGTAATGAATGGTTTTGTTATTTGTTTGTCTGGCTATGAGTAAGAAGGTTGTTTCACCTCTCATGAGATAGGTGAAAATTTACAGACAAGAGAGAGATTGCCTGTACCAAGAAAGTCCTGTGTGAATTCCACAGGGATATTTAAGGTGTCAGTTTTTCCTGCCTTCCATTATGGCTAAACCATGGCAGGGGTTCATCCTCCTTGTCCAGGACAGCAGACCAGATGTGCATCTACATCTGCCCCCCCTTAGCAACAGTTTTAGCTCTGAACAGCAGTGGCTGAAGTGATGGTGATGGTTCAGTTCTGGCTCTGCCAAGGGGTGGGAACATGGCACACACGGAGACCCAGCACCAGAGGGGAACAGGGTCTCCAGACTCTGGAGCTGGCATCTGTCAGAGCACTTGCTTTAGAAATTAGTGCTGATGACCAACAGTTGGGAGGGAAGGTCTGGTGCTTTTAAATTTTATTCCCTGGTTCTGATATAAGGATAAGATCCATTTTTGAACTAAGAGATTTGAAGCCCCTTAATGTTAGTAAGGGCAAATGTCTCTTGTATCTGCAAGCCTGTTGCCAACTGTAATCATAGAGGGTTTTGAAATTTGAATGATGGAATTTTACTTCTTTCTATCACTTGATGAACTTTACAATACTGGAACTTCTTCTGAAACCACATTATATAGTATGTGATTTTGCCTGACTTCTTAATTCCTAACAGAACAACACAATTGCTTCCATAGGAAATCACAACACATGGTGGCTACCCGGAAGGCAGACAGTGTGGCTCCTGTTACTGTGTCACCTGAACAATGTTGCTGATGCTTTTCTAAATGCAGTGGTGTGACTTCTTATGCACCAATATTATGAAGGCCATTGTCTTTAGGGCAAGTCCGCCTTTTGGTCCTCACACAGCAACAGAAATGGGATTTTTTTATCACAGAGCTGAGAATTTTTAAGAATATTAATCATCAAAGAAGTCTGCATTTATTTTGTCTTTCAGGAACTGGATAGTTTCACAGGAGCATAAGCTCCTTGTGCACCAGGCTGCTGTGTGCAAAGTTAGGATCTGCAAAAAACAAGCTTAGAAAATTGCTGCACAAGTTCCTGAGGCTAGTGAGAGATTATATACAAGGAGTAGCTGTAAAACCTGTGGGGTGTAGAACCCTGTGCTTTCTGCTGTCTGCATGATTAAGATGTTTTTTATGGAGGATATGAGCCTTTCCTTTCAAAAACTACAAGGAAGGTGTCAGCACATACCTTTAAGCTGAACTGAAACCTTTTAATCACCAACTGAAGCACAACATCTTATCAATATCAGCTGGACTTTCTCCATATGGGCAGCCTCCAACATATTTATATTTAGCCCTGGTGGCATACATGTGATTACCATTTGCATTGCATTTCTTGTGATAATTTAATCATATATAGTATTTTTCTGACCAGCACCATCTGTACCATTGTCTGTACACTGCCATTTTTCTCTCCAAGCTTTCTTTGGCATGATACCAAGTAGGAGGTTTCCCACTGTTTGGGCTTTCTAGGTTGCATTTGGAAGAAGTGAATATACTTTTCTTACAGCACAGTAGTATCAACGTGCAGTACAGTGGGAAGGCTCACTAAAAAGAGCAGCCACTTGCTGTCAGATAGAGAGGTCTTTATTTGAGAATCATTAAGGCCAGAAGGCAGAAAGAGCAAACGTTTGTGGCAGCAGGGAGAGGTAATGCCTAGTCTTTGTGTCTCTACCTCTGTGCCTTGAAAAAACTGACAGCTGCTTGGGTGAATATTAGAAATTTAAACATGCAGCACAGGGAGAAGAGAATGTTTTTATAGCTACATCCCTGATGGGCAGGTGGATAGGAAGGGTTGCTTTATATGCCACATGTGCTACATATGGCCCAGCACTGCAAAACCTGTATTCTGAATATGCTTCAGTTTTGGGCAGGTTCTTTATGCTCTTTCTTTGAAGATGTGTTAATCTGTATTTAAAAGCATCCTAACTGTATAGCTTCCAATCAGCAGAGGCTTCAGCACTTGTGGTTCCAGTCAGACTCAGGAGCTAATGATATGATTCAGTTTTAGATCACTTCAGTTGCCCATAAACTGAAAGTTGAGAGCATGTATAATAGCTTTGTTGGCTCCAGAGCAGGATGCTCAGCACCCCTTACAATCAAGTCCTTCAAAAATTAGGATATTGTTACTTTCTGTGGGAAGCAAGATGATGTTACAAGCCAACCCCAGACTATTTCTTCTATCCCAGGAGACAGCTCCAAGGATTGTGTGGGATTCATCCTAGCATATAGTTGTCTACTTAGCCTACCTACTGTGATCTCAATTTGCATAATTCTTGTGCTCAAAGATTCCCTTTTAATGTATGTGTTTTCTCTCCTATCTTGGTTGAAATTAAAAAAAAAAAGAAATAAACAAACAAACAAAAAAAGAAAGTAAATGGGACTGAATGAATTTGAAGGTAAAGAGAAAACAGACCTCAGTGATCCATTTTCCAACCCCATCTTTTGAACTAAAAATTGTGGCTAAAATTTTGTTTGTAACCCAATTTCATATTTGGGGAGATATGGAGTGAACATCTTCTGTAGAGCTAGCCTCAAATCTAGAAACTGCTTAAACAGAGGTTGTGCTCTCTATTACTACGCAGTGTCTAATGATGACAGCGATGCTGTGAGCCTCAGCAGACCTGGCAGCCAGCCCAATGACAAGCAGCTGATGTTCTTTTATCCAGTAAATCTCTTTTTTGTATGATTTTTTCTTAACTATGATTAGGGAAGCTCCTTTTTGCTCTTTATTTCCTCTGCCTTAGTGCAGCCATTGGCTGTCTCCTGAGCTAAAAGCTGCAGCTAAACAGACTATTTTTTCATGCTGAATAGCATGTCTCAACCTTTTCCTCTCAGCCATCATGTAGGTCTAGTTGCATTGTTGATTCCCATTCCATGTCTGCTGGGATGTAAATTATTTCAATTCCCGCACACCCCACCCTTCTGTTCTTGTACTTTCAACGGGTTTAATCTGTGAAGGGGCCTACTTCAAAGCTCTCACAAGAATCTTATTTCTTGATGGATAGAAGGGCCAATAAAACGAAATTAGAGTTTTATCTCATTGTCTCTATAGGAATGAAGTATAATAATTATTTCAGGCAAATACATGTTGGAGACAATAATTAAGATCCCTATCATGTCTTTAAGGACAAGCAGATTCTAAAATAAGCATTAGTAATGGGATTAAACATTATTGCAGTGCTTCGAATCTCTGCACTGCCAAAGTGCCTTGCATGTCTGAGTATATGAAACTTGCTCACTGGAGGAAAAAGGAAGAAAAAAAACAGTTCTGTAGTTCAGAGAACCTTTTTGGCTTGTGACCCATCAAATAGCTGAGACCTCAATCTGCAACAAAGTCTTGGGTGCCTGAAGGAAGTGAAAATGAAGTGGAATTTAGTATCTGTGTCATCAGTGCAGTCCAGAAAGTCTGCTGCCTAATGGGTTAGTGTCAGCGTTTTTAGCAGCAAAGTTCCCAGAGAATACTGCTCCCAAGGATCAGCTGCTTATCAGGGCAGAGTGGTTTGCTGTTCAAGGTCCTTTGGGGGTCCTTATCTCCAAATCTCTGAAGGATTGCCACAGCAGGACACTCACTTAAATGTAAGAATCATGGAAAGTTTGCCACCTGTAAAATATTTAATCTAAGAGTCCAAGTTTGGACCCTCAGTGCAGCAGCTTCCCAAGTAAACTTTGAAGGTGGATGGTTTCTCATCTCCAAAAATTCACTCTTTTCTACTTTCTTTTAACCCACCTGTGGCAGTTGTCTGTGGGAACTCTTGTAAGTATCATTCCTCCGGCCTGTTTTCAGTGCCATCACTGCTTTAAGTCACAGAGGAATTTCAGCCTCTTTCTGCCTGCATTCGTTTTTACGTGGAAAAATGTTCAGCTTGGGCCTCATTAATTTTAGACTAATTAGCTGCTCAAACCCTAGAACCCTCCTGTGGAAAGACAAGAGGCTGTTGTGCTCTGGTAGTGCCTACTGCTTAGTACGCAAATTTGAACCATCTGGCTAGTTGGATTAGCTTTGATTTATGGTAATATATCTTCAGCATAGCCAACACCTAGGGCTTTGACATGAGCTGAGTGAGGGAGGATTCTACACTCTTGTTTTTCAGCTTACTGTAATTCTCTTTCTTTCTAATGAAGGTCAGTATCTCTGTCATCTTAAAAGCTGGCTTTTTACTCCAGTTTAGTGTTGGTTTATTGTTGTTTTCAGTAAGAAATTTCTGTGTTATCAGTGAACAAACTGTGGTCAACCTTCTACAAAATAAGTAGAAGCAGCAAAGGCAAGTTGGTTGCCCATACCAAAAAACTCATCCCTTCTGTGGGTTTCTTATTCAGTCAGACCTTCCGGCAGGACAGAAATAAATAAATGCTGGTAAGCAGCCTGACCTGCTATCCAAATGTATTTAGTGATGTGTTTTTTCAAATAATGCAAAACAAATCTAAATGGTATCAGTAAGCAAAGCTCTGATATCATCATTCACATCAGTCAATACTGATACGTCTGGTATCCGGCTTGTTTAGAAGAAAGGCAGGGCCTAGGGGAAGAGCACAGACTGGACTGACTTGTTACAAAACATAACATTCATTCAGTGCTGTTCCGTGTAGCTCTTTGGAACGTAACATCAGAAAGGAGGGAAATGAATTTGGCAGGTAGGAGAAATCAGTGCATGGTAGCAGCTGGGACAGTCCCACAATGCCACAAAGCCAGACCTCCCTGGCTTCACTCAGCTGAATCTCCCACTCCATTCTTAGGCTCTGTTCTCTCTCCAAGGTGGTATTTGTTTTGGTTTCTCCTTTTAATGCTCCTTTCATAGCAGCCTGAGGACAACCAGGGGTGAGAGTCTCAATAGCAGATTTAATTGCCAAACAACGCTCCTTGGGAATTTGGCTCAAGAGCAGAATAACAGAAATACTTAGCACTTGCAGTGTGGAGCACTCTGCTTCTTCAAAGCATGGTGCAAAAGGTGAGTATGCCAAATGTTGTGGTGTTTCATCAGGATGTCTGCTTTCTGCAGGCGCTTCTTCCATTTTTGTACATAGGCGATAGAGACAAAGTGAAATGGAAAGGACCAATTGTCTATGATGGGGGAAGTGGCAAAGGACAGGGTATTGCTTTGATTCATTAGTGGGTGAGAGAATGATATTTTGGCTTTAAACTCCACTCACAGTGAGTGTCATTGTTGCTGATGCTCTGGTGGTACTGCAATACCAATCCTTATCTTGCTGGATGTGTTCCCCTGTCCTGCTGGTATCCCTCCACCATGTATAGAAGTGAGGGCTAATATCCCCAAGTCTAGGCTGAGTGACTGGCTGGGTGTACATGACTTAAACTATTAGCAGCTGATCTCAGTGGTCTAGTGTCATCAAGCTGTAGCTGACTTGGTTTAACAAGCTGACATGTCACACATAGAACAGAGATTGTCAGGGCCACAAAGCAGGTTTCTTATGCTGTGTGTTGTACTTGCTAACAGATGAGTATTGTTTTCCTCCAGTCTCTTTCCTTAGCTTGGATACAAAATTCGAGTGAAACTATATTGGGATTATTTGTGATGATGTCAAATTGAGTAGTAGACAATACAAGAACCATATAAAGAATCTCTCTTTTACATACTTTAAAGAGGCCAGGCAGCTTAAGATTCTTTTTGGGTAATCTGGAAAGCTATTCTTCAAGAGAAACACAGAAATACCTTTTTGTTGGTTGGATGGTGATTATTCATGAAAGAAAGATAACTTCTTTGGCATCTGGTTCTAAGCTAGACTGAAGGAGATATATTAGCAAAAGGATTGGTATATTCAATTCCTTGAGTGGATAAACCACTAGGGGAGACCAAGCTGTAACATTTGAGAATCACAGTTCAGAAGCATTCCTGCCTCTGAGGCAGCACTGGGCAGGATTTTATCTGCTGTAATTTACAGATTGCTAATCCTGACTCCTGCTCAGTTTGAATAAATGAATGGGGGAGGACTGGCAGAGCTCAGGTGGCTTTATGTGCTTATGAACTGTGTCAGGAGAAGATCCCTTCCCATAGGAACAGGAGAAATATCCTATTTCTCTTTGCTATTGGTGTAAGATAAGAATCTGGGCTTATACCTACCTGTAGCTGAGTTGTTGGCACTGAAAAACTATGTCCACATGCTGTGTGCCAGCCTGTGTGAAATGGGTCCTGAAAAACACGTTTTCACCATCTGAAACCCACAGCCACTGATCTGTGCTTGTCACCTGTCATGTTAAGAGGGCCAGTGGCTGAATCAAGAAGAGTAAGTGCTCCTTCTTGGTTTGGTGCAAATCTGTTCCACTTTAAAAATGATTGCACACACCATTCCGTCTGCTGCTCAGTATTTGTTCACATTTATAAGCCTCTGAAAAGGAGAAGTTCCTGCCAGAAAATGCAATCAAGCAAGCAGTAGTTGGAATTTTCAGAAGGGGGATTGACAAAAAAAAAACAACAATTGCTTCATCTTACTGTACATAATGTGGTGATTTTTGTAAACATATCTGAAAGTGCATGAAAGAATTATAGGATAGATAATTAAATTAGATCATCTAGGTTGAGCTCACGTAACAAATACCATAACATTTCAGTCAGTCCTTGAGGATAACTGAATCACACCTTCTGAAAAAACTTCTTATTTGAGTTGAAGATGTCAGCATAGAGGGAATTCTGTGTTTCCTTTAGAAGCTTGTTTTGTTAGTTGGTTGCTATTTCTAAAAAAGGAAAATCATATAATTTATTTCTGCCTTGGCTTTATCTGGATTTAATTTTCAGACGTTCTGAAGAGCCCCTTTAGGATCCAGTTTCTTTTCCCTGTAAATGTAATTATACTGCCTAATCAAAACATCTATGATTTTTTTTTTTCCCATGACAGTATTATGCAGATTGAACCCTTTCACCCCCCTCTCACCAAAGGACTTTTTCTAAAGCTTGCTGGAGTTTTTGGGACTTCCCACTGATAACAGTGGGTTTTGGATAAGGCCTCAAAAATGGCACAAATGGGGCTATCTGTGAATAAAGTCTGTAGAGTCAGGCCCCTGATAAAAGCAGCTGGCATCCTAATCTTTCACTTTGGTATCACATCTAAGGGAGTTATTTCATCAATATATGCTGAAGAGAACTGAAAAGATTTGGTCATGCCTTTGAACATACTGAGGATTTGGAGAGGACAAAGTGGGGGGAAAAATAGGGACAGCTGGAATTTGTTTTGTTGGGTTTTTTTAATACAATTTAAGGGTTTTGTTTGTTTTTTGTGGTTTTTTTTTTTTACTACTGTGAATGTAATGCTCATGAAAATGCTTGCTATACACTGCAGTCTTCTATGAATCAACAAAACATGTACCAGCAGCACAAACTTCACCTTGCCTAAACAATGTACTTCTCAATTCCGACTTGAAAAGACCACCTGTAGGGGAAAAATGTTAGTTCGGTATCCAGGGGCCATTCATTCCTTTGCCACTTTGCTGAGCCTGCCAATTAGTGCCAACTTGTGGTGGCAGATTTTGTGATGTAGACACATGTTCTCTGGAAAAGGGGGCTGAGATACTCGACTCATTTCACAGGGGGCACAAAGAATTATTTGCTCTGTGCTATACAAATGAGAATTGTCCAAAGCTTTCCCCTGTGTTAGCCTCTGTACGCTCACTGAGTGTAAATACAGGGGAAATTGGTGTTATTGCAAGGACAAATTAGCACCAGAACTGAGCTGTATTTTTTTAAATGTGCTGCTAATTGTGCCCAATTTGGGCTGGAGTACTCACTCCAATGCAAAAGCACAAAACCAACTGAACACATTTTGGGGTGCCAAAGAGAGCTCTGCACTTTTCTCTTAGCAAATTATCCTTCTAGTTGCGTGATGCAGCAAGTGCCAATTGGTCCCACTAAGACCTTTATCTAGAGTAATCAAATTAGCACTGCATGTTAGCAAATTAGGTTTTATTGACAATGGTTTATATTCAATGCAAGTTTGAGCATTATAAGAAAGCATTTTCCAAGTTTTACTTAAAAATTTCTTATATGAGTGACAGTGATTCTGCCTATGATGTTTAAAAAGAGTGAGCTGCTGAAATGGAAGAAATGAGGCAAAATTGTTTTTTGTGGGTCAGGAATTGCAGAAGTTTCTAAACTTTAAGGTAGAATTGAGCCAGCTGGAAGAAGTTTATTCTTGTGTTCCCAGTAGGTTCATTCTTCCCTTCAGTTCACAGTGGGACAAATACAAGCCACTGATTATATCTAGAAGATCATTGTGGCTGCACGACTGCTGCACAGGCCAGGATCTGACTCAGTAAAGCCATCGGGCACATCGTGATGTTTGCCTGTGCCAAAAAATTGCTTGTAGTCCTGTGTCCAGCTCTGGGGCCACCAGCACAAGAGGGATCTGAAGCTGTTGAAGTAAGTCCAGAGGAGGCCATGGAGATACTGTGAGGGCTGCAGCAGCTCTGCTCTGGAGACAGGCTGAGAGAGCTGGGCTGGTTCAGCCTGGAGAAGAGAAGGCTCCAGGGAGACCTTAAAGCAGCTTCCAGTGCCTAAAGGGGCTACAAGAAACCTGGAGAGAGGCTTAGACAAGGGCCTTTGGGGATAGGGTAAGGCGGAATGGCTTTAACCTGACGGAAGAGAGCTTGAAACAAGATCTGAGTCAGAAGTTCTTCCCAGTGAGGGTGGTGAGGTGCTGGCAGAGGTTGCCTGAAAAGCTGTGGCTGCCCCATCCCTGGCAGTGTTCAAGGCCAGGTTGGACAGGGCTTGGAGCAACCTGGTCTAGTGGAAGGTGTCCCTGCCCTTGGCTGGAGGTTTGAACTGAATGAGTTTTAAAGTCCCTTCCAGCCCAAACCATTCATGATTCCATGTAAAGGTATGCCACTGACAGAGTAGGGAATACACAATGTACCAGGTGCAGGAGTGAACAGGCTTGCTAAAATGAGAGAGTTAAAAAATCATAGGCTAAATTTCTCTCTGGCAGGTATCCCCAAAAGTCATCAGAATTTTTTCAGGGCTGTATTTTATCCACTGTGATTAATTAATTAATGCTTGTACCATCTAAAGATTAATATTGTAAATGATGAAGTGTTATTGAGACTTCTGCTTCCAAGAATGTAATTTATTCAAAGCTTGTGAAACTTGCCCAAAGCTGGATTATTCTTTGTTTTATGAGCCTGGTGTGAGAAGGCAGGGAAGCACAACACAAAAGTGTGCCTAGCTGTAAACATTGTCACCTTCCTGCTTGTGGTTGGTGGCCTTCCAGAAGCATAAGGGGATACTTGCAAATCCTTTAGTTGTCGAAGGTAGTGGAGTTCCCCAGCCAGTTACACACAAGGCTGTGCAGAGGTATTGGCTGTGTTGGGGGTACAAGGAATAGCTGGTTCTCTTGCTAAGTGACTTCAGGACATGTTAGCCCGAGTAATTACATTTTACTGCCATCAGGTGCAAGGATTTACTCAGGCACAAAATTTGGTAGTACCTGTAAAATGCACATGTAGAGACTGAAGGGTCTGGGTTTTGTTCCTAATTTTGAGGTCTTGCCCCAGATCTCTTGTTTCCTGATTCAGTGCCTTCAAAAATGTGTGCATATGTGATTTCTAGCAGTGCTATATAAAAAAACCAAATCACTCATAATGGGTTTCTTCAAATAACTTTATACCAATCATACTGCTGATTTTTTTGAAGATTATTAACTCTGAACTATGCTTTTTTATTGCCTTGGATGCCAATACAGGAGTCAGGAAGCTAGAGAGGTGCTAAGGAGGACAGAACCAAAGAAGCTGCACAGAAGCAGCAAACAAAGCCTCGTTTATCAGCACTACAGTTGCATAAGATAGCTATCGCACACAGTAAACCAGAGTAGCATCTGATTCAGGAAGTCCTGCATTGCTCATTTCCAGAAATTGAGAGGAAAAAAACCTGATCACTTTCTACATGCCCTGGGTTTTATACGCTTTGGCTAAGCGTTCTCCAGTGACAACTTCTGGGCATGGGATATAGCACTGTTTCTAGCTTTGCTTTGTCCCAGGTTGGTCATTATTTTCTTAGACGATACTATTGCTGTTCTCTTCTGATTACAACCCCCGGAACCCAGCTGCATATATAGACACACACATATATATACATACACACACATATATATATATATACATATTATACGATTAAGGAAGACCACAAGCTTTGAGGAAAAGAATAAACACTTCAAGTTTGCTGAGCTAGATTTTGAATGAAAAAACATTTTTATAGAAGAGTCTCTGAAGTTAAGCCCCCCTCCCTGAAGTTTATTGCATGAACCAAGAGAGTGAGCCCATTCTTTCCAACAATGTCCTTTCAGCTACTTTAATGCTAAAAATAAACCATGTTTGATAGCTATCCAAGCAAAGAAGGTGAAAACAGTAATTTCCAGCTTTTCTAAAGCTCTTAGGCTATATACACTTGACAAAACCCCAGCCATCAGCAGATGAAGTCAGATTGTTTTTTCCTGCTTTGAATGCCTCCAAACCCTCTTTCTCTTCTCTGAACTTGGACAGTCAGAAATAGTGTGTCTAGTGAGAAATGAACTGAAAATGTCTGCTCAGTAATAAACTTGCAGAGCAACACAATGTTTTCAGTAAGGATGATGCTTATTGCTTATAGTTACTCAAGTTATTGTTAAGCTAAATTTATTTTGCAGCTGCTAGAAGAGTGCCTAGTCCGGGACAATAACAAAAATTCTTTTCGTAGTATTGCCAGTCACACGTTCCCCTTTTGAGATAAGGCTGGGGAAAAATGATAGCCTTTAGTCATCGATTTATAAAACAATTATAAATCTCCTTGGAATCTGATTTTGCAGCATCAGTGACAGGATTGAAATGGAAGTGAAAAGAAGAGTTGCTGGTGCTTTTCAGCTTTGTGAGGTGAAGTGGGAAGTGTAAGCAATTAAACCAAACTGAATTTTGTTGTTGTTGGGAGTGTTTCTTTTGTCAGGCTTTGGAAAAAAGGAATTCTTTCAAACGGAAATGAAGTTATAATTCCATTGAAAACAGAATTCTGAAAATGGAAGTACTGGCTGCACTGCTTTCAACCACTGTAGTGCTGTGAAAGAGTGAAATGTTCTGATGTGTTTCAGCTCATTACTCCCTTATGGATGAGACTCCCCAGGAGGCTTGTCTCTAATGATACACAGGGATCCTTGGAGCCCTGTACCATCTCCACTGGTCAGGCATGGAGGTGGTTCTGTGTGAAGGAGGATGAAATCCTGTCCCAGAGCCTGATCCAAAGGAGGCTGCTGGCATAATGCACAGCAAGAATATCTCCAGTGTCTGAAAAGTCAGTTTGTCTTTCTGAGGATAAATATGTTATCATTTTCTGGAGTGGGGAAAAAAAAATCCTTCTATTTGCCAGGCAGCTCTATTATAATAATTTTTATAATGAGAAACTTTTGCCAGTTTCTTTTATATAATTTGTTTTGCTGATATCAATGATATTGATGCTCTGAAATATAAATCATACTAATATAACAGATTGACATAGTAAGTGTTTCTCTTGCCGATAGGCGAGTCTCCGGTTACTCTAGACTAAGGCTTTTCCTGCCAGATGAGTGCTGGCTGTTGTGCTGAATTTTTGAGGGGTTGGTGATGATAAATAACTTGTGCTGACTAGGACGGAGACTGTTGCATTTATTTTTCCTTGTTATTGGGTAAGAACTTCAACCCAAGTCTATAAGAGTAACGTGTGTGTTTACTCTGCTACTAGGATTACTTTTTTTTTCCAAATCCAGTGTCAGTAGCAGGATGTGTAGCCAACAGACTGATTTGTAAACTTGTTTCTCAGCTCAGAGAGATTATATAGGGTCTCATCAGAGGAGAGAAAATATACTGCAGCTTGGAATGAACACTAATATCACAGAATCACAGAATGGTTTTGGTTGAAAGGACCATAAAGCTCATCCAGTTCCAGCCCCCTGCCATGGGCAGGGACACCTTCCACTAGAACAGGTTGCTCAAATATGGGAAAAATACAGTTGCATGTGATTTAGATCAAACTGATTTGGGACTGACTTACTTTTTTATTATTAATTTCTTCAGATTCCACTGCCAAAAAACCCCCAAATCTGATACGGAAAAGTTTTTCCTAGTCTTACGGGAAAAGCTAGTAGGGTTCCCCTCATTGCAGTAGGCATCAGAGGAGCCTTCTGCCATAGAATTATTTTTGTGAGGTTAGTTTTAACAAATTTACATACAAAAAGTTATTCTGAACCTGGTTTAAAGATGCATCTCAAAGTGTCCCTTGTCATGGGGAAAGTACCTGGGTGAAGAGATGCTCCAGAACCTGTGTGCAACCTCCTATTTGCCAGGGAGGCTTTCTCCTCATTGGCAGGCTGAATGCATACTCTCACCCTGTGATGAAAAAGAAGCTTCACTAAGGAAAGCTTAAAAAGCCAGCACCACTATCTGATGGTAAATGCAAAACCCAGTAATTTGGGGGGTGAACAAAGATAATGAGACTTTTGAGGATGTTTGGGGGAAGAATATCATGCCATAATACAGTTCACATCAAGTGTTGAAGCAAAAAGCAAGAATCTTACTGATTACATGATCAGCTCCAAGCACTGTCACAGGTCCTGCCGGGACTGATCAGTTGATCTATATGTGTATCATGACAGCATCCCTACTCTATATTAAATAATAGACGTTGCCAATCTGTGCACATTTTTTCAATTGCTTTCTGAAATGCTGGTAGCAAATCTGTTTGAATTCTTCCCTGCTACCCCCCAACCTAATTTACTGTGCTTATTCAGGAAATGATCTCTAAAGTTTGAACACTATTTACATTATCAAGGTTTACTTATGTTTTCTTTTTTCCATTGAAACACTAAGCAGCTCTTACACCAATGTAGGTGTGTTTGAGAATTATGAGAGCCTTCAATTCTCATACCAAACTACACCCACACAAGTCAATTCCAGTTCCAATGACTAAAGGTCATGTGAATGGCAAAAAGTAACAGGTAAGCACTTAATTTTGCTATTAAGAATAGCTAACTGAATTTGCTGTTATGGTTTATTAGTGAGAGGATTAAAGCCATCAGGAGTAAACTCTTCCCCCAACTTACATTTGTTGGCTTTTGTTCCTACTATGCCTGTTGTTTTTAGTGGCAATTCTAATGGAAAAGTAGAACATGATGTGTGTGAGAACAAAGATGTGGTAGAAGAGTATTCCCATTTGCCTTTGAACACACCTTTAAACAGTGATAATGAAAGGTAGTAGTGGGCTAGCTTCTTGCCAAGGGATAGGTATCCAATTAATTCCACACTTGCTAACTGCTAGTACCAAATGTTAAAGTGATGGGAATTGTCAGGTTTCCTGAGGCTGATAGCCTCCTCTTTGTGCATTATATTTTTCCCTGGATGACATATTCATATTTCTCAGGTTTAACTGAATTCTCACATTAATTTAGTGGTTCTAGTTCCTAGCACTACTCTCTGTCTTCTTTCAACCAGAGGTGCCCCAGGATAGTGGTTGCTATAATTCATTCTTCTCCAATACCATACCTGGTTTTAACAATGTTTAATCTGTGCTGCCCACCAAATGATTTATTATCCTCTAGACTATAAAAACTGAAGTCACAATGATTCTACAGACACTAAATGATGTAAGGGCGGTCTCACAGAGATGTTGCCACCCTTAGAGATTTTCGCCAAAAAAATATCTCTGGACTGGTACGTAATTTCCCAGATTCCAGTCATGTGTGGGCCTTTAGCCTTCAGTATTCCGTTCAACATCACCTTTTGCCTGTGTACAAAGTGGGAAGTCTAGTTAGAGTTGCTGGGGGTGACATGAAAATATCTTTCAGGAATTCAGGAGCAAAGCTAGTGGCTATGGGAGATCACGTTATTTTAGTTTAGGAAAATACTGCATTTTAAGGGATTTGGCTAGTCTTGCAGATTACTTTTCGTAGAGTAAGTTTAAAAGAACAGGAAGAAAATACCATATGTGGACATCCGTCTGTAATAAACCTTTCTTCTTGGAATCACTTCTTGAGAAGACAGAATGTTAAATTCAGATAATGAAAAACTCAAAACACTAGAGAAATTCTTTTCAGAATATTAACAGCCTTGCTTTCTTTGGTTTCTCTCTTCTGCCTTTAGCTGTATACTGAAGGGAAAGGTCAGAGGCATTCAGAATGGTGTAACTGATCCTGTTTCTGCACCACCAGCAAAGTGATATCATTTTCCTTTAAATCACAGCTCCCAGGCTTCCGGTGTCCTTTCTTGACTAAGGTGAGACTTGTCATGAAAAGGGACTGTATGTAGTTATCTGGATATTATGAAGCTTCTGCAGCTCATCCTTTTTATTTGTGACTGCTACAAAGCTCAAAGGTGAGGGTTTGTTTTTTTCTGTCACAAGACTTTCAGTAGATTAAGCTGTGTGTTTAGGGTAATTGTGAGCAGGCAAGGCTCCTCCTACCAGATAGGCTGAGCTTGTTTGGCAAGGCATGTGGTTTTCTCAGTTGCTTGGCTGCCCTACTTGTCCATCCTTTCAATTTGTTGAGACTGAGAGTCACAGATATTGATGAGATTTTTATTTAAATCCTTTTTTGATTCTGTTAAATATGAAAGGTTATCATACCATTTTGTCCATAGCATAGAGGCTAACCATTCAGATTGGCAGTGTCATGAAGGACAGAGTACATCAGGGTAAACACAGGGATCGCAGAGAGAAGCTTGGAAAGAAACACAGAAAATGGGAAAGAACTCTTCTACCTAAAATCTGGCTGGAGCACATTTTGTAGTGTATGTTGCAGACAATGATGGTTTTAACAAAAGAGCAAACTAGAAGTGCAAGGTTCCATAAAGCCATATACCTCACAGTAGGATCTGAAGTTAGCATTATGTCTAAATTTGTACCAGGGTTTATTTATTAACCATCTGTGCGATATCTCTTTGCGTTTAATGAATTTTTGTGTCTTCTGGTAGAAAGAAGCATTCAGATCCTGTCTGCAATCATTACAATGTGTATCTTCTGTGTATAACTGCTTCTTTTTATACCTAAACAGCATCTTACTTGGAACAGTTAGATGCAAAGCTCCGTACTAGTTTCCAGCACAGTTCTCAGCTTCCTCCCATCTTTATCTACACTTCTTTGGTGGTCTTGTCTGTGCAAGTTGCATGGAAACTGATAGCTCCCCAGTGACTGCCAGATCCCTGGTCTGGGTCTGCTTGCATGTAGACGGCCCTGGTCCCAACTGGTGTGGTGCTACCAGTAATTACATATCTGTCCTAAGGCCCCAACAATCCAGTGACATGAGGGTTAAGGTGTTGTTTGGAAAGAAAATAAAATTTACTGAATTTTTGGTTGAAAGCTGCCTTCAACTAGCTAATCAGTAGCATTAACAAATAATGACTATTCTTATTAACACAAGGCCTGATAATGGGAAAACCAGTTCTTTCCACTGCAAAAAAAAAAACAGGGAGTTGAGCTCTACAGATTTCCTTATGTAGGACAGGAAGAGAGAGGACCACAGTGCTTCCTTCTGATCCATGTGTGCCTTTCAGTATCTTCCCCTTTGCAGACCTAACAAGTTTCATGTCTTAGATGGACCTTTGTCTGCCAGAAGCTGCTGCCTTTGCACAGCTAGAGAGAAATGGGCTATGCAGAACTGGAGTCCAACGCTGTGGTGGGAAGTGAGGGGAGTTATCACATGGGCCAACAGGTTGTAAATAATAACATCTAAATAAATCTAAAAGCCGCTGCTGCAGGCAGACTTCCATGTTGTATAAGACAGCAGATTCAAATAGCAGATATTTGCTCTTTTCACAGCCATTTCTGCATAAAGCTTCAGTTAAATGCAAACCAAAACTCAGATATGTTAGAATTGTACTGTGTGGGTTGGGCTGTTGTTTTCAATGAGCAGTGGTAAACCCCTGCTGTGGTTTAAAGCCCTGGTTTTGCTGTTTGCAGTGATTAAAAAAATATCGTGTTTGATATGCTTTTGAATCATGTGAATGCTTCTGTTTTGAATAATGAAGAAGAAAATTGCTAACAATAGATTAATTTTTTGTTTGATGCTCAGATGGGATGCTTTAGTCCCTAAAATTGACTGTTAATGTAAATCACTGTCTCCACAGCATTGATAAGTTTGCTTTCAGATGGATTTATGTTAAGGTTTGGTTTTCTTTAATCTTATATTGGTTTATAATGGAGCCCACACCAGAGTCTTCTAGTGAACCAGGCAAGTATAGCTGTCTTCTAGCTCATACTTCAGCAGCTGCAACATACTGGCTCACAGCGGAGCAGCTTTGTGTCTTAGGTTTTTGGATTGAATCCAATTGGTCCCACTTTGCATATTTATTCATAGTAAAGCACCATTAGTTCAAGACCAATAAATGGAATGGTGTGAAGAAAACTGTATAAAGAAATGCGGTCCTCTTGGCTCTCCTTAGACATAACTTGGGGAAGATTTGCTTGATACTTTGGATCAGGAATTCTGTGAAGCCTTTGAATAACATATATTATGTTTTGCTCATCCTCTCAATGAACATAATGAGTTGAGATATTCCAGTGAGGCTGGTATAGGGACTCTTGAATTATACTCATGTAGCCTCATATTTAACCCACAAACTGTGGGAACATGATTATCTCTCAAAAAAAAAAAAAAGTAGAAGAAACTAAAATTTATAACTGATAGTAAAGAGCAAATTGGATGTCTTCATCACTGCTGTAGAGTTGAAGCTGGCAATTTAAAATCTGCTGTATTTGTGTTTGCAAATGAGAACTGAAGACACACATGCCACAGTATAAATATGTTTCATTTTGCAAAAATCTTCATTCAAAACTACTGGTGTTCATTTGACCACTCATCTTAAGGAGTTTGATTCCAATTATCCAGGTCTCAATGCTGAGAAGCTGGTTGCAGCTAGTCTTACTCTGTTCCACAGTGTTCTGCTGTGATGCTGGTTCGCGCTGTTAGGAGCCTTTTGTCATCACATGAACCACTGCAAAGCTCCTTATTGAAACAGTCTTGTCCATCTTTCTGCCTACTTCTTTGGATGGAGAGCACAAACAGGGATCTTAGAGAAATTTTGATCTTTTAGGTGTTTTGCTTTTCTAGTGTTTCTGGCACCTTTCATGTAATGAACTACCAGAAGCTGATGAAATCTTTGGGTTAAGAGAGTCATGACTAAAATGTCCCAGCAAGGACCATTATCACAATAATAAAGATATGGATTCATTTTAACCAATATTTGAATCTAGATGTCCAAACCCATTCTTCCTGAATAGCAGAAAACATTCACAAAAGAAGCCATCTCAGGAGCCATCTTTATTCCATGGGGCTTCAGTAAGAGGTGCAAAGTATCTAAGAACTTACCGTAATGCTCTGCCTGCTGACTCTCAAAAGCCTGGTGATTTTGTCATAAGCTGTGATGGCAAAGGCTCAGCTGTAGAACATTAAAACTGTTGCAGGTCAGAAGATGAAAGAAATGCCGTGAGAGTTACTGTGCAATTAAGCAGTCTGTCACCAGAAATTGATTTTGATGAAGTGGGACAGTGAATATGTGTGGGAGAAGGAAAAATTAAGTCAAAACTGAACCTCTACTTCAGACTGAGGTATAGCTCTAAAGTAAAGACATACTGTGCTGACTAGTGGTGGTTAATTTATGGGTTTATATAGGAAGAATTTGCTTCTATTTCCATTTGGAAAATAGACATTGGACTCTTAATGCACTTTCTGAGTTGAAATTAAAGGAGTGGGGAGGGCCAAGCTAGTAACAGTATAAGCAAATAGATCTCTATAACGTCAATTAAGTTATGGATATTTATTTGACAGCTGATTTTGGCTAGTGTATTGTGCTTAATATATTACATTATGGAACAGTTTAACTGTGCCTCAGATTACTGCTCTGGAGTATGTGGTGAAACTAGTCATGCAAAACAGCAGCCTGAGTGAGCTTCAGTTGTATCACAGAAGGTCCCACACCACAGTGTGCTCAACAGGAATGCCTGTGGCACAGCCAAAGCTTCCTCTCACATACTGAGCTCCTACAACCCAAGTGTGGTTTCTGCTATTGAAAAACACTAAAATCCTTTTCAATAGTATGGCTTACATCAGGTCCATCAGGAAGATCAGCTACTGCAGCAAAAAATAGTTCTGTGTAAATATAACCTTGTTTAGGGCTTTTGTCCATATGGAAAAATGAGCCCACTAAATAATTACTACTACAGCAGCAAAGGTTAATACAGTTAACCTTGTCTCAACCAGCTCCACAAGGAGGTTATAGCCATAGGGGAATGAACCTGTGGGTACCTTCCAGCACTTTGTTGGGTGGAGAGATGACTGAAGCAGAGGATTTCCCACCCAGCCTCATTTAAAGCATGTGGGATATCAGTATCCATATGGGATGTTTCATGATTAATCATTGTGGAGATTTGTCTCTGTGGAAGATGTTTCATTTAGGCCAGGACTGAAAAACAAAGGATACGCTGCTGCCACAGTAATCAAAACCACAGACAATCTGCTGTTCATATGTGCCAATTGTTGCTGAAGTGTGATATAAATGCAGTTAAAGATGAGAAAAATAATTATAGGCAACCATTCTGCAGAAACCTTATAGGGAATAGACTCTTTAGGGGGAGACTTTCAAGTACCTAAAAAACTTTTCACCAACTTAACTCTGGTTCTGAGTCATCATTGTGCTTGCTGTTGGCAAGTTCATCAGACCATAGCACCTGAACTGAAAAGCTGACTAGCAGAAGGCAAGCTTAAACCCAAGGGGTGAAAAAGGTCAGTCAAAATTTTAAACTTCAGGTATTTTTGTCCTGTCATAGTGGTAAGACCTTGTGGAAGGTTTCCCTGCCCATGGCAGGGGGTTGGAACTGGATGAGCTTCAAGGTCCTTTCCAACCCAAACCAGTCTGAGATTCTATGAAGATTAGGCACAAACACAAAAACTTACTTGAATAGCAGAGAACCACATTTATTTATAAGGGTAAACATGATAAGTACTACTGTGCACATATTGCCACTCCAGTTAGTTTCTGGAAGTTTCTAAGGAGGAGAAAAGTCTGAGCAATGCCACTGCAAAATATCTGTAGGGAAATGGCCACTTGTGTATGTTTAATGATGTTAGCTGTGGGTAGATTGTACCTGTGAATATATCAGCAGTGGCAAACATCTGATTTGGTTTATTCAACCAACGTTTCAAAATGTATTTTGTAATATTATTGTTTAATATTCAGGCCGTTGCTTAACTGAGGTTCAGTTCATTACAGTATGAATAGATACTTCTACAGTGTCCATTACAGCAAGAATTGTACCCTTCCCTTTCTCCTCAGTTTCAATAGGTTCTTCTCACTTCTTGACCCCTTGTGGGCTGTTGCCCTGGCATGCTGAAGACTTGCCACTGTGTCATTCTGCAAACCCATATATGCGCAGAGCTTGAGTACTATGGGCAGGGCTAGTCCCTCTTCTGCAAAAGGAACAAAACTAAACCCAGACAAGGCCCAAAGAAAGGCAACAAGAACAGGCAAAGCTCTGAGCAAGGGGTGACCAAACTGCCTGAGATTCTTCAGTTCAGAAAATAAATTGTAGAATCACAGAGTGGTTTGGGTTGGAAGGGACCTTAAAGCTCATCCAGTTCCAACCCCCTGCAACAGGCAGGGACAACTTCCACTAGAGCAGGTTGCTCCAAGCTCCATCCAACTTGGTCTTGAACATTGCCAGGGTTTAATGAGCAAGGTGGATTCTGATAGATGTCTACAAATTGTGGGTGGGTACTGGTTGCCATCTCTTGTAGGGCAAGAATTAGGGGCTGTCAAATGAAATCAGCAGGAATCGTGTTCAAAACAGAGAAAAAAAAAGTTCTGGTGTCCTCAGCATAAGGGCATGGAGTTGCTGGAGTAAGTCCAGAGGAGGCCACAAAGATGATTAGGGGCTGGAGCACCTTCTGTATGACAACAGGCTGAGAAAGTTGGGGCTGTTCAGCCTGGAGAAGAGCTGTGCAGAGACCTCATATCAGCTTCCAGTACCTGAAGGGAGCCTACAAGGATGCTGGAGAGGGACTCTTCATCAGGAAATGTAGTGATAGGACAAGGGCTGATGTGTTTAAGCTTTAACAGAGGCAGTTCAGGTTAGATGTAAAGAAGTTCTTTACTGGTGAGGGTGGAGGGGTGCTGTGACAGATAAATGCTCCATCTCTGTCAGTGTTTAAGGCTAGGTTGGACAGAGTCTTGGGTGACATGATCTAAGGTGAGGCATCTCTGCCCATGGCAAGGGGGTTGAAACTAGATGATTTTAAGGTCCTTTCCAATCCTAACTATTCTATGATTCTATGAAAGGTAGGCTTCTGGAAGTAGACTTCCTGCCAACAAATGCTTTTGCTGCAAAAAACTTTCTGCATGGCTTTGAAGGGAGACAGAACAAATACCTGGAAGGGACAGCTTTAATGAGAGTTACTAAATGGTCACACCAAGTGCAGGAAATATTTGAGCTTAAAATAATTACAAGCTAGGAAAGTACTCAAAGATGTATCGTATATATTTGCCCCTGTTCTTAATTTACACATGAGGTCTGCTTATGGTCATTGTTGAAGAGAGGATGCTGAACCAGATGGCCATTCTGCAGCTTATATGTCTATCTGCTGTAGATAAAGGTTTGCCAGGATATTTTAATCCTCAGTACCTGAGACCTTGATTATTTTTTTTCTAACTTGGTCAGTCTTCCACATCCCTAATTTAGTGCTGATACTTCCAGACTTCTTCCAGATCATCTTGCTGGTGCTCTCTAGAGAATTAATACAATGGACTTTAGTGTGATTGGAACAGGACTTCTGAAATAGAAATTCAGAGAGCATCAGTCTTTTCTCCATTGTTCGAAGTATTAGTGTGAAAATGACTGCATTTTCCTTTGTTTGCATCTGTTATTTTGTGGCAGCAAAGTCCCAGCTATGCTGAAAGGAACTGCAGACAGTCTGTAGTGGCCATTACCCATCCATTGCATTGCTACTCATCCCTAAACACCTCTTTTAAACTGTCTTTCTCTAGATATACAAGCCTCAGTTTCCAAGCTAAATTTCTTGTAGTTATTTTGATCACAAATACTGACTACTCGTTTTTGTTGTTAGCTCTTCAGGGGCTTTTTAGCCTTTCACAAAGGCCAGAGAACACCATTTGGGAGGCTTACTGGCAAACATTTGATCCATGATATGTGTGATACAAGAACAGTCTCTCATCTCTGCCACTGGTAGAATGCAAGGCGAGTACATAAAATACTTCCTTATTATAATGCTTAGTAGTAAGTGTTGCTATTAAGTCATCAGCTAATTTCTGGTTCTGTGAAAGAAGCATGTTTTGGGCAGAAATTTTCCAGGCCTAAGTTTGTTACAAAGTAAATTGTTTGCTGAATAAAAAGCTTTTAAGCAGCCAGACAGCTGAAAGGCCTGAAATTCAACAGTTGCAGTTTGCATGGAAATTGTCTTTATTGTGGAGTTGTCTATAGGGGTTTTGTCTTGGCCTTCAGCTTCAGTTGTCTCCTTTGCACTGCTGCAGCCATCTTGTTTAGTTTTTGCCATTAGAAAACAATCAGAAAAACAGTGTTGCCAAGTACAAATGCATCTCATTTTTAAGGTTCAGCTATTTATTCCCTTATCTGATGAATTTCAGAGACAGCCTGCTGCGTGATACCTTTCAGATATTGCCAGCTCTGCCAAATGTAACGAAGAAGCATTTTGGTCAGACATTATTGCTGCTGCCGTTATGAGTTCCACCATTGCCAGACCTTTGGGGACAAACCAGCACAATTTTTTGCCTTCATATTTAAGAGGTTGACTGGCATAAAAAAGAAATCTTGTATTTGACTAGGTGGACAGTGGAATGAAGCAGCTGCATACACAATGCAGAGGCTCAGCAGGAGAGAGGCACTATCTCTAGGGTTTCCAGTGTGGTCTAAAAAGCACTGGGAGCAGAGCTGAGAAGTAGCTACAAACTAGTGTGTCACAGGATAGAAGAATTTCAGCAGATTATGAGAGACCAAGAAGCAGAAGCCAACTCTATGTGAGAAACAGCACAGCTGAGAAGCTGAAGGGAGGTGGACGTGAGTACAGAGGTGTACAGACCACTTCAAGAATGGGTCAGTGGAAGGTTTAAGGCCAAATGTTTGGCAGGTGAAAATCAGTAACATTTTTATGTGCTCTAATTCCCTCTTGAGCTGTTATGCTAGGACTTAGTTGAACACACTTAGTTGAAATAACACCTGTCCTAAACTGTCCTACAGGCTTCTGGAGGGGCTTCTGAAGTTGGTTAACTTTTTTCTCCCACCTAATTCACTTTTCTGCATGTTCTGGTTTCACTCAGGGCTGGAAATGAGAGTTGTTAGGAAGGCTAGCTTTGTGCTGCCTGAGAAAACACAAGAGCTTGCCAGTGGAAACCTTTGTCTGGTGAGATGCTGTTAAAAATGTATCCATATAAATTCAAGCGATGAGCCAAAGAACTCGAATTCCTCATTCATTTTGTGATGTACTAGTGAAGCTTTACATGACATGACAATTTAGGAATGATACAACAGAGTAAGACTGCAATCAACCCCAATTGTCACAAGCTGACTGCAAGGCAAACATCACTTCCAACATTTGTGTCCCTGCTCTCAGACACCAAACTGTAGCTTTTAGACCCAGAAATAGCAGAGCATGTTTCAACTGTGTGTGTTTTGGGGATAGCTTCATTCTCTTTTCCTGCTTCCTTTCTGTAGCTGTTTTCAGGGACTTAATGTTTTTCAAGCTGGCAAGACATGCTTTTTCGTTATTGCCAAGCTGGTGAAATGGCTTCCAAGAGAAAAGACATGGGGGGTTGTTTTGGTTTTCAAAGTTTCCGCTACTATTTAGTTTCCCACTTTCTACACATTCTTTGCACTTGACAAACAAAATGATTTGATTCAAAAGAAAATGTGCTCAGAAGTTGGAGTCCTTTTTGCAGCATTTATAAGTGAAAGTGCAAAACAGCTGTTGGCAAATCATAACCTCATTGTTTTGGCAACGTTGTTGCGTTTACTTTTTTTTTCCACTTACACTAAACTTGTTTGCTCAGGTATTGGAATTTAGAGTTTTTCCTTCTTTGTAGAAATTAACACCCCTTCTGGAAAGGTTTGAACTGTTTTTATTGCTTACAATTATACCTACAGGTAAAATAAATACTTTCCCACGGATGCGCTGGAATCCGGTATGGTTGTAAGCTGAGGTAGCTGCAAGAGCCGAGTTGTACAACTAGTATTTCTGCTGCTCTGGCTTTTCCTTCTGACAGTTCTTAAAGACACAGGGCTTGAAGCTCTTCTTGCTCTTGAGTAATCAAAACAATTCTTTGTAAAGGCTTCATCCATGCAAAGCTGGGGTGGATGAGTGAAGGACCACATGCCCTATAGAGAAAAGACATCTAAGGGAAACCTAACATGACTTTGCCACACAAATACTGTTTGTGGCCTTTAGCATGCAACTGATCAGATCTCAGTAGTGTGTGCACAAACATGATATTGAAAGAACATTTTTGGTGTCACAAAGAAAGGAGTGGAAAAGTTAGGAAATGCCTTAATGGAGGTTGCCTGTGTAATTCATTATGATTCATTCTTTAATTATCTGCTCACATAGTATTTTTTCCGCAGAGCTCTCTACCTCTGTGCACAGGATGTTCAGAGCACTCTTAATGAGCAACTATTCAGTAGTTTGTTTTATCTTCATTGTTCCATGTGTGGTCCAAGGCCTTATTTACTGCGTGCTATTAAATCCTGTTTTGAGAGCTAAATCCATAAAAAGACTTTGGCCTGGTGACCTTGTGTGCTGAAGTATCTAACTTCTGGGCCCCCTGCTGTCTAGTGTTGAGAGGTAGAGTTTATGACCCAGGTGTGCTGTTGCAGCTGGATTGCCACCAGAGCAGGGCTAGCTCTGCAGTGTGTGGTATGGATATGTCATTCCCAGCCCACCCCTAGCTCAGGTAACATCAGGAAGTACACACTACTCTGTGACATAAACCCACTGTCAGGCAGAATTCAAATAAGCATCTCCTTTCATTGCTGTTAAGTAATGTATGAAAGACACTTAGAAATACTTTCTACTTTCATAGACTTTCAAAAGCCTAGATATAATTTCTACTTTCCTAGACTGTTAAGTCTAGGATTTGTGACTCATGCATCCTGTTTTCAGCAGTGCCATTGTTGAAAAGTGTTGGAAAAGTATTTCACCAGTTGTGGCCCAATTTTCCAGTCTAGAATGGGAATCACAACATGGACCAAACCATGTCACAGAAGTGTTCTCTGGAGCTGATGCTTAAATGTCCTTTGCAGCCTTGGATATAAAATGTTAGGGAAAGACAATGTATTGTTGCTTCATCCAAAACTGAAGGAGCAAGTTCCAGAAATATCCCCTTGTCTCACTGCCTGAATGAGATTTACTCTCAGTGATTTATTTTTCCCATTAGAAAATAGGCTACTTCTAATGCGCTAATTTGAGAAGAAATCTACAGATTTACAGTTTAAAACTGGGGTCTTCCAGAATCATCCCAGAAGTCGCACTAACACATCTGAGAGAAGACATGAGAGATTTACCAAGAGGTACTGAAGCATGTAGATTTCTTCTCAAATCAGACTGTTAAGGTTATGTCTGTAGCTGAAGGCAATGAGCCATGGATGATTCTTCAGCCTGGAGAGCAAAGAACATGGTGTGGCTCATCCATATGGTCACACTCACACTTTCTCCCCTTCCAAAACGCTAAGATTCCTTGGCCATGCTTCCTCATGGAAACAGTTGGTGACATTTGCTTTCTGTCAGATCATGCTTAAGCAAATCTAGGAGAACAGTAAGAGTCAAACCCATTTTATGAGTAGGCCAACACTGATGTGGACAGCCACAGACAAGGCTTGTGCATGTGCTCCAGTCCTACTTAGTTTATCATGTGGACATGGCCTGGGGGGTGTGTAGGGTTCTCAGCTTTCTACAGATGTGTTTGTCACAGTGAGTGTGGGGAAATCTTTGTGGTTGAAATGTTTTGTTGTTTTACCTTTGAGTAGTTTAGAGGGCTCTAGATTATATCGATATTCCATGTGATCAGAGTGGAGTAGACATCCTGTGATCCAGTAGTCTTGGGTAAAGTTGTGGGAATGTACCAATTCCAATATGATATTCAGCAGAAATTTTGCAATATAAGAATGTAATTTCTAATAGGTGAATAAAGAAAAGGTTTCCTCTTTCCAGAATATTGCTGGGGTTTATATTTCAGAGAGGGAGGAAGGGTCAAGAAGTAGCTCCTTGAACCTGAGTGTCTTACAGTTTAGGATGATATCCCACTTGCCATATGATTATTTTTCTGGTTTTCTGTTGTTGTTTGGAGGGAGAGGTAACAGAGGTGGTCATTTTCTATTTCTGGGGGTGGGAGGGAAACATCCAGATATTATTGTAGTTTCTCCTTAAAGGGCTTTTAATGATGGTTTCAAGGGCAGAGAAACAATTTGCTAATTATTTCTACCCTGCGGCCCTGCCAGGGTGACCTCATGCTCATTTTCAGCCAAATGCTGCATTGATTTTATACATTGATTTTCTTGCATTTACATTTAAGCTGAATTCAAAAGTCTGTAAATGATATCTGAATTGTTCTTCCTGTGCTAACATATTGGAAATGTTCATTGCATTGACTGAGAGTATTCTTCCAAGTGTATGCATTCACATAACAAAGCAAATAGACCTCAGCTGATGTGTGTAACAAGACCAGATCTGTGAGAAGCAGGCTTATTTGTCCAAAATGTGCAGACGTTTCTGGAAACACAACTTTCTTCCACCACTAAGGGCCTAATTGGTCTTTAATCCTTAGTGGGCCAGCGCGTGGGACACTAGCTATATTGTGGGGAACAATCTATATCACTCTGCAAGGTTCAAACCTTGCATTAGTGCCAGTTAGACATTCATAATAACTCCATAATGGATCTCTACAGCAGGGTATTTTTCCTTTAATCTAGCAAAGAAATAAAACCTGCCCAAAACTCTATCCTGAATGTGTTTTCTGGGAAACAGGACTCAGACCTGAATGAAGTTGTACTCATGTCATTTCTCTCCCAGGTCCCCAGGGCTTTGCCTCTGACTCCTTCCTTCGGGAACTGGATTTCCATGTCACTAGTCCCTGTTTAGCATACTGGTGAGGGAATCTGATTTGGGGACCTATGATCAGTGCTCAGATACTTTCTTGATCTCAATCCAAACTCTTCTAAAGCTCCTTGGTCATATAAAGGTGATGATTCAGACTGACTGGGTCCGTGTTGAAGGCTATGACACAACGTGGGTTAACTGCTAGCAGAACAGATTTTCTGGTGAGATTTATAGTACTTCCTGCTTCTAGCTGGGCTGCAAATAGAACAAGAACGGCCTTTCTCATAGTGTCTTGGCACTGCTCCTTCTAGAGGGAACCCAGAACAAACAGGATACAATGAAAAATACTTTCATGAACTTCTTTAAAAAAAAAAAAGCCTTTGCTTTGGTGGTCTTTTCTTGGGCTGTTATATACTTTATTCATGCCACTTCACCCACCATTAAATTTTATGAAAGTGTATATAGTGAATACATCAAGTTATAGCTCTGTGGACTAGATATAATCATTTGCACTGTCACTTTCTGTACTTGAATCCAGCACTGAGTACCCTTTTGCTAGTGAGCTAAACCCTTTAAAACAGGCAATCCCTGTACATCTGCCTAAGACATATTAATTGCAGTGGACATTAAAGTGGCCTGTCAAAGACTGCAAAGGGGAAATAAAGAAGCAGAAAATCAAGGATTCCCAAAGTCTTCTGGCAGGTTTCAAAATCAGAATCCAAAATCCATTGAAAGGAATAGATTATATATATTTTTAACAACTTCCTTAGCCTTCACATAGAACTCTGCATACCATGCGTGACTTTCCTCCAGTGAATCGTAACTTCATGCTTTTATAATACGGGCAAACAAAGAACTGAAAACTGGAGCTGCAAACTGGGGTGATGTGCTTCAGAAAGAGGTGCAAAATAATATAAGTGTAAGACATACAAATAGGATTGCCTTAGCCAATGTGAATTCATTTTAATTTGTGTCTGCCACCCTTGTATGGGTATTAGCAAAAAGAAGGATCTTAAAAGGTTCATCAAAATCACCAAAGTCCCAAAGTACTCAAGTTTAAAACCTGCTAAGACTAAAAATACACTCTGCAGCCCTCCAGCTGATAGAAACCCACATAAACAAGCAGACTCTGTCTATTAATAAATACAGATGTTTAAAAGCAGTGCTTATATTTACAGCCTTGAGCCCTGCATTTCCCTTCACAGGCCATGTGGCTTCTTTCCTGACACTTTGCTAAATATAATGATTAAAAATAAAGAAAAAGTTTTCTAAAGCTTCTGTGACTCAGGCTGATCTCCAGCTCATTTTAATACCACCTGAGTTATATCTCTTCTCATTCTGCTAAGATTCTCTGGCTGCAGGTCCATAATCCATGAACTGTAAGGCTCATTCCTTTGTTTCTGATAGCTGTGTATGATTTTCCTTACCACCAAGAGGAATAAGAATAAGTGACTGGGACATCTTTGATTGACAAGAGGTTTTATTCTCCTCCTTTTCTTTTCGCCTTCACATGTAATTCTTTGACACCGAGTAAGAAAGTTAGAGGTTGATCAGGTAGGGGAAGCTGAAGAGTAGTGGAGAGTCAGAATGAAGGATCAAGGAGTTTAATTGCCTCATTTCTGGAGCTGTTCAGCAGGGATGGTGCACATGAGCAAGGTCTGCAAGATCAGTCTCACTGAATGAAGTACCCATTTCCTGCATAGCAAAGTACAAGCTGGTTACTTTTTAGTAAGAAACCCATCCTGCTCACTCCTCAAATAGAAGTTTGTCAGTCTCCTGTGTTTTATTTTAGAAATTTGCATACCTTGAGAGGCCCCAATGCTGCCCCTTCATCCATTCCTTTTTTTCCCTAAGATAAGTAGAAATATTCACATGTGAAATAAACCCCATTGAAATAACTTTATAGGGGTAAATAAATCCTAAATAAGAGGAAATATTTCAATACAAATTGAAAGTAAGAATACAGATTTGTTGTTTTTATTGTATTTTTCCTTTAGAATACTATTTTGCAATCCAGTATTTCTCAAAAGGCCCACTCCAGGCCATCATGAGAGCCGTTGGATGGCTGAGACTACTCAGCCTCGAGCCCATCCAGGTGTTTACCAGTGCACCCAAGTCCTGACAACAGTCGCAACCTGCTGTGCCTCATGGCTTGCTTGACATACAGTTTCCTGTATGAAACAACTGTTTCCTGTAGCTCTCCTTTCAGTTTAAATCCTGGACCTCAAGTAACTCATATATGTCCTAGTTACTTTAAGGTAACATCAATTTGCTATAAATTATAGGCTCCATGTTTGCTTGATGTTACAAGTGGCCAACAAATGGACATGCTACAGAGAAACCAATATAAATAGACTGCTTTGTGACTGTTATCACAAAATTAAATGTATTTGGTTTATTAGTTTTAAACTGTATGCAACAGAATTATGGTGAGAAGGTAACAATTAAGGGACACCCTAGTAACATGCTCATAAAGACAACCCATGTTTTTGTCTTAAAGTAATAGGGCTAGAATGAAAGACTTATAGCTATGTTATAGTAACATTCAGCTCTCCTTTGTAGCTGCTAATGGATTTCTTCTCCAGTGTGCCTCAGAGGAAATGATTTTCCTTGCTTTAGTCAGATGAGAAGAGCCTCAGAAAGGCCAGGAATCTGTCTTTTCTCTTACTCAGATATAAATCAGTTAGATCAGCCTTCAAGCCAATGAAGTTTGAGGAAAGCTTGAATTGTTATTCATGAGATAGGAGGTTTTGCAGACATTTACACAGGTGCTCTGGAGGGTCTTCTACATCTCATGGTACAAAGCAGGGTGAAGAGGCTTTACAGCGGCTGTATGGCAGCCAGGGAAACCCTTAGTAAGACTCTTGGTATAAAGCAGACCTTTCCAAACTGTGATATGCATACCCCTGGTGATATACAAACCATTTCCAGATGGTAGATGGAGGCAACTTCTTCACGCCTATGTGAAGTTTCTTATAAAGCTACAGGGTAAGTATTTCCACAGTTACTGAAAGTCATTCTATGCCTTTGTGCAGACACTCTGTGGCACAAATCAGTTCCTGTCTGCAGTGGTTAACTCCAATAACTGCCAATGTGTAGGTGCTGAGCCAAGCTGTGAGTAGGTGTCTCTGCACAAGCTGTGACCACCTGGTAGCTGGTGAAGATGGTGAGGATGATGGGCCAGGTAGGTGAGTGAATGCTGTAGGTGGGGCAGGCTGGAGAGGAAGGTTCCTTGTGTGTGGCCATGGCATGGTCATGAAACTGGTTGCTGCAGGCTGGTTACTTGTGCTAATATTCATTCTTACTGATGCCAGGGGCATTTGTTCAAACTGGGCTAGTAAATCCTCTGCACACCAAGTTAATAAGCCCTTAGCACAGAGGATTAACATAAGAAGACAATAATGCACTAGAGCATTTGTTCATTAGATCCATAGGACATTGAGCATAGGATCTGACCTGAGTATGCTCTCAAGTGCAGGTAAAGTGCATGTCTGAAAGAGCTATAAAACTGCTTTGGCCTCTCATGCTTTTTTTGCTTAATGCAGCAGAATAAAGTAACTGAGACAGACAGCGAGAGAGACCTAAGGCTTTGATCTAAATGCCTGGCTCTGCACTTCAGTGTCAGTAAGGACACCATTCTGATGATAGGCATGATGTTCAGTGATGCCTGAGCTAGGACACAGTAGAGCCAGAAGGACACAGGGTGACCATGTCAGTACAGGGCAAAGACTGAGCTGATTAACCTAACCCTAAAGGGTGAGGGTTAGCCTACAGGGCCTTTGACAGTGAGGTCTTTGCTTGGTGATCAGAAAGATTAGGATGGACTTTCTCCATCATCATTGGTGCAACTGGTAGCTAGTTATCACTACACACCAGTTTTCCCCAGCCAGGGCTCTTCTGGGATATTCCTCTCTGTTAATCCATGTAGTGTTCCTTCTCTTCTTAAATTTTGGGTGACGGTCAGCTCATGTTTAAATGTTTTTCAATGGCAGCACAATGTATTTCATTTGAAAGGAAGCTACTTGAGACAGCTTCCTAGATATACCTCTGTAGATTTTTAAGTAGCATTGCTCAGACTATTTGCTTACCCCCATGTTTTTCACTGTTCATGGCAGTGTATCAGTTTTCTGCTCTTGGACTAATTTACTGACAACTGATCATTGCAGCGGTGTTGTTCTTTCAATAGTGAAATGGGCAACTCAGTTTTAGTTAATCTTTGGGAAAATCTGATGTTCAGATATCTCAAAGGTGGTGTTTTGCAGCACTGAGCTGACAAGGAAGTGTAGTGACCTATTCTGAAATGCATTTGTCTCTTATAATGCAGTGGCCTTATTTGGCATGTGATGCCTAAGGTATGCATGACAAAATGTAGAGTGGATTTGGATGAATTATATTTTGCTCTTAACAAGTGTTTCTTTACCAAAGATATTTCTGCACCTTTGGGGATCATCAGGATAGTTGGTTTACATCTCCTTGGTAGGCTGCACCTGAATGACACAGATCTCCTACAGTACTGGGCTTTCACCAAGTCTGTAGAAAACTTACTGATATTAACTAGAATCACAGACTGGTTTGGGCTGAAAAAGACCCTAAAACTCATCCAGTTCCAGCCCTCTGCCACAGGCAGGGACACCTTCCCCTAGACCAGGTTGCTCTAAGCCCTGTCCAACCTGGCCTTGAACACTGCCAGGAATGCGGTAGCCGCAGCTTCTCTGGGCAGCCTAGCTTTGGGCCTAAATCAAGAACCTTTGCTACTGTGCTGCTTCCTAGTGCAGATCACTTCTCATATCCCCATTTCTGCTGTATTATGTATTCCCAGGAGTGAGTTAAGCAATGTGACTAACATCTGTCACATGTGGTTTGTTCTCTCTCTCGTTCTTCCTCCAAGGAGTCTTTCCATTCAGTTCAATGGGCCCTGAATTAGTCTGAAGACTTTGGGATGAGCGTGTTTTTGGTTTTTGTTGTGGTGTTGTTGAGGGATTTTCTTCATTTTTGTAAATGTCTGATAACCTTGCCAAGAACCAGATAGTGATAAAGGCAACTGGAAAAGGAAAAAAAAAATAGAAAATTGTTGCTAGGATTGGGACTATTAGATGGGGAGATACTTCATAACTTCTCGCAGCTGCAGCAGTTATTGCTGGTGGTCTAGGACTGCCCTTTCCTCCTTTGCTGTCTGTCTCAGATGGCAGGGAAAGCAGATTTGTACTTCTGTCTGTACTTCTATTATTCCTTCCCCACAGGAATAACAGTAACTGCGTATATTTTCATAAGAGAGTTTGTGGTTATGAATTTCTATTTGCTCATCTATGTCTTTCCATTAGCATACTAGTTGGGCTCCTCTTCCTTAAATGACTTCTTTATATATCTAATTTCTTTCTTTTACATGCATTTCAGCTTCCTGTATGGACATAACCTCTGCACATTTTATTTTAACAACATTTAGTGATGCAAAAGGAATGGTTTATAGTGACTCTTTATAACGTTCATTTGGATGAATGCAGGGAGGATGCTAACATTTGGCTCTCACATGTATACAATGCAGAAGAGCAACTTGACCTTCTTTAAACTGAAGAGCCACCTCAACCTGTCAGAGGGGAAGAATTTATCCCCACGCACAGCGTTACCATCATAGTTTTCTTCTACAACGAAATAAAAAGGAAAGCTTTGGCTATCCCTTTATAAGTTATATTAGCCATGCAGTGGGATTGTGGATATATGTGTGTATGTATCTCTCTCTCTAGCTATATGCATATACTGATAGTAGTTTTGTAGATTGGCTTTCAATGTCTTCAAGAGCATGTGTGCTCCTGTAGCACACAGCTAGGAGAATGCTTATCAGAAGGCTTCTGCTTGGAGAAGGCTCAGAGGATACTTTATAGTGGTCTTCCAGTGTCTAAAGGGGCTAAAGAAATCTTTTTTTCATGGACAGAGGATTTGACAAGGGTCTGTAGGGACAGGATAAGGGGAGTGGCTTTAACCTGACAGAGGGGAGATTGAGATGAGATCTTAAGCAGAAGTTCTTCCTTGTGAGGCTGGTGAGGCTCTGGCGCAGGTTGCCCAGAGAAGCCGTGGCTGCCCCATCCCTGGCAGTGTTCAAGGCCAGGTTGGACGGGCCTTGGAGCAATCTGATCTGGTAGTGTCCCTGACCGTGGCAGGAGGTTGGAACTGGGTGAGCTTTAAGGTCCCTTCCAACTCAAACCAATCTATGAATGTGGGTATCCAAAACTCTCCCAGAATCATTGCTGGAAGCCTCAATTATCTTGAGATGTAACCCCCAAACCATACAGCAATTGGCAGTTTCCCTTCCAGTGACTTTAATACCATAGACTCGTAGAATAGTTAGGGTTGCAAAGGACATTAAAATCATCTAGTTCCAACCCCTGTGCTATGGACAGGGACACCTCACACTAAACCATATCGCCCAAGGCTCTGTCCAACCTGTCCTTGAACCTCGCCAGTGATGGAGCATTCACAACTTCTCTGGGAAACCCACTCCAGTGCCTCATCACCCTCACAGTAAAGAACTTCCTCCTTTATATCCAATCTAAACTTCCCCAGTTTAAGTTTTAACTCATTACCCCTTGTCCTATCACTACAGTCCCTAATGAAGAGTCCATCCCCAGCATCCCTATAGGATACTGGATGGCTGCTAAGAGGTCTCCATGCAGCCCTCTTCTCCAGAGAGAAGAGAGTGCCAGTTACTGATCAACTGGAGGTGACTGTCAGTTTAAAAACAGCTGACATTTATGTTGAAGAACAAAAGCAATTCCTGCCACGGCTTCTGACTTGTTCACAGCTTTTGCAGAGTAGCCCTAGTGACAACTGTGAGCTCCCAGGCTGTCAGGGAATCCTTAAAACATGGAAAACCACACATATTTTTAACATGCTGTAGTGAACATTATGAGAATTGTGGAATCAGGTCTTCATTGTTCATTGTAAACTTTACAGTTTATGATTTCCTGTAATGGCATGTTTCATCCCAGGAAGCTTCTGCCCACAGATAACTTGTGTACACTGAGGTGACAGAACTTCCAGGATCTGACCCAGCCTACACATTGATAGGTGTCTGAAGCATAGCTTAATAAAACTGGCATTGCACAATATGTGGCTTTTGACCCTGCTGAAAGAGTGAGAAATTAATGTAAATGTACAAGTATGAACTATTTGTGCTTCACAGAACAGTAACTTTGTCCAAAAGAGATTTTCATTTCATCATTGTGAAGAATTCTAAGTCAGAAGGTACACACGAGTGAAGGTAAATAGGCAGCTGAAAGTCTGGCTAGCTGCAGGAGTAAGTTTGGAGTATTTCAGACTCAGACAGGAACAGGCATAGCAGAAATTATATATAGCCTCTCTCTCCATAGAGACCTGCTCAGTGCTCTGACCCCGTTCTTCAGCCCTCTTGGTTGTGGGTTATGAATGATGAAAAGATAAAAGCCTGAATTGGGTGAACGTGAATTGGGTCAACTCTGCCAAAGCCAAGAAGACTATTGTGGCTCACAGGAGATGGAGGTCCCTATAGAGGTCACTTAACAGCTGGAGTAACAATGGCTGAAAGTCCTCCAAGCTGGCAAGGCTTGAACACCTCCATCTGATCCATCTTCTGTATCTCTGTTTACTCTGATTCCCAGTGTGGCAGCCAATTCTTTGCATCATTTGCTGGTCTGTGGGAGCCTGTAGCATGTTTCTGGTTTGAAATACTACTTGCATTAGTGACATCATGTTTGCAGGGAGGAATGTTAGCTCTGGTGCAACCTCTGGACAGCTTTTGGTACCCAAGCTGACTGTATGGAGGATGTCCCTGTTGCATCTTGGTATGTTATTACCAGAGTTCCTCTTGGGGCCTATGGAAGCAATCTTCCTACCCTCTGTTTCCCAAAGTTATTTTTTTGTATTTATTTGGAATAATTCTCTCTAGCTTTACTTTAAAACATTCATTGAATAAACAATACTGATAAATAAAATATACATCAACATAACTTACAAGCAAGGCCTGATTTCTGGAAGTAGGCTGGGTCAAAAGCTTGAATTTTTGGAGAAGTGCATCCAGAAATAGTTTGTTCCAGTTTTAACTTATGTAGAGTCTTCTGGAAGGGTCTTATTTTGTACAGTTCTTTGTTTTTGCATTAGTTTCTCTTTGGAAAAGGCAGCCTCGTCTGGGCATCAGACTCTGGTATGTGAAGCCGGGTGTTCCAGGCTCCTCCTGGTGCTTCTGAGCTGCTCTGCAGCCTCAGGGGCTTGTTTCACGTCTCTGCCTTGGTATTGCTGGTTTGGAGGTGGGGAGTGATAGTCCTTACATTTCAGCCTGACCCTTCTGAGCTCACGTCAGTATTCAGCAGTTAATATTTGTTAAGTGTTTGGCAGTTATGAAATCCCATATTCTCAGATGCATAGATTATAAAACCACGAGAGACCATTGTTCATCAAGGCTGGCCTATTTACTGGAGGTAGGTCGAAATCTAGACATTGGATCAAACATACCCAAACTCTGGGGAAGAAGGTCAGCTCACTGTTCTGATCTGGATGTGAGCTTTATGGCTCAGTCCCATCTCTGTGAACACCAGACAGGAATACAGACAAACAATTTTGAATATAGGGAAAGCCTGGATCCAGAACTGAGCCTTGTTCCAAACTATCCCAAGCACTATAAATGGGTTTCCCATATCTCCAGTTATAAAACTCCTGCAGTTTTAGTGAAGCTTACATGTCTGCACAGGAGATTGTCCTCAGCAAGGTTATACTACCAAGCTGACAGAGAATTTGATCTTCAGGATGCTGGCAAAAACCTGGAAAAGCTCCATTACCTTTTGTGTTAGAGATTAGGATCTGATTTGCTGTGTGTCTCTTCTGCTGTCTTTTTGTATCTCCTGCTTTTAGTAAACAAGAAGGGAAAGAGAGAAAAGGAAGGAACTCATCATAGACTTTGGATGATGCAAACAGTTTAATTAGGAAATAATGTTAGATACCGTTTCCCTTCCTTTGCTGTTTTTTCCAGCAGGATGCATCCTTAGGAAATAATAATAGAACTGAGGATTACAAAGCTTTTGTATGCATTGCAGCCAAGTGGCCACACAGGAAAGTGATATAGGGACAGGCGCTTGTGTAACGTGAGTGGAAGTTATTCAACATTTCTGGAGGAAGCATAGGACTAACTCTTAGTATAAAGACAAATATTCCTGTCAAGCTGAAAGGGAAGACAATGCCGAACACTGTTTTACATTGTCTCTCTTTGTGAAGTTTGCTGATTTTGTTCACTTGAGCCTTGCTTCAAAATAATAGCCTGGACTAAAAATAAGTACACATTTGGGCCTTAAAATGTCGCTGTGACACAAAGTCAAACAATAATGGGCATCTCCTACTCTTAACCTTTGTAGCATACAGAAAGAAAAGTGTTCAAAAGGGGCATTGCTATAAAGGTCAGCCTGAAACATTTGACCCTGAACTGTTTTGCTTCTTAAATTCTATATCCAGGAAAAAGGATGTGGAAGCCTGCAAAACACCAGTTTTCAGCTGCTGCATCTTGGATTTCTTTCTGTTCTATTTAAAAGCATCATGAAGTTTCACTGCAGAATTGAAGTGTTTGCAAATGCTGATGCAATTAAACCCTTGCTAGCTGGGCTCTGTGAGCCATAATACAGGAAGCTCACATCAATCTGAATAGGTTTGGTCTGTAAGTAGCTGATAGCCAGTGATCACAGCTGGGAGTGGGAATGCCTTTTGGCAAAAACCATAGGTCTGGTTTTTCTCCCTTCTGTGTGCTGTGCCAGGGTTGGAATGGTGGACCACAGTGCCAAACCTCACTTTACCTCACTTCCTACTAACCTCCTCGAAATGGTAGGACATTGCTTTTAAAATGCATGCTTAAAAGCCCTCATAGTTGTACAGTGGGTTTCTATAGGAATTAAAAGCCATGATGAATCATTCTGTTCCTCTCCTTTGGGGATACACTGTGACAACCCTGATTTCTCATACACCGGTCTCTCACGTGAAATTAATTGCTGAAAAATGCTCTGGTTATGCTCTCATCAGTACATTCAATGTTCAATACCCTTTGCATTTTCAAGTGTGATTCCTGTCCTTTCTCAGTAAAAGACTTTTGTTTTCCTGCTTTTGTTTGCAGAAAACATTAATTTAAGGTTGGTGTTAAACAATATGCCTCAAGTACTGATTTCACCCCTGCCTTTTTTTAATGTAAAAACTGTTATCTGCTCATGTTCTCCTTTTAGTCTTTCAGCACTTAATATCTTAGTTCCCTCATTAGTATGCATAAACTGTACTTTAGTATCATATCCTTAACTCATCAGCCTGCCCACAGCCTTTGAGCCCTTCAGAGGCTCTACCTTCTACCTAGTCTCTTACTTTTCAGACCCTGAATGACTTAGAGGTATTCTTCCCTTTTGTCTTCTCATAAAAGTGATTCTTCCCACTCATTATCTTTAGTTTTTTCATACTGCTTCATCTGGAATGCAAATCTCCATCAGGAGCTTAAATCTGCCTTTGAATTTTCTAGTATTACACAAAGGGTGGTTAGAACTGATTTTGAGTGGAGAAGAGGGGTTTTGACTAACTGACTTTTTTCACAGAGCATGCTGTCAAATCTACACAGTTTCACCTTTTACATGAAAACTTAGAAGCCAAAGAATGAATTTGTCTAGGCCAAAATGAGAAACAAAACCACAAACCAACCAACAAACAAATCCTTGAGGTTTGGAGAAGTTTCTTTCTTGTCCAAACCAACATTTCTTCTCTTTGCTTTCATGGACATGTTTTTTTCTGTCCATGTTTCTACTTTGATTTTTGCCTGTTTGGAACATATGTTTCTAACACTTCAGCATGTAGCCAGTTCAAAAGCAAGTTCTTGACCACTGCTGCAGCTCTGCTGATTGTTCTGCTTTACTTTTTCAGTCACTGCATATGCCATGAATCAATGTATGTGAAAGCACTTTGTGATTCCTTAATTATACAAGGATCCACACAAGGGTAATGGGTTTATATTTATACAGATGAAGTTCAGATTAAATAAAAGGAAGAAGTTCTTCCTTGTGAGGGTGCTGAGGCACTGGCACAGGTTGCCCAGAGAAGCAACCTGTTCAAGGCCAGGTTGGATGGGGCTTGGAGCAACCTGGTCTAGTGGAAGGTGTCCGTGCCAGTGGCAGGGGGTTGGAACTGGATGAGCTTTAAGGTCCCTTCCAACCTAAAACCAGTCTGGGATTCTATGATTCTAAAACCAAACTCTTCCTTCCCTGTGATTCACGTTGAAAATTGCTTTTGCAACAATCTGATGGGGTTTAAGTGATTTATGAAATACAAACCCTGATACCAAGTGGCGTCTATAGGACAGATTCTCTCAGTCTTGGGAGCATGAAGGGAGAGCTCAGCCCTGGAGCTGTCGGCAGTACAAGGCTGTTTCTTGACTCGCTTCCCAAAGACAAAATTCCTACCTCAGGTCCAGTGCTGTGGAGAGGAGCCACTGAAACAAGCAGCCGCATTGAACACCAGCAGGAAGAAGGGGCTCTTGCAGGTGCAAGCTCTTCTGTTTCTGACTCTATATGGGGCACTAGGATCTTGTTTTGCTTGAGATTCCAAAGACTCAAAGGTTAGTACAGGGCTCCCAGAGATTAAACAAATTCAAAATGACATGCCCTGCATCCTCAGGGGTCATACAATTATGCACACCATTTTGTGCAGAACACTTGTTTATGATGAGAGCTTTTATCAATGGCATCATTAGTATCTGAAGAGAGAGAGGGAAGATTGATTTGCTTTGACAGAGCATCAAATATTTTTGTTAGGGTGCAAACACAAATTGTCATCCATGCAGAGAACTGCAGGAAAAAAATAAAAAATAAATTACTTAATACATTTTTGCATGGGAAAAAAAAATAAAATGCTTGGAACCAGATCTACTCAGATGTGTGGCAAGTTTGTAGTCTGAAGCACAAATAACGAATAAAATCACAAACTCGCTTTCTTGCTGGCCTGGGTTCAGCAGTAGCAGTCATTTTTCTCCTTCTCAGTAGCTGGTGCAGTGCTGTGGTTTTGACTTTCAGCCTGGGAACAACACTGATAGCACCAATGGCTTTAGTTGTTGCTAAGTACTGTTTACTCTGACCAAAGACTTTCTGAGTCTCATACTCTGCCAGGGAGGAGGGGAAGCCTGGAGGAAGCAGAGACAGGACACCTGACCCAAACTAGCCAAAGGGGTATTCCATACCACAACACATCATGCTCACTACATAAACTGCGAGCAGTTACCCAGAAGGGCTAGATTACTGCTTGGTTCAGGCTGGGTATAGGTAGGTGGGTGTCGTAGTTTAAACCAAGTCCCCCAACTCCCGGAGAGTTAGGAAGGAAAATCCAAAGAATGTAGCCCCCACGGATTGAGATAAGAACGGTTTAATTGCTAAGGCATAACACAAAACCCCTACTGCCATTTACTACTACAAATAATAATGATACAGCAAACAGCAAGTGAAAAGAATACAACACCCCACCAGCCACCGACCCATAACTCACTCCACCCTGCCTGGCCGAGCACCATGTGCTCCCTCCTCCATTTTCCTCCACAGCTCTCTCCCTCCAGCTTTCTTTTTCCCAGTATGCATCCTGGGCATCACGTGCTATGGTATGGAATACCTCTTTGGCTAGCCTGGGTCAGGTGTCCTGTCTCTCCTTCCTCCCGGCCTCCCCTCCTCCACCTGGCTGGAAAAAACCTTGAACAAAAACACCCTCAAAAACATGCTCAAACCATGACAGTGGGTGGTGAGCAATTGTATTCTCTTCCCTTGTTATTTCCCTTATCATTATTATTATTGGTGAACAATCCAATGCTTGATGAAGTTTGCTTCACAATGATAGGAAGAGTGGACATCGAAGGATCAAAACGCAGTGTCGCTATGAACGCTTGGCTGCCACAAGTGGTTAAAGCCCTTCCCAAAATCTTCGCTCACGAAGCCAAGCTATCAATAAATCAATTATTATTGGTGGTAGCAGTAGTGGTTTTGTGCTATACCTTAGTTACTGGACTGTTCTTATCTCAACCAGTGGGAGTTACATTCTTTCCATTCTCCTCCCCATCCCTCTGGGGAGGTGGGGGGGCAGGGAAGAAATGGGGGGAGTGAGCAAGTGGCTGTGTGGTTCTGAATTACCAGCTGGGCTTAAACTACGACACTTACTTACATGGCAAAACTGTGTTCTAATACAATTTAAAATCTGACTTTGTGTCAAACTTTTGCCATCTCATGACAAACACAGTCTCATTGGGACTGCTGCTCATGGAACTTGAGGTGCTTCTGAATTTATCTTTGTATGGATGACAGGATGAGAGTTTTACAAAGTACATTGTGATAGTGGGGTTTTGTCCTACTATCAGTAGTTTGTATAATTTGGTTCCCATCCCAAGCTGTACATCAGAGCCAGTTTCTCTACTTCAGAATCTTCCTCTACCATTTCCAAGCAATATGGGAGTTAGATGAGGTGGGGAGAGGAGGATGTACATCTTCAGTGCTGACAGGATAGTATCAAGCAGAAATGCTGTACATTTCTTCTCCAAATCCAGAGCTTATTGACAATGATTTTTGTTGTAAAACTGTAGGGTAAAGTGAGTCCCTGGTTTTGTTAAATAAGAGTTTGAAATCTGAATTTCTACATTTGATACTGCTTTCATCTAAAGACAGAAAGCTTCAGCAGGGCTATTAAGTTTCACAGCTTTGCATTTGGCAATATGGCTCAAAAAGCTGGACGTTGCTCAGAGCAACTCTTCAGCTTTCTGTCATCAGTTTCCTGCCTACATTTTATGGGAATGAGCTGGGCTGCTCCTGGTATTTCTATGTCACTCTTGTGTATATGATAGCTGTTTCAGTTAAACTCTATGGGAGATGTATCCAAGGCATTCAGATATGCAAGCCCAAGTTGCTTTCTGTTAGGACTTGTTGCATTAAGTGGCTTGAAGGACGATCCTTTAGCGTCAGCTCTTGTTTCTCCCATCTGTGAGATGAGGAGAGCTCCCACTCTTTTGTAGTTCTGGAATTTGTGGATTTCTGCATGATAAATTCCATGTAAATAATTAACTTAGTGTGAAGGAATGATTTAACCTGATGTGGAATATTATGTTTTTCTTAAAAAAATAAAAGCACTACTTATTTAAGCGTGTTGAGGCAACTGTTTGGATTGTGAAAGAAAGTGTTGTCTTCAAAGCTGGATTAATGGCACTTGCGGCTACACAGACTAGGTGGTAGAAAGGTGACGGGGGTATATGCCAAGATTCAGAAAAACATACATCAAAACTGTGCTGAAAATGCCTGGATTGGTGTTTTCTTTTATTTTGCCAACATTTCCTCCTGATTTAATGAGCATATCTGACTCACACTGACTTGAATTGTCTGTGAGCAGAAGGCATCACATTACTTTCAGCACATCTAAGTCACATATCTTTTGTACATAGATATGTTGTTTGGGGATGGTGCTGTTGGGGGAAGTGAGCACATTCAGCAGGTTTTGCTCGTGATGAAGTTTTCTGGTGGTTACCTTTACTTTGGTAATGACTGCAGGTCTTCTATTCATTGGGAGATATTTCAGCCTGATGGAAGTTGGCTTATAGAATCAGACTGATTTAGGCTGGAAGGGGACCTTAAGGCTCATCCAGTTCCAATCCCCTGCAGAGACACCTTCCACTAGACCAGGGTGCTCCAAGCCCCATCCAACCTGGCCCTGAACACTGCCAGTGATGGGACAGCCACAGCTTCTCTGGGCAACCTGCGCCAGAGCCTCACCACCATCACATTAAAGAGCTTTTTCCTAATGTCTAACCTGAACTTCCCCTGTTTCAGTTTGAACTCACCACCCTTTGTCCTATTGCTGCAGTGCCTGATGAAGAGTCCTCTGAGTATTACCTGTTCTCTCTATAAGTCAAATCTTGTAAATGAGTGATTTGTTCTACAATGGCCTTGACACCTCTTGGGCCAGTGAGAGGTGAGGATATGTAGCACCACTCAAAAGATGCTCAGCATATTGCAGTTCCGGTACTTCTGGGCATATTGGATCATAATTTCTTTGTGAGTTGCCAGTTAAACCTCATCGTGGCAGTTTTTCCTCAAACTTGGTGTTAAGTAGCATGTATCTTATCTTCTTATCTGCCTGTGAAGCAGTACCATGGAAGAGTGTTCAGGATCAATCTCGTACTTATTGAAAATAACCTGGCAATATTCATTTGCCAGATTGTTCTTATATATTTTAAAACAAACCCAAACAAAAACTCCCACCAGTGAAACACTAGACTGAGCTTATCCCTGGGGAGATGCTGAGAAACAAACAACACGTGGCTGTTGTTAATCACCTTGTGTAATATATTACTGGGAGGCTCTCAGACACTGCAGTGAAGGGCCATGGATAGAATAGGATAGACTGACTTTGATATGAGATTCATCAGCAAACCCCAAACTAACCTTATGATATTACAAAGATAAAAATTTCTAAAACCTTTCTCAGGGACATTTCTAAGTAGGTGTCTCAGTAGATACTAGGAACAAGCACAAACTGAGCAGCCATGGTTTCAACAAGCACATCAGTAGTATGATTATGTGCAAGAGGTAAAAACTAACTAATAATTTGCAAAATCCACAATATTTTATGGCACATGCATTATCACTTATTAAATATAATAAACTATCCTGGCTCTGTTTCCCTGCACCCTCCTCAAGGTTCTGTACAGACCACTGATCTTTTACTGAATTCCCCTTGGAGCCATCTGTTGACTGGCCCTTTTGTGTAAAAGACACTGACTTTTCCAGTTTCTGCCTGTATAATGCAACCTTCTGCGTTCATTCTCTTATTTATATCTCTACTACAAAGCGCTTTTGGTGAGGGAATTATGAAGCCTGTATTAAAACTAGGCCTGAGAAAGGAATCATAGAATCATAGAATGATTTGGGTTGGAAAGAACCTTAAGATCGTAGAGTCCAATGAGCAAGGAATGATATACACCATCTTGCATAGCTGTCTGCATGAGACTCTGGGCACATTGATTAGGATTCTACTTCTAAGGAACTTTTAACCATTCTGCTATAAGTATGTGTGTTCTAATATAAGTGCAATAGTCATGTGAGAAGTGCAATTCAATTAAGTGATGGATGCTCCACAAAACAATGTTATTCTATAACAGACTTTGGGCTAGTGTTTTCCAAACCCAAAAATAACCCTTTTAGATGTTACATACCCTTAAGATACCAGACACTTTCTTTGGGAATTTTATGTTGATTCATTGTGAATATTACTCTTCCTTCCCCCCCCCTGTGATTATGGCTACCAAAGCACTCCTGAACTTGAGATTCATTAGTGGTAAGTTTTGGGGGGTGAAGTCCAGCAATGCCTTTTGAAAATTTGCTGTACATTGAAGGAGGCATGGCACAGCCCTCCCCTTGGTGAGAGGCATTCACAAGATTACATACAAGCCAAGGCTTTAATATTTAATTTCTCTAATTCTTTGATGCTCAAAGGTGGAAAAATAGGGGGAGGCAGGATGTTGTGGCAGATGACCATCTGCTAGATCACATGTCTGCTATACACCAGGAAGCCCTAGCCTTGTTCTTTGCTGGTGCTGCACCGGAAGATAGATGGTAGTGCAAAGGGAGATGAAGAATTTTTCACTGCTTCTATTTGATCCGCTTCCTTTCTGACATCTCTGTGTGTGGGGAGAGGGGGAGGGGAAGGAGGGTGAGCAGGGGAGGGTGAGGGTGGGAGTTTCCTTCATGCTTCAGCAGTGGTGCTAAATGTGAAGGAAACAATAGTTGGTCTGATTCCAGGCATTCACTTGGTCTGTTTGAGGAGTGAGCGCGGGCCGACACTTCTCACAGGTAGCATTGCCAGTGGCTGGGTTACCTGTGGCATGGATGGGAACAGATAGAAAAACAGTATTTCATCCTCTGACATTTTTAGAAACCAGAATTTTACCTCTGGAGCAAGTACTCCTTTTCAAAATAAAGCTTATAATGACACTTTCTCTTCTTTTAAATGACAGCCTTCATTTGATCTGGAGGTGTTGTGAGTGCATGCTGCTTTTAGGCACTCAAGAGTGATATGGAAAAATAAAGGCTGAGTGTTGTCGCAGGAAGAGATGTGTTCCACTGAAAAGGAGAAAAATGAAAGCAATGTGCTGGTAGTTGCACCACAAACCGCCTGAGCAACACATTGCTTTCTCTCTTGCCCACATTAAGACAACTGCTTCGGAAAAATGCTAGGGCAGACATCCACTGAGCACTGCAGGCAAAGCATACAGTGGTTCTTCACTAAGAATCATCACTGCCTTCCTCTGCCTGACAGCAGTAGAAGGTTTTGATTGGCTGGTCTATATTTCCCATGCTTTCATTTTTCTCAGAACAGTGAGCTTGATTCTGAGACATGGGGTGTGATTTATGTGGGGCAAAATTACGGAAAACCACATGTTTTATAACATCTCAAAATAGTTGCAAGTTACTGCAATTTCCACTCTTCCTTATCTACTGAGGGAAAACTGTAATGCTGAAAGAAGCTTTATAAGTTCTATGACTAGACTACATGATTTCCTACGGTTTAGACATGAACCCAAGAGTCTAGATATTGTCAAATCTTATTTGGGCTACCCAGGCAGTCTCTTGTCTGCAGAATGGGCTCAGGTGAGCTGCTGCTCGAGATTCCAAGAGTATCTGCTATGACAACATCAATGTAAAATTAGTCTTTTCCTTACTGTATTTTGCTCCCTTTGGCTCCAGCTGGCCTTGTGATTTACTGAAGATGAGAGCAAACTTCTACCCAAACTTTATGTGAACTCTTACATTTGGGTTAAGTTCAAAGGCAAGTCAGGCAAATGTTATTTAAGGCTTGATTGATTGTTCTAGACACACATCAGAAATAAGGGGTGGAAAAAAGCTGTGCTGTGCTGGGAGATAGCTGGTGAGGAAAGGTCCAGCCTTTGTAGAGACTACTTGTCACTGTTCACATCTCTTCATGTGGGCATCCTCACAGACTCCTCATGTCCTGGTTTCAACTACACCAACCAGTTTGGTCTTTCTGAGGTAGCAGCTTTTGGGAGGTTTGGTGGAGCAGTTTCTCTGTCATCTGAGATGTAAAGGTGACAATTTTGTGCAAGTTTTGTGCTAGTAATGCAAGAAGCCCAGAAGTGTCAGAGTAGAAAACAAAGTGATTTCTCTTCTTGCCTCCCACCTTCTACCTATAGAGTGACTTTGGATATGGATCAGTAACCCTGCCCTTTATTTTTAGTGTGTTTTTAAAAGAAGGCCTTTCTCTTCCTTTCCCCTCTTCTCCCCACTTTTTATGATTAATAGATTATGTGTGTTTGAGGAGCAAAAGGAAGCGGAAGAAGGGATGTGGGCAGGAGTGTGTGTGATGCAAAAAGCCATTTCTGAGATAGCTATCTCTTTGGGATGGGCTTGTGAAGAAAAGGGGTAAAACAACACATGCAAAACCTTTGTTTTTCTGAGGGATTTCTGTATGATTTGAGATTAATGGTTTGGATCTGTTTGTGTTTGTGTACATGCACAGAGGGAGATCAGGCCAGCATGTTACGTAGCAGCACAGGGACTGTGCCCAGCCACGCTGCCTGCTTGCATGAGGTGAACGATGCTTCATCACCTGCATCCCTTGGTCAGACCTACCCTGCAGACAGGAGGCTACATCATATATGGCTCTTGTTCGTATTTTGAAGCTCCAGCTCTCAGCTGGCTTGTACTCTAAGGGGAAAAGCAGTAAACACAGCTAACTCAAAGAGGATGCAGGAAATAAAGGAAATATATGTATTTTTTAAGGATATGGATGATGGGGGAGGAATTGCTGATATGACTGTGAACTCTTGGGATATATTTAGAACCTTGGAGTAAAACTGCATTTCCACTGAAGTAAATAAAAATACTGTCATTGAATTCACTGAAACCTTTATTTCTGTCCTCTGTCAAAGGAAAGTAGTAGTTGAAAATATACATGGGCAACACTTTCACATCTGTGTCTCCAGGGAAGAAATGACACTGTACTTCCAGAATGCCTACGCACAGCCATATATCTTTCTAAAGACACTGTCATGAACCCTGAAAACCCTGTCTTTTTCTTCTTCTCTCAGCTTCCAGGTCAAGTCTTGGGTCAGGTCACAGGTGTTACCACTGGTGAAGAGGAAGGAAACATGTCCTACTTACTCCATCCAAGCAGTTTGTTCTGGTTTGGGTTGCTCTCTTTTCTGTAGGGGTAGTGTGATTTGGGTTTTTTTTTGTTTGTTTGTTTGGTTTTGATATGAGTTATTTTCTCCCTTCTATTTTGAAAACAAAGTGTATGTAAGTCACATACACAGCCACCTTCAGGTTTACTTGTGAGATTCCCCAAACCTCCCTGCAGCAAGGGAAAGGCAAGAGTATTACAAGTGAGCGGAAAGAAATTTGGGGGTTTCCAAAGTACCTGAGTTCTTTGAATCTAAAGCAGGCCCTGGGGACTGGTGTGATCTCTGCCAATATCAGATTGATTATAGTATCAGTCATTTGGATGACTCCAACTTTGTCTCCTGTGGTGTCTTCTTAGGAAATACTAACTGAAGTGACTTAATAATTTTTCCATTACTACTCTCTCTGCATGATGTGCCCTCTGCCAGATGGTTTACTTGAATGAATTCTTTTTACATAGTTAAGAATCACTTTCTTTTATTATTCATGACTTGTTTCTTACATCTCTCATGTTCCTCAGTTTTCTCTCTGCTTCATAGATAGATAGTCATGCCATACTGAGATGAGGCTGTTATTTCATCTTAGATTAGGAAGCCATGTTGGGGCAGAAAGTGTGTCAGAAGGACAGAGGGTGTTTTCTCTGTTTCTACTTATGCTGTGCCTGTCTTGCAAGAAGATATAGAGAGCTGTTATTTTTTAACTAATCATGCTGTCATTTTTACACTGCCTCTACATTTTTGGTGTGCCATAAGTGCATGAATAAATAGGAAAATGAAAATAAACTGCCTGGAAAGTTAAAGCATCTGTGATTTTCCAGTTAAACAATTGAGTTGTGTAGAAGGACGCTCATTATATATGAAAATCATGACTCAGTGTTCATCAAAATACAGCATCTACATGGCTTAGAGAGATCAATAACTGCATGTAAAGCTGGCCTGATGAAAAGATTATGCACTCGGTTGCACATGCAGTGCAACTGGGTATTAAAACTCAGGCTCTGAAGTATTTCTTGAAACCAGATCTAACTCTATTGATGTTAAATGTGCTGATTTTCTTTGGATAGGGATCTATTTCTGTAAGTTTATATTTGATATAAGCATATGCAGTAATAAATCTTAGAAGCACATGATCAGATTGTTTATTTGATTTATTATTTCATTTAATGTAACACTGTTCCATTTCATTCCATTTTTGTATTTCTGGTTCCTCTGTAACAACCTTGTAAAAGTGACAGGAAGGCTCAGATCTTTGCCCAGCAAACAATATATATTATTTGCTACATGAAAGTGGTGCACAACTCTCTTAAATGTTCCCTAGCAGACTCCTATTGCATTCCACAATGTGCCTGCACTTGAACCACCTCCATTCATATCAGAGTCTTTTTATCCCAGCACACATTGAGCAAGCTGCTCTGAAGCTTAATTCTCCTGACCCTTCAGTGCAGTCGGATATTGTCACCTAATCCCCTTTTTTTCCTTCTGTCCCATGTGTGGTTTTGACTTCTTTCTCTTCTCAATTCCTTTTTCCTCTTCCCTTTTTCTTTCTTTCTTATTCTATAAGCCTCTCTCCAGGCTCCACATTCCAGAATTCATCCTTGCATTAGGGCTGCAATACAATGCTCTCCTAGTGTTAAAGGATTAGACATTAAGGAGACTGTGGCAACTCCAGCCTTACTATACGCACAGGGAGAACATAAGGGGATGGAGGAGTGCTTGCTAAAGAGTAAGGAGACTGGGAAACAACGGGGGAAAATGGCATCTTAGCAAACCAGAGTGGACAACAAAGAGATTTGTGTGGGGAATAGTGGTTGTTTCTGCTCAGTTTAATAATCGAAGTTTTCTCTGGAAGACAGTAAACCAGTTGGAAAACAAAGCAGTTACACTTTATACAGTGGTTGGTACATTGGTAAATGCAATTTTTTAACATCCATCTCTGGGAAGTTGCCTGTTTGAAGCAGCCACGTGATGACATGCCATTCCAATACTTGTGATGGGAGTGTTGTCTGAAGTGCCAAGGTTAATCCATATCGCATAGATTTGTTTCATTGGTAATAGTACCTCTGACTCCCAGATTTCTAAAGTTCATGCTACTCCCAGAGGAGGAGTCTGATGTCTAAGCTCCCAGATATTTCCTGCAAGTTGGTTTTAATTTGTTTTCATGTTCTTGAAGGGAGTGGTCTTTGTTAATCTCTCCTCCACTTTCATTACTGGATTGGAAACAAGTATATTACTTTTCAGTATACACAGGTTCATAGCAGTGTAAAAAAATGTATTTTGAAGAAATTGAGGTAAATTCTTTCCTTTGTCACCACTTCACCTCCACAGAAGTAATTCTGTAAATGTAAGGCTATATTCATGCCCTGTTTAAATTAATTAAAAAGCTCCAGAAGCCATTTAAGAATGAAATCCTTGAAGCAGGGCAGGGGGTTGGGGGGGAGGTGTTAAATCCTGTTAAACAGCTCCAGTAATTGTCTGTTAGAATCTGTAGACTGGCTCACAAAACCCTATAGAAGAGTTCTTGTTTTCCATCAAGGTTGTTTTGCTTACTTGTCGATAGGGTGGGAAAAGGAGATTGAAGAAACCGGTTTTGCATTTTGCATTGGAGCTCGTGGTCATCCTAATCTATTACGGAAGTGAGTTCTACAGTCATGGGCCAGCTGCCGGAGAAGTTTTGTCACCCAGACTCATGAGTCTCACCCTTGTGGCTGACAGTTTCATTGTTCCTGAGGAACGTAAGTGTCATGGAAGGTCATGGTTGCATTATTATTATTCAGCTACATTTGAATAAATGTACTTGGCTCGACAAAGAATGCTACAGGCCTACTTACCCTGCTGTACCCCACAGGCATGTGGTGAGGCTTAAAGACTGTAAAGTGCTTTGAGTTCCTTGGAAAAAAAGGGCACTATATGAATGCAACAGATTCCCATTTGTTCATACAGCATCTGGTCCCACATCACTGATGGTATGATATACAGGATCAGACCCGAAGTGCTCTACATGGGCTTGATTATTCACAAACAGAAATGGAGATATGGCCCCAACCCCAAGGTCTTTACAGTGTAAAGGACTCATCTGGCAGCCTCCCAAACACACCTTCTGCAAGGCACTTAGCAGGTTGTGTTGTTTATCAGCTTGCAAGTTCTGAGGTAGAAATTCACCAAGCAGTTAAGGATGGGGATTGAGATTCGGACCACATAGGGAAAAGAACACAGGCTGAGTATTGGGAAAATGAGCAAAATGAGAAGAAAGATTCAGATCTTGAAATGGAGGTTGTTTTGAGCGCAAAATGACATTTTACACTTGATTGCATCTGCATACTTGCATGCTTTGTGTGTTCTTATGGAAATGTATAAGGAGATTTTGGGGAGAACAGATTGAACAAAAACTGGAATAGTAGCAGTAAGACAGAAAGCATCATTTTAATAATGAACTAGACCAAGTGAACAATTCTGTTGGCTAAATTGCCACCCTGTATCACTGGCCTGTATCGAGAAAGAGTAGTGGATTCTGGTAATTTTTAATCTATACATTTTTAATATTTATATTTTATTTTACAAAAAAAAGAACCAAAACTCAGGCACAAGAAATACAGCCATGCAATTTGCATGTGGAAATTCTTTTGTCAGCAGGGTTCAATTTGCTGCCTACATGCATCAAGACCAGCCCATGACATTCTCCAATGCATAGACAGACTTTGCAGTGGATTTCAGGCTTTCATAGAATCATAGGGTTGGAAAGAACCTTAAAATCATCTAGTTCCAACCCCCCTGCCATGGGCAGGGACACCTCACACTAAACCATGTCACCCAAGGCCTCATCCAGCCTGGCCTTGAACACTGCCAGGGATGGAGCATTCACAACCTTCTTGGGCAACCCATTCCAGTACCTCAGCACCCTAACAGTAAAGATTTTCTTCCTTATATCCAATCTAAACCTCTGCTGTTTAAGTTTCAAAAAGGAAATTCAGAGCAGCCCTGCAGAGAAGGACTTGGGGGTGTTGGTCGATGAGAAAATGAACATGAGCCGGCTGCAGTGTGTGCTTGCATCCCAGAAAGCCAACCATATCCTGGGCTGCATCAAAAGAAGTGTGACCAGCAGGTCAAAGGAGGTGATCCTGCCCCTCTACTCTGCTCTTGTGCGACCCTGCTTGGAGTATTGTGTTCAGTTCTGGTGTCCTCGACATAAAAAGGACATGGAACTGTTGGAACAAGTCCAGAGGAGGCCACGAGGATGATCAGGGGCCTGGAGCACCTCCCATACGAAGACAGGCTGAGAAAGTTGTGTCTGTTCAGCCTGCAGAAGAAGGCTGCATGGAGACCTCATAGCAGCCTTCCAATATCTGAAGGGGGCCTACAGGGATGCTGGAGAGGGACTATTCATTAGGGACTGTAGTGATATGACAAGGGGACCAAGGTAAATGGAAATTGGGTAAAATGTGGAATTAACTGTAAAATAGCATGCTTCTCTGTGCAATGAAATACAAGGCTTCTTTTTTGCATGTAAAGCCTCTGTTCTTTTTAGTTAATAAAGTATCTGCTGTGCATTGCAGTGGGTTGGAACTAGATGAGTTTTAAGGCCCTTTCCAACCCAAACCAGTCTGGGATACTGTGATAGTGTTCACAAAAGCTTTAAGAGCATTAAATATGTAATAATTAGCCCAAAATACTCAGAATTACACTATAATCTTCCCCACCTGTTCCCCAAAGCATCAAAAGGAAACATGTCTATTATTTCACTTTGAATAAGCTGTAGTATGTTTGTGGTTTGGGAGATGATGGCTTGATTCTTTGTCAGTTGAAACAGCTGGCTGCTGTGATGTTAACTGGGGCTGAGACGGAGAGATCCGTGTACCTGCCTTGGTTTTAAATGCTTGGTCTTAGGGAGAGAAATCTTTGCTTGCTGCTGTTGAATATTCACTGCTTGAACAGGCCAGGATGTTAATTTGAATCTATTTAAATATAACTTTGAAATAGCAAATATGGAAGAAAGGATGCAGCTAATGAAAACTTCAGAAATAAGCAATAGAGGAATGAAAGGTTGAAGGGTTTTTGAGCAAAGCTTATGTGGCTATTTAGATATTCCTCACACAGGGTGTTCCAGATTACTACTGAAGAATGTAATAAACTTGTTGTATATAGATTCCTTTTTCTTGGTGCAAAAATCAATTACCCATTTCTTCATCTCCCACTTCTTCTCACTGCTGGGAACCTCATAATCCTGTATGCAACCATGTAAAATTCTTCTACATTCTCCTCCCTGCCTTCCCTACATAACTCTCTAATATCTTCATTCTTCTTTACCTACTTGCTGTCCTAAATCTGCTCCTGTAAAAACAATTGCCACCTTTGCAGAATAGTAGCTGGTGCCATTCATCTCAGGAAGAACTAACCTACTGATGGTGTGGGAAGCATCCCAGGATGGAGAAACTAGAATCTCGTTAGGCCTCCCTTTGTCTGAGGCTGCAATGAAGCCCTGCTGGGATCACTTGTGCCACAAAAAGAGCTATGTGGTTGCAAATCCAACGTTAATAAAAGCCAACAAACTCTTAGCTCCCATTCTTGGCAGTGTTCAAGGCCAGGTCAGATGGGGCTTAGAGCAACCTGATCTAGTGGAAGTTGTCCCTGCCCATGGCAGGGAGGTGGAACTGGAGGAGCTTTAAAGTTCCTTCCAACTCAAACCAGTCTGTGATTCCAGTTTATGACTTATTCATTTTATGCTATCTGCCTAAAATAGAAAGGGGGAGGGCAGAAGAGAAAAAGATGAACCAGTTTGAGAACTGCTCACAGATGATAATAAACTGACTCCAGAAAGCTGAGAACAAGCTGGATCAGCCCTCTAACAGATGGAAGTCTTTATTGCTTTACTCTTAAGAGACACTGGTAAATCATTTGGCGTTATTAAGGATGCCAACTACAGAAAGGATCTGTAAAAATACATGTTTCCAACTTTTCATCATCTAGGATTCTGTAGTTGTTAGTGGTCCATGAGTCACTGCTAATATTTAAATGTAATATATCCGTTTGGATAGGTGCATAACAGAGTAACCTTCAAGGAGGAAATAATAGCCACCCATAAGAAAAAAAATGGTGGTTTTGTGTGCTGACATACATAATTGAAACATCTCGCTCACTTGAAGCAGATCTTTTAAGCTGTAATCACAGATACAACTTACAGTAGATACATTGGGTCTGTCTCACCACTGTATTAGTCTGGTTTGCTTCAAGTGCAACTCAGTTGAAAAAGCTGGTGACACCAGCATAGAACTGAGCATTTTGCACACCAGTAGAGGTCTGTATCACCTTGTGTCCTGTGCCACACAAGGAAGATGCACTCAGTTATGTTTCTGATCTTGACTCTGGAATTTCAATAGATGTTTGTGGTACATTCAAAGCCTACACAGCATGCTAGACAATGGAGAAGTTTTCCCACCATCTTTGCCAAATGCTTTAACTGATGCAGTGTAATTTTTCTTCAAGAGTGGTATTTACTAAAGGTGATGGACTAGGATTTCTTAGTACAGTCAAGGTGCTTCCCAACATGTGACCCTTCTTGGTCAGCATCTGGAATTCAGGGTTGAGACAGGTTTTAGGACAGCTCTGAATACAACCATTATCAAGACATTAGAAAACACAATATTATCATATCTCGCTTTGTAATTTTTGGAAATAGAAGTTAGTAGGCAGGAGACATCATTTTATGTAAGAATTTCAGCCCAAGTCCTGGTGAGTAACATTTTACATACTTTTGGCAAGCACAGGAGGAGCAGGTTCCCACAACACTTTGTATCTCCCGCTTTCTTTCCATATGCTTGCCATCTGTACCTTCCATCAAAAGTGCTCCCAAGTCCATGGACAGAATGGCATTTCAGTGGCTTTTCTCGGTGCTAATGTTCAAAGTCACCAAGTAAATTATCAAGCCTCAAGAGAAAAAATGCAGCTGAAAACCAAATGAGATGTCTAGAGAGTCAGCAGTTGGTTCAACATTTCCTATTTATGCACACAAAAATGACAGCTTAATACACTTTTCTCCAAACGAGGCAAGGGGTTACTGTGTATCATCCCCCTAACCACTCAGCACTCTCCAAGCATAAACTCGGTAAAGCTTATATAAACACACTGCAGAACCTCCCATCTGCTGCAAACATCTGTGGCACAAAGTCATTTGGTTTAAGTGGAACAAAACCCATGAAGGTCAAAGCAGTAACTTAGCCTGACCTGTCCTTTTTCCGGATAATGTATGGGGCCTTTGGTTGCCCCATGTGCTTGAAGTCTACAGCAAGAAAATGCAGTCCACGTCCCTACCAAGTTCAGTAGTATCTAAAAAGAGAAACATGGCATTTTATCACTGAAGTGAGAATGTATGGGGAAATAACTGGTTTGAGTAACTTCTAGGTTGTGAGATTCCTGGCTGTTTCTTTTACTCTGAGCTGGAGTTGTCACCAAGTTGTCTTATTGTTCCTTTGACTATTTGACTTGAGAGGCTTCATCTAAATTGCAGTGCTGGTGTGTGTGCATAAGCTAGACAAATAAATATTAATCATCTCCCAAATGGTGATATGTGCCTCATAGGAATGGAGCACAGACTTGTTTTGACATTTCTGCCTGGGTGTACATATGTACATGCATCACACTGCTGAGCTCTCCTTTGCTCATCTCAATTTGGGCACTCAGTTCCACTCATGCTGGTGTTACTTCTTGTGTAGCTCTTGAATAGAGTCCATTCTTTGGTCCTTGTATGGTTGGATATTTTCCTCCTCAGAGACAGGTGTTTCAGATTTTGTCACATGCTTACTTATTTTGTTTTATTCTTCTGCAGGTTTTTATGCATCTGGATTTCAAGGGTGTAGTCCAGAACTGTGAACTGGACATTCCTGCTCCTCATAAAATGAATGAGGAAAGTGAACTGCCTCAGACTGGGCCTTCTGGTAGTGAGTGCCCTGAGTAGAGAGACTCTGCTGGTCAGTAGGAAATGACTTCAAATCCACAGCTCCTTCTCCTGGGCTTAAGTGCCTAACTGTGAGCTGCAATGAGGTATTTCCCTGAAACCTTTCCTGGAATAAGGTACTTATGTCATTTTCTTGGAAACTATCAGAGAGACCATTCCTTTCTTTTAAAGTATAGCCAAGAAAGTACTGCCAAACCCTTTCTCGCAGTATTCACAACCCCAGAATATGAATAGCCCGTTCCCTGTTCTCTTGGCTGAGCTTCAGGCCCATACGGCCCAAGTGCACTGAGGATCCCCTAACCACTAAGCCATACTTGGAGCAAGGACCACTTTTTATCCCTCGTGTTGAAGCTATTCTACTGTGTAGAAAAACCTTATGAATTTACTGGACTAGAGAGGCTGAGAGAAGGTGTGCTAATGTTGAACTGGGGTCATTGGTTGGCAACTGGAGAGAACCTGGGTTCTAGTCCCTGCATTTCTGCACTGGTGATTGCTCCCATAGTTTATAATAAACAGCTGCTGGATGACAGTGCCCTAATTCTGGACAGGAGAGTCTGTTTCCAGTTTTTGGCCTCCTGGAATACTCTTGACAGGAAAGTCAAGAATTTATCCCTTTGCTTCTGACATACAAAGCCTTGTAGGTGGCCCCCGTGGTAAGAAAGGTTGTGAAAGAGCTTATCTTTCATGCACTTTTGTGAATTCCTTTTCTTGTGCTTGGGAAGTTTGAGCCCTGAGATCTGTTTCTAGAGAAAGAGGCAACCTTGGATGGGGGACATAGAATCGTAGAATCAATCAGGTTGGAAAAATTCTTTAGGATCAATTACCAAGATTATCCTTCACCCCAGCACTGCCAAGTCCACCACTAAACCATGTCACTAAGGGTCTCGTCTACACAAGAGACAGTGATTCCACCACTTCCTTTTGCTTTCCATTCACTGGGTTGCAATGGCAAAGCACTTCTGATGGCATGCAGCCATCCTTCATTTCCATACCAAGCAGACACTAGAGCATAAGAATTGCTTAGAGGCTTTGCTTCATGGGTTATCTAGGAATGGTGCCTATGCTCACCTTATGATACTAAAATTGTCACTGGCATGGCAAGTTTGGGAATTATTCCTGTCACTGTAGCTTGTAACTCCTCCAATTACTCATCTCTGCCTTTGTGATGAAACTCCAAGCATTTCCATAAAAGGATTATGTATATAGTTCATAAATATGAAGCAAAGATCAAATATAAAGAGTTGTGAGCATAGGTAAAGGGGAGTGAGCATAAGTAAGTCACAAGATTTTTCTCTTTTATTTTCTGAGAATATGAGAATATATGGGATATATAGGAACAATGTATCTTTCAGTAGTCAGGGCAGGGTGTTTGTATGTGATACTTGAATACATAGGAACATAGCTAGAAAATTCACTGGTGCACCTGTTGCATGGATGTATCTCTCACTTAAAGATTAGCGTCTATGATATCCGTTTACCGTAAGAAGCAAGGTAGTAGTTCTTGTTTTCTGTTTTAAATCAAATTCAGGCTTTCAGACTATGCAAAGAGGAACAGATTTTTCCCAGTAGCTAGGAATGATTATGAAATGTATTTCCTATTATCTAGAGCATTCTATCAGCCCACATTTATGAGAGGAGCTGGGAAGATAAGTCCCAGTCTAAGTGAAATCCCAAGAAGGAAGTGAACATGAAGATCCTTAGTTGACAGAACTTGAGTTTTAGATCTATGTTAGGTCTGCTATTAGCTACCAGCTTCCTATTTCTATATTTCTATTTCTGTTTGAGGAAACAAAAATAGTATGTTAGCTAATTATTGTTTTTAGAGAAAAACAAAGCTAGTCGATTATTAATACTGAACCAAGCAGCATCACCTTTTAATTTCCATCAATGGGTTCATCTTCAATGCATACAATTGGCATAGCTCAACAGTGGATCTGTCCTGATGCCCATCAGTTGAGGACCTGATTTATCACATTAAATCATAACTTTCAATGAATAGAGACAACAGCAATTCTTTTTTAGTTTGCCATGCAACTTGAATGGAGCTCTGCTACAGAGCACCTGGTATTTTCAAAGAAAATGAAAAGGGGTGGCAGGGAACTATGCTCAGAGAGAGTAATCAACTGGTTTGGTAAATAAAGTACATGTCAGAAGTAAATTTTCTTCGAAGTTACTGCTCAAGACACCTCCTGGAATAAGGAAAATTATATCTAGCTAACATAAAAGAATAGACAAGCATTTAAAAGTTGTTGAGTGGGGTGTATTACTAGTTTGGGGAGCATTGATGGGTTCTAGTTACTTTGGCTTTGCATTTCTTTTGCTCTGGTAGGTAAAAGGTAGAATAGATCCCTTAGGATAGATTACATTTACTCTGCTATTTTAGAGCAACAAAGTTATACTGAATCTAATGGAAACTGGCAAAGTGAGCATGAGAAGAAACCCCTGAAAGTGTAATAAGCTGGTAGATGAAGCTGGTAATTGATTTTTGCATCAAATTATCGATGTCTTTACTGGCACAATGTTTTTGTATCCATCATGCAGGGGCTACTGAACAAGGCAGCATGCAAGACCTATCTACATGTTACACAAATGTCTCTGATTCATCAGGAGGGATGGTGTGGAGAGGGACATGAGTAGGGCTTCAGTCCCCAGCCACTGATTCTTTTCCCTTCCCAGGATTCTCAGCCTAATCTGGGAGGCAGCAGTTGAATGGCAGCAGGTAGCAGCCATTGTACACTGTGGGTACTCATGCCAGGAGTAACTAGTAAGAGTTCAGGGAGCCTCTATGGACAGCTGAATTGTTCCCTCATCAGGCTAATGATGCAGTGTTGGCAATGCTTCCCAGGATCTACCAAGGATCACAGTCATTCTGCTTTTCCTTCTCAAGCTTCTCCTGGTTGTCTCTCCAAGAGTAAATTAAATCCTTTCTGCTTCAGCATTTCAGTATTGTCTGTGCAGTTACCTGCATCTTGAAGTTCTAAGTCCTTCACAGCACTGCTTTACACATTATAGGTCGCTAGGTTTTACCTCTGTCTACCAGTTTTTCATATTGATGTAACATTTATTAGGACAAATGGGCCACACTTACCCCTGCTTCAGATTTTTTAGTCCAGATGTTCTGGTTTTATGTTCACTTATTCTATGTTGAAGATGCAAGGTTTGGTTCGTTTTGTTGTTAACAAATATTAAAAATTATTTCAAAACATAGATAAAAACAGTGAAAAGATTTGGCCATTGGGGAATCCCCATAAAATGCTATCAGGTCAATTTGATTCCCCATTGATAAATTAGAAAAAAAAAAGACTATTCAACCCATTCTTAATGCTCTTATCACGTGCCTGAATGTCACTGCGTGGCACTATTTTTAACCATAGTGTTTTACTGTACAGAATTACTCATAATCTCCATTGAGAATGCAATCGGGTTTGTATGACATTACATGTTAAATGCATTGAATGACATGAATTCCTTTTCTTTTCTTTATTTCCTTCTTAGTTGACTCATGAAACCACTGGATCATTCTTTTACTTGAGACTGAGGTCAGCCTAAATGATCTGGTGCTGCCTGTGTCATCCTGCCTGCCCTTTGTGAATATATCACTCCAGTATTCCATGGGGATCTTTCTGATCTTCCAAGATACATTAAAAACATGCCAGAGATTTTCTTCAGGCAGGTCTTTAGGACTGTTGGGGCTAAACCTACAGGCTGCCAGGTTTAAAGTACTTATCTGTAACTGATGCTCTTTACTATCTTCTGCATTACTAACAGACTGAAGAGAACTTTGTCATCCTCAAGGGAATAAGTATTTTATCCATTTTTATTCCAATATGGGATAGGAATATTTACTCAACGTTTATCTGCATCTCTAACAGTGTTATTTTCTTCAAAAGACCTTGAATCATTTGGAAACTTTGTCAGATTCTTAAATACTTCATAAATTATCTTCATGTTAGTTATGTATCTCTCAAGTGTAGAAATGTCCCTGGTGCTTTTAGTTTCCCTTTTTCTCTGCTCTTCGTTGCTTTTTACACATATGTTCATTGATGTCTAGTCTGTTGTCTTTATTTCACTCCCTCTGAGGCAGCATTATATATGTGTAAAACGAAACTGTCTATAAATTTGTGTCGGGTGTCTTTTGGTCCATTTGAATGATGTCTTGAAAGAACATTTGAAAGCTTTCGATCTGCAGCAGTTCCTGTGGATCATTGAAGAGGAAGACTGCCACATTGAATGTCTGTGGAAGGTGTGAAGGGTGTGAGAAAGGAAGGTAACACTGCATCTTGCCTGTAAGAGAATCAAGGTTGTTCCAGCTTGGTGATTTTGGAGTAAGTTGCTTTGAGTTTTCTTGGAGAGTGAGGCAGCTACTGTTTCATTTATCTACTTCATTAAGTTTAAACTATATTTGCCTCTGTTTGCTTTTCTGCTTGTGCTTGGAGTGTGTCTATCTGTGCTCTGTTTCAGAGCCTAGAGTTTATTTGCCTAAGTTTGCTTTCCACTGCTTTTGGATTATGTTTGCACTGAGCTTTGTTTCATTCAGTCTGGACTTTATAGGCCTAAGTTTGTTTCACAGCATTCAGATTATGTTTGTTTTGCTTTCCAGAGTCTGGCAATGTGGCTGCCTATGGCTTGCCACTGCCCAGCAGAGTGTCTCTATCTCTGTGTCTGATGTGTTTGGCATGAGTGTGCTCCTGCACATGCCTCTTAGCATCTGCCTTGCTCTGGGCTTTGCTTCTGGGTTCAGCTAGTTTAGAGTTTAGGTAAGAGATAAACTAAGAGTGGTTTAAACTCTGTGTGGATTGTTAAGATCAGAGGAACTATTTGCTGTTTCCCAAATACCAGCATGGAAATCCTACCAAAATGCGTTGCACCATTCCAGACATGTTGAAATGTGTTTCAACACATTCTTAATTTTTCCAACAGAAACCAATGATTAATGACAATGACTGGCTGGATGGCCGCATGCAGAGTTGTGGTCAATGGCTCAATGTCCAGCTGGAGACCAGTAACGAGTGGTTTCCCTCAGGGATCAGTGTTGGGACCGGTCTTGTTTAACATCTTTGTTGGTGACATGGACAGTGGGATTGAGTGTGCCCTCAGCAAGTTTGCCGATGACACCAAGCTGTGTGGTTCTGTTGATACGCTGGAGGGAAGGAATGCCATCCAGAGGGACCTTGACACCCCTGTGAGTTGGGCTGATGCCAACCTCATGAAGTTTAACCATGCCAAGTGCAAGGTCCTGCACCTGGGTCAGAGCAATCCCAGGCACAGCTACAGGTTGGGCAGAGAAGAGATTCAGAGCAGCCCTGCAGGGAAGGACTTGGGGGTGTTGGTTGATGAGAAAATGAACATGAGCCGGCTGCAGTGTGCACTCACAGCCCAGAAAGCCAACCGTATCCTGGGCTGCATCAAGAGGAGCGTGACCAGCAGGTCAAAGGAGGTGATCCTGCCCCTCTACTCTGCTCTCGTGCAGACCCTGCTTGGAGTATTGTGTGCAGTTCTGGTGTCCTCAACATAAAAAGGACATGGAACTGTTGGAACAAGTCCAGAGGAGGCCACGAGGATGATCAGGGGACTGGAGCACCTCCTATACGAAGACAGGCTGAGAAAGTTGGGGCTGTTCAGTCTGGAGAAGAGAAGGCTGCATGGAGACCTCATAGCAGCCTTCCAGTATCTGAAGGGGGACTACAGGGATGCTGGGGAGGGACTATTCATTAGGGACTGTAGTGATAGGACAAGGGGTAATGGGTTAAAACTTAAACAGGGGAAGTTTAGATTGGGTATAACAAGAAAGTTCTTCCCTGTGAGGGTGGTGAGGCACTGGAATGGGTTTCCCAAGGAAGTTGTGAATGTTCCATCCCTGGCAGTGTTGAAGGCCAGGTTGGACAAAGCCTTGGGTGATGTGATTTAGTGTGAGGTGTCCCTGCCCATGGCAGGGGTGCTGGAACTTGATGATCTTAAGGTCCTTTCTAATCCTAACTATTCTATGATTCTATTAAAGGTTATGATGAAGGGTTTTGGATAGATGGATCAATAGACTGTGATATATTGCAGAGGGATCTGGACAGGCTGTTTTGATGTGCTGTGGCCACTGGTATGAGGTTCAACAAGGCAAAATGCCAGATCCTGCACTTGAGCCACAACAGCCCTACAAGGCTCCTGTCTTGGGGCAGAGTGGCTGGGAAGCTATTCATAGAAAAGGACCTGGGGATGCTGATTGGTGGAGCTGAATGTGAGCCAGCTTGTGCCCAGGCAGCCAAGAAGGCCAATGGCGTCTTGGCTTGTATCTGCAATAGTGTGACCAGCAGAGTCAGGGCAGTGATTGGTCCCCTGTACTGGGTACTGATGAGGCCACAGCTCAAATCCTGTGTTCATTTCTGAGCCCCTCACTGAGAGACATTGAGGTGCTGGAGTGGGTCCAGAGAAGGGCAACAGAAAGATGGGGAAGGGGGTAGGAGCACAAGTCTGATGAGGAGTAGATGAGGGACCTGGGTGGGGTGTTTATTCTGGATCATAGAAGGCTCCAGGGTGACCTTAGAGCAGCTTCCAGTGCCTAAAAGGGCTACAAGAAACCTGGAGAGAGTTTCTTGTAGCCCCTTTACAAGGGAAAAGGGCCTGTAAGGACAGGATAAGGGGGAATGGCTTTGACCTGACAGGGGAGAAACTGAGATGAGATCTTGGGAAGAAGTTCTTCCCTGTGAGAGTGCTGAGGCTCTGGCACAGGTTTCCCAGAGAAGCTGTGGCTGCCCCATCTCTGGCAGTGTTCAAGGCCAGGTTGGACAGGGCTTGGAGCAACCTGGTCTAGTGGAAGATGTCCCTGCCCATGGCAGGGGGTTGGAACTGGATGAGCTTTAAGGTCACTTCCACCTCAAACCATTCTGAGATTCTATGATTATTTATTCAGCAAAACCAGAACTAGAATAACCTCAAAGAATAACCTAAAATAAGGTGAGGGTTGGATTGGATGAGGTGAATTAAGATGTAATTATATTATATATAATTATATAATATAGTAAATGCTAAAAAATGCAAGTAGTAGTTGATAGATCTGAAGCATTCTGATCTCTAGGGACATTTGCTGGTCAACTTTAGGAAAAAGTTGGAACTTTAGGAAAAAGATGGAAAATAAGGAGGACTCTATTTCATCCAGAGGGGAAAAAAAATATCTGATTTAGAATTTTAATGTATTATGTGGGATTAAAAGTTTTTCCTGTTGCAGGAAACTGATCATTTCAGGGTGGGTCTTAAGTAAATTTATTGTTAGACATAATAAAAGTCCTATGAAAATAGGTGAATCCTCTTTAGAGAAAGTGGACGTGAATTCCTCCTGACTTCAATGCCAGGTCAGCTAATAAATACCTGCTGTTCCTGTGATATCACAGCTACTTTCTGCAGGCAGAGAAGCACTAGCTTGAACAGAACTTGCACAAGAGGAAGTGGGAAAAATTAACAGCAGCAAATGAGACAAGCAGTGTTTTCTCTTCTGCTCTGGAGTCCCTTGTGTACTTTGACATTGCTGTCAGGAGAAGTTACCTGGAATCAAACTGGGAAGAGCTTGGAGAAGAGCTGGATGGATCTGGCACACACGTGCTTATGTCTTGTCTTACCCAGGGAAATCATGGGCATGGAATCCCCTGTTGCATGTTGAAAAGAGGAAGGATTATCCACATATTTGGGCTTAGCAAATTCTACTTTTCCTGCCCAAAACTTGGGATTCAGGGTGTTATTTAAGAATATTCAGGGTGTTATTTAAGAATTCAAGACCAGGTTAGACAGAGCCTTGGGTGACATGGTCTAGTGTGAGGTGTTCCTGCCCATGACAGGGGTTTGGAACTGGATGATCTTAAGGTCCTTTGCAACCCAAACCAGTCTATGATTCTATGATTCTCTAATATTTTCTTCAAGCTTGTGAACAGTCCAGTTGACTTGGTTGCTCCACATGTTATCTTCAGACTATAGTAAAAGGAATCATTCCTGGACAAGAGAGCACTTATGAATGTCTAGTTACAAAACAATTATACTGGTGCTTAGCAATAATTAGCAGTGCTTTACCTCAAGTCTGGTCTTAACCACCACCAAAGTTTGATGTCACTGTTATTTGCAACTTTTCTATATGGCCATCTATCAATTCCATTTTCAAATGTCCCAAAATCCAGGTTTGTGTGTACACTTTTATCTTCTTACACTTAGTGAATTTCTTCCACTAATTTGGATTCTCAGTTCTCATAGCAGTGATTTTATTCAGGCTAGAGCAAGATTTTAAGGACTTACTAAGTAAACCCAATCCTTCATTGCTGAAATGATACTTCCACTGACATTGATAAGGCACATTTAATTTAGTAAAGGACCACTGGAATACAGTCAGTGGGCAGACAACTTTTTGCTCATATTTTGTAATATTTTACCTTGGCATGAAGCTTTAGCTCAGGTTTTGGTTTGGTTTGTTGTTTTGTTGTTTTTTTTTCCAGGAATGTAGCCAGCTGTAAAACAAAAATTGTATCAATGAGACTCTCCAAGAAATGACCAAAGAACCTAGGAAATGTGGTGAGTACTATGGTTACACTCAGAGAAACATGCTGTGGTGTTTGAATCCATGCTGAAGCCAGTGGGGAGTAGAAAATAGCTGGGGCTTGGCAATCCATGTATCCGTCTTCTAAATGAAGCAACTGTGCAGCTGTGGATATAATCTAGAGATGCAGGCCATTTAGATGTGTTCTTAACGACGTTTGGTGAAATCCAGACCATTGCTAGCATCGGGAGAGCCAACATTAGGTGTTTCTGCTGTATCTCTTTTGTGGTTGAACTGGTAGCATAAACAGGTCTACATCTGCTGTACAACCCATGTGGAGCTACTGCAGGAGGCTGCTCCATCCCTGGCAGTGTTCAAGGCCAGGCTGGACAGGGCTTGGAGCAATGTGGTCTAGTGGAAGGTGTCCCTGCCTGTGGCAGGGGGTTGGAACTGAATGAGCTTTAAGGTCCCTTCCAACACAAACCAGTCTGGGATTCTATGATTCAGTGGACACCATGAGCATAAACTCAGTCCCTCACACTAACCACTGGAGATATTAGTCCGTTGTCTTGTAATTGGTGAAATACTGGCAGATTCTTACATATAAGGAACTGGGAATAGGCTTGCAAGGGAGAAAAAGGAATGTTTCTGAGAACATGCAATACTTAACGCTTTGTGGTTTAGCAGTTTCTGAATGTCTTTTGGGGCAAGGTGCTTTACAAACACATATTAAGATGTACTCCCTCACTGAGTGGCAAAGAAAGAGAGACAAGAATATTCTGAGAACCATTCTGCACAGGGGTATTAACAGAGAGATTAAGTGAACTACCCAAGAGCAAGAAGAGTGGCTGAACCCACGGGCAGAAGCTCCATTCTAATGCCTCAGCCGTGGCATTTCTTCCTTTGTAGCTATGCTTTCTAATCAGACTTGGGAGTCTTTCCTTAGCCTCAAACCCCCAGTAAAGCTTTCACTGTGAATTGTTGCTATTTGATTGAAAAATCATCTTGTTTCTGGTTTTCAAATAGAGAGCAAGTGCTGTCTAATGGTTTCTATATTAGGGGGAAATTCTAATTTTCCACACACTGTCTGGCTCTGCTTGTTGTTATGTTTAGAGAATGCTCTTTGAAAAAAAAAAAAAACAAATAAAAGAGGGGTCCAAAGCTGATGATAAGTTAGACCCAGTGCAATACATTGCATTCCCTCAATGTTTGCAATGGCAAGGAAACAGTAAGTTACATGAGACTCTGTTACAGACCCCTGGCCAAAAGTCTGAAAGCTACAATTTGTTCTGTGGGAAACTGAAGCTGGGAGACATGTACAAGAGCAGCCCCTGTAGACTAGCCAGGGGATCCATGTGTGACTTCCCCTCTCTCTCAACAACCTTGGGATTTGCAGTTAAATCATCAGTAGTTAGAAATTGTGGCTTTAGTATGCAAAATCCCTTGGCCTAAGCAGAAAACAGTGGCTAAACATCAAGCAACCGAGCAGCTGGGTTAAGAGTATACACACAGCACATACTTTAAATGTCAACAACATACCATGTTCATGGAGTTAGGTACCCATTTGGTACCCGTGGTAGCTTAATTTTACTTTTTCTTGGCAAGATTGAGTAAGTATTTTGGCTGAATAGCTAGAATGGAATAGCATATGCACTTTGGGGATTTCACAGGAGGAGAAAACTCTTGAATTGCTTGTTTCTATTTATTTGCTTCATAATTTATTTTTATTACAACCTTTCTTTGTACTCTTAGACTTGAATAGCTATTGGTTGGGTTAGATGAACTAATGGTCTAATAGGTCAGAGGATCAGAGACCTTCTGAAGGGGTAAGACCACCCACCCTTCTCTTTTCAGATCTCACAAATTTAAAAAAGATCTATTTCCTCCGGTTTTGGAAGGTTTTTTTCACAACTCCCAAAGCCAGGAAGATCCCCCTTTGATTGACACAGATTATGTTAAAAATCCATTGAAAAATCCTGCAAAACCTGAAACATTCAGATGCTTTTCTGTTGCTAAATCTCATTGTGTGCTGAATATATTACTTTGAGTGTCTTAATATAAATAGATAAGAAAATGGTGAAAATACCCCTTACACACATGGAGGTATTCAGAGTGCTGTGCAAGCTAAATTCAAATCCTGAACAGTAAAATTCCTGCTGTTTAGATTGGAACTGATTCAGTCTAACATTGCAGTCTAGACTCATCTCAAATAATATTAAGTACCTGATATGAGTTTAGTCACTCAACAGAGGAAGACATACCTAAAGACTTAACCTGTCCAGTCACATGGGGGTGCATGTGTAGCTCTATACTGACTTCACAGAAAACCTCTTTCAGTGTCCAGCAGAAGATATGAACCATGGGATTAAAATTCTAGACTTAGAAATACAGACAATTTATGGTTCACTCATGAAAGCAGGACTGAATCTCACGGGTTTTGACTCTCTTTTTACTTTACATGATGTTTGACATTCAAAAGAAAAATTAAGTCTCTCAAACACTATTCTGTGCTTTACAGAATGATTAGCTGCTGCAAGCATACAGCATTTTGATGGGGGAATATTATTTGCTTAGCCATGAAGAAGAGATGAAGAAAAGCAGTGGCCTTGAGATAAAATGAAGGGAGCCTGTGACAGAGTTTTAAGCTTTTTAATTTAGAGGGTCATGCATGCTCACATATCATGAAATCTTCTACGTGCTTCCATCCCTCAGAATGAATTCAACTTCAAGTCCCATATATGCACCATTGAGAGGGTACAGGAATCACAGCCAGAAAGATATAGTTTCTTTGGCAAAGGGGGAGTCTAGCTGCTTTATTCTTACACATGTACGCTTGTTTTATTTATAAACCCAAAAATACTTCTGTGTCCTTTGGACTTTGCCTAACTGCCTTAATGTTTGCAATTGTTGTACATCACTAAACTGTGAGATACACAGGTACAGATTTTCTGTAAAACTAGTTGAGGGACATGGAGCTGTTGGAGCAAGTCCAGAGGAAGCCACAGAGATGCTGTGAGGGCTGGAGCAGCTCTGCTCTGGGGACAGGCTGAGAGAGCTGGGCTGGTTCAGCCTGGAGAAGGGAAGGCTCTGGGAAGACATTAGAGCAGCTTCCAGTGCCTAAAGAAACCTGGAGGGGGGCTTTGGGCAAGGATCTATATGGACAGAACAAGGGGAATGGCTTTAACCTGACAGAGGGGAGATGAGCTCTTAGGTAGAAGTTCTTCCCTGTGAGGGTGGTGAGACACTGGCACAGGTTGCCCAGAGAAGCTGTGGCTGCCTCATCCCTGGCAGTGTTCAAGACCAGGCTGGACAGGGCTTGGAGCAACCTGGTCTAGTGGAAGGTGTCCCTGCACGTGGCAGGGGGCTGGAACTGGATGAGCTTTAAGGTTCCTTTTAACTAAACCACTTACAGGAGCAATTTTAGATACAAGAGAAACACCTAAGAGGTAAGTCTGAGACTACCTCACACTGTTCTCTCTCATCACTTTTGGCAAATAGCTGCCACTGTCTTCCTACACTTTGTGTAGAGCTGAGTACAGCAGTACTGAGGGCCTTACTTTCCTTTCAGCAGAAGTACTGAGTCAGCTCTGAGGGTGGAAAGGAAAAAAGTTGTTATCAAACTCAGGAATGACTGGAAATTCAGACTTAAGGAATAGGTAACTGGAAAAGCAAGTGGAGGAAGTTTCTTGAACTGAATAATAACACACAATAATAAACATCACCACTTGAAATAAATCACTTTATTGTAGTATCACTATATTATTTTATACCTTTTCTAGTCAGATGTTATTGCTTATAAACTAAATAATATGATAATTTTTTAAAAGCTGAGATCATGCCTAGAAATAAGCCCAAAGATGACTAGATATTGTAATTTATCTTTTTTCAAAGTTTTTGCTAGCCGGGAGCCAACATTTGTACTGAGGTGGAAAGGATTTTAGAGAAGATGGGGTGTTTTAAAGCAACTGGGGTGCCATTTTCAGAATGCTGCTGAAATTAAATGTGAAATTAAGACAAAAGTCCTATTTGTTCCAAAAGAGTCTATCAGTCTATGCTTGGACTTTTCAGTGTAAAATGTTAGCAGGAGAATATGATTTTTTCGCTGTACTTTATGAATTAATAAAAAAACCCTAGAGCTATCTGATGACTTTGAAGTGAGGTAAGTTCTTCGCAGCTAACATTTTGGTTCTGCAGGCCTTTTGCTGTACAGGGTCCACATTGCAGACAGCACCCCTCAGCCTTCCTAACCCCAAGCACCATTGGTTGAGGTTTGGGTCATTTGTATGCCACTAAAAGGTTTCCATGGTACCCTACAGTGGTTTCCCTTAAGCATCATGTAGACCTCCTGTTTCCCTCTGACCTGGGTTTGGAACCAAACTGGACTGTGTGCATGCATATCCATGGGACTGGAGTTGATCCAGCACCAGGTCTAGAGCAATTGAAACTCTGGCTTGGCTTTTCCAATGTTTTTATAATCATGATTAATTTTGTGCATGAGAAATAACCAATTCTCAAAGTGCATAGACTTTTTTTCCCCCAGAAATGTACCATAATTGTTTTGCTTCTTAGAGTTTGTAACCAATGCAACTATTGTTAACAGAAAAAGTACTAAACATAGAAAAATATTATTTCCTTCTCCAGAGTGTTTAGTATAACAACATAAGCATTGACTGTTGTGTAGTTTGGTATTATTTTCCTTTCCTGCTTATAGTCCCTTCTCATGTTTCTCCATCATTTTAGGCCCCTAATAGGGATAGGATGAACCCATTGATGTCAGCACATGGAGGCCTGCTCATAGCATGCCTTTGGTTTTAGTCTCCTAGCAGCAGCCATTCATGTTATGTGGGCTTTCTTTTTTGGGCATTGCCCACCCCTGAAAGTGACTTCAGGCATTTTTCACTGCCTGTTCTGCATGAATAGCCACAGGCGTCTTGCCAATTGTCCCCCCTTCTTAAAAGCCAGCCTCAGCCAAAGGCCTTTTCAAGTATGATCCCAGAGTGCCACACAGGCTTTCAGGGTATTGTTGTTGAGATGAGGGCCCTGCACTGGAAAGTGGGGTCAGAAGAGAAAGCACAATAAGGGGTGATGGAGGCTTCATGCAGTCCTCAGATGCTAGCCTGTTTATTAATTTACAAAACTAATGTCACTGTCTTTAGAGAAGGGATTAAGTGAGAAAGATGCCCTTTGAAGAGAACTGCTTTTGATTCATTACCAAAACATTGCTCCCCTTATTAAACTGATTTTATGGAAGCAAGTACAGCTAATAAAAGTTCAGAAACACCAATAAAGTATTGAAAGTCTGGATTCAGTGTTGTTTCTTTTCCTCATCAGCTCAGAAACAATCTATGTTAATGGCTTTTACAAGTTGTCTTTGGGCAAAAAAATCCTTAATTATAATGGGTGCAAATATCTGGTCTTCTTTATGCATGTCACACAAACCATTAGTCAAGACAGTACAATAGTGCGAGCTTTTAATAGAACTTTACCTCAAACTGAACAAAATATTCCAGTGGAATTTTTATATCTTTTGGTGTTTTGGGGAGTGGAACAAAAAGGTTAGGGCTCCCTGAATCTTGAATATAATAGATACACAAGTGGCTTGACTTTGAAGGCTTCAAAGCTGGGCTTGAATGTTGCTCCTGCAGCTACTGTTGGTGCAGGTTGGTGGATCTAGGCAAGTAGTCCCTGCATTACTAGTTCCCATGGCATTAGATGTTGTCTAATAGTATATAAGGTTTGTGTTGCAGGTTTTGATCTAAGAGCAAACTTGTGAAAAAGTGTAGCTCCTTAACTTTTTCTTCTTTCCCATACCTTGAAAGAGAGGCTTACACTAACCCTTTCTTCAGAGCCACATGTATGGTGGTTTGATTTTGCTGATTGCTCACCACTTCAAACTGCAAACTCCTTTCCATTTCTTTCCTTCCTCCTAAAAAAAGACAGAGATGCTGCTGTCTTCTCCTCACATCAGATCACAAAGCAGTGTGCCACACTGAGTTGAATCATGTTCTCTCATTTCCTTAAGAAACCAAACCAGGAAAAGTGTCTTTATCTACATGTGGTTTATCATTTCCTCAAGTGGTTGTTGAAATGAGCTGCCTGAGATAAGCGATGACTACATCTAAATCTAAATGTATGCGGACTGTATCTAAATCCTGAATGCCAATTTGTATTGATTATATTATCCGTTACTCATTTTTTACATCTTACTTGAAATAGTTTCAGCCAACTAACTGGAGGGCAGATCCTCTGATGATCCTCCACCATTTCTGATGATAGGATTTCCAGAGAGCTTCTTATTTATGTTGAAATGAGCCAGCTGGATTTTTAAATTGCCAAGCAGGCTGTCAGATCCATGTCTTCCTCCTAGTCTAATTGGATTTTTAAAATTACCTAGCTCCTTAAAATCTTGTTTCCTTTGCTACTTATGTAAAACGCTGGATTTTGAAAGGCATTAATTAGGCAGAAGTTCTTGCCTCTGAGGGTGGTGAGGAGCTTGCACAGGTTGCCTGGAGAAGCTGTGGCTGCCCCATCCCTGGCAGTGCTCAAGGCCAGGTTAGATGGGGCTTGGAGCAACCTGGTCTAGCGGAAGGTGTCCCTGCCTGTGGCAGGGGGCTGGAACAGGGTGAGTTTTAAGGTCCCTTCTCATTCATACCATCTTATGATTTTGTGATGATTTTACCATCATGGAAACTACTTAGGACTGAATTTAGGGACTTTTGATGCTGTAAGTATGAAACTCTACAACTAGAACTAAATGCCTTGACTGTTGTTAGACTTGTATCTGCTGGATGCAGGAGGAAGGTATTCCAGTCTGACCAGTGAGTTACAGATGCATGATTAGGAGTCAGTTTTAAATATGTGGCCATAAATGCATGACTGAATTTGAAGTGCTTTCAATAATGTAGATCAAAAGAGAGTTTTGTAGTTGGACAGAATTTCAAAAGTACCAGACTTCAAGCATAAATCTGTCCGGCCTTCCTTTGTTTTTCATAACTTGTCTTGCCATGTTTGTTAATTATGGAAGGCATTTAGGACTTGCACTGTCTCATCCAGTTTCTTCTCTTCTTTAGTGCTCCAGCAATGAAGTCAGCAGTTTTACAATCCACTGCATTGAACCTTGGAAGTCATTTATGGCCAGCAAGTGGGTGTAAATTGCTAATGGTAACATTTCATGTCTACTCTGTATGCAGAGCAATGGAGATTGGTCTGTGGAACAAAACCAGTTATAATCTACCCACCTTCTAAGTAGCAGAAAATAATTCCAAGGATTGTTATCCCCTCTTTAAACGATAATACAGGAGAAATAAGCTTATGATGAGGAAAGCTCTTAACTGAAAGCAAACACCAGAACATCAAACAGTATGATAAACATTGGTAACTTTTAATTATATGTTGTTCCAGTTTTCAGCTGTGCTGTGGACAGTACAGATCACAGATTCATATAGCTTCAGTGCTAATCTCCATGCTTCTAACAAATACATGTACTCAGACATTATTTGGTTATTAATGTATACATTTGAATCACAAAATGGTTCTTTTTCCTAAGCAGAGCACTGCGTTACCAATTCTGGTCTATATATTGGTAGCTGTATATATATACATATATATAGAGAGAGATTGTCTACAAATTATTTTTGTTTGAGAAAGATTTTGTATGTTTTCAAACACAGAATTCAGTGAAGAATAAGGATAGTAATAAATTATTCTTATTAGGAAATTGTTAATTAGTAAATTAGTAAATCCTTGTTAGTAAATTATTCTGTGATATCATTTTTAATAATACCACATCATTTTGGACTTCCAAATACCTGTTGTGAAGATAACCCACACCAGTGGGGATATCCCCAGTGGTTGGGGGGGTTTGATACGTTGTTCTCTAATTAAAAATGGCCAATTTGAAAAAGGTTCCTTGAAATATATTTAAGAAGTCACATTGTGCATCCTCTTACCATGCTTTTTGCCTGTACAAGCCCTGTTTATTTTGGCTTTTGGTGGAGGAGAGGATTTGTCCTCCATACAGAAACAACCACAGATAACAGGACATCAATAGAAGTATTTCAGTATTTAGCTTTTAAAAATTAATCAAATTAACTACAATAAAAATACTCAGGTGGAAATATGACAAATACTAGTAAGCTTCTCCTGAATGGTTTTAATTTTCCTTCTTTATGAACAGCAGTTAAGTAGTTAGGGTACCCAGGAAAGCTATTCTAGCACTCTCATGGCAGGGATAAGCATAGTCATGACAAGGTCAAGAAAATCCCTGCTGTTGGGAGAGGTTTAATGGTGGCCTCAAGGCACTAATGGATAAAAAAAAAAAGAGATGTCTGGTAAAGACAGGGGCATGAATAACTCACAAGTTCAGCATCTTAGGTCATATAACAAGCTACATAGATTATCTGAAGTTCTCTGAATCTCACTGAGGTGGAGCTCAAGCAGCAATCATGAGAACAAGGCTTCACATGACATTTCAAACTTCTGCTTCTGATCTGCTTAAAAATTAGACCAGAAGTGTAAGAATTAAATACTTCCTCTAAAAAGAAAGTTAATGCAACATGCTTCATAGTTTTGAGTCAGTCAGCTTTGAGTTTAAGTGTGATTTTGGACATTTTATGCTTATTTAACCCATTATCTGTTCTCTAAATGGTCTGGGCTTTTTTGAGCTACCTGGACTTTTTTGATCTTTTTTAGACTTATCTGATCTTTTCTGATCAGATCCCAGAGCATGGGGTGAGCATTAAATAGGGTTAGCAATGCAAATTTCCACATCCTCTTATTTTTTTCTCTGTTTGGAGCTCTCTAACTTTCTTCACAGCTATTTATCATCTGAAGGAAAAAGGAAAGGAGAGATTAGGCAAGTCAAAACAAATTTTTAGGAAAAAAAATAAACAGATTATCCTTCCTTAACTAGATACTGCTTTCTTTTTGCTCCACAATATAGATAGACTGTCTGAGAAAATTAGGTTAAATTAAGAGTATTAATTTAAGTATTATGTAATTATGTATTAATTGAAGTATTAATGTAGGTATTAAGACTATTAACATAGTGATA